>NW_021938870.1:64974-68210 GCF_001715985.3 Manacus vitellinus
CATCCCGGGCTGCGCTCCCGCGCTGGGATTGCTGATGCCAGGTTCCTGACCGTGACCCCGCTGTCCCTCCCTGCCCGGTTCTGGGGGCTCCCCCCGGGGTCAGACCTCCCCTCAGCTGTCACACCCCCCCGTGGGTGCCCCGGTGGCAGCAGCGCCGCTGTCCCGGCCTCCACTGCCCAAAAACTGGCTCAAAGCTGAGCGTCCCGGGGCACTGGGATAAGGACAGTCACAGCCTGGGGGCTCCCACACCCCGCAGCGCCAGGGGTGGCACAAGGAGGGGTACGAAGGGCACCGGCTGCTCTGTGTGTCCCAGGCAGCTGAGCCACCTCAAACGCCGGGTTTTCAACTTCTCATCCCTTCCCTTCAGGGATGTTTGCCCCCCATCAAGTAGCTGAGACCCCTCGTGGGCTCCCAGCACCTTCCCAAGCTGCCTGAGGCCCTCCCTGCATTTTGGGATCCATGGGATTTGTGCTGGTAAAGGTCTCTTGCCTCTAATTTTCCTGAAAAAACCAAAGATTTTTTGGGAAGTATCTGCCCCCTTCCTCTCCTCTTTTTCTTTGTTTTCTGCAGGGATTGCCCCTAATCCATGGACACCTTGGCCACAGTGACGTTCAGCTCCCTCCTCTGTGTGTCCCCTGCAGCTGAGCCACCTCAGCCACTGGGGTTTACCTGATCTTTCCCCCCTTTTTGTGATGTTTGGACTCCATCATTTATCTGAGATACCCTCAGTGATGTTTGGACTCCATCAAGTGTCTGAGACCCCTCACTGGCCCCCAGCACCTTCCCAAGCTGCCTGAGGCCCTCCCTACATTGTGGGATCTGTGGGAGTTGTGCTGGTGAAGGTCTCTCACCTCTAATTTCCCTGAAGAAACCAAGGATTTTTTGGGAAGTTACTGCCCCCATCCTCTCCCTTTTTTCCTTGTTTTCTGCAAGGATTGCCCCTAATCCATGGACACCTTGGCCACAGTGACATTCAGCTCCCTCCTCTGCCTGCAGCACTGAAGGATTAGTTCTCCAGGCCAGGGAAAAGTGATGGGCTCTGGAAGGAACAATTGCACTGTCAGGGTTTCTCGTGACCCCTCTGGCACGAGGCAGGACACTGTTAACAAGGCTTGGATGCTTCCAGTGCTCTCCTGGCCACTGGAGACAGGCCTCAAGGGGCTCAGAGCATCCAATCCATCCCTTGGAAACACACTGGTGGATGCAAGGGGGCAAATTCCNCCTCTAATTTCCCTGAAGAAACCAAGGATTTTTTGGGAAGTTACTGCCCCCATCCTCTCCCTTTTTTCCTTGTTTTCTGCAAGGATTGCCCCTAATCCATGGACACCTTGGCCACAGTGACATTCAGCTCCCTCCTCTGCCTGCAGCACTGAAGGATTAGTTCTCCAGGCCAGGGAAAAGTGATGGGCTCTGGAAGGAACAATTGCACTGTCAGGGTTTCTCGTGACCCCTCTGGCACGAGGCAGGACACTGTTAA
Source organism: Manacus vitellinus (assembly GCF_001715985.3). NCBI lineage: Eukaryota > Metazoa > Chordata > Aves > Passeriformes > Pipridae > Manacus > Manacus vitellinus. The sequence continues at coordinate 66,452 of NW_021938870.1, forward strand.
CAAGGCTTGGATGCTTCCAGTGCTCTCCTGGCCACTGGAGACAGGCCTCAAGGGGCTCAGAGCATCCAATCCATCCCTTGGAAACACACTGGTGGATGCAAGGGGGCAAATTCCTTCTTCCCAACCAAAAATTGTTGTGCTCAAAATTCCGTGTCCCCCTCAAGGGACACGAGGTTTTGTGCTGTTCCAGATACTCCCCTGCCTCTGGTTGCATCTCTCCACCTTCCCTGGTTGGCCTCCCTGTGAAGGGACTCCCTGGCTCCACCTGATGCTCTTTTTTTATCTGTTTTTCAGCTGCAAGGAGAATTTGGGATCATCTCCCTCAGCAGATCTCCGGGGATTGCACTCCCAGCGTGGCCTTCAACCTTCAGCTGCCTTTTGGCTTTTCTCTGCCTCCAGCCTCTCCATCCTGCCAAAATGACCCTCAAAAAGCAACAGCTGGGCCACAGCTGGGTTGTGATCACCCTTTCCATGGTTAAATCCGAGATCCTCACAGCACAGACGTGTCCTGAAGATGTGGAATCATTCCCTGGCTGCTCTGCCCTGTGGGACAGTCATGTCCCCTTTCTTCCTCCTGTGTCCAGCATGAACATGGACATGATCCCAAAGCTCTTCTGACCTTGGAAGGAGTGTTTTCTTCACCTGTAAAGCTCCATCCTGGGCAGGGCTTGGAGGAGAAGCCAAGATACTTCAAGTGGAGGTGGTAGGAAGAGGGATGTGCACCTTTGTAGGATTGTTTGGTCCTTTCTCACCCTGTTTCCAGCCCTTCCATGAGCTGGAAGAATCCAAACTCCTCCCAGCACAGACACCTGGGTTGATCCTGAGGGTTGGAATCATTCCCTGGCTGCTCTACCCCGTGGTACACCCAGTAGAAAGGATGTTTTTTAGCACACCATTGACAAGATTTCACAGAAGTTAAGGCTTTGGCACCTAATAAATAAATAAATAAACCTTCTCCCAAAAAGTCTGGGAATTGTGAAAACAACTCCCAGGCTGAAGTGAAGCAGGTGCATAAATTTCTGGGCATTAAAAGCCCACGTGGTTCCCACTGAACAGGTCATCTGACAGGGCTTTTATTTTTTTGGAAAGTGTCTTGTTCTTAAATGTTTAAATATCACAGCTCCTGCTGGGATCTGCTTGAGGATGTTAAGCTGGGAAGCCAAACCCAGCCGGGTCTCACTCACCAGGAATTTACTGCAGAAAAAAAAAGAGGAATTAAAATAAGTGTCCCAAATAGCTCTGGGAATTAAACAGGGATGGAGGTTTTTTCCCTGAGGAAATAATTGAGCTGGGAATTGTTCTGGGGGAAATTCAGCTGGTCTGGGGTGTTCCCAGGGCCAGGATTTGTGGTTTGCTTTGGGAGGGAAAAGGTGTCACCACTTCACCCTGCAAATGCCACTTTATGGCTTTTATTTATCACTGGAGGCTCATCTGTGATTTTTAACCCCAAAACAAGTTGCTCTTTCCCAGAATCCCAAGATTTTGGGCCACCCCACGCTGAGAACATCAGGTTACTCTTCCTTTATTAAAGGGAAAAAATGAAAATAGACCCAGAGGGGGCTGGTTTGAACTGCTGAATGTTCCTCAATCCAAGGGGCAGAATTCAGAATACGAGTGTAGAGGATAAAAAGGCTTTGGATCCCAAGGAATTTCACTGCAGAGCTTTCCCATGGGAAGGAATGGCAGGGTTATCCCTCACCTTCTCCCAACACAGGTCACCATCATTCCAGCCTGGATGTTACCCACTGAGTTTCCTGAA
>NW_021938870.1:69494-70745 GCF_001715985.3 Manacus vitellinus
CACTTCCAGGGATCCAGGGGCAACCACAGCTTCTCTGGGCAACCTGGGCCAGGGCCTCCCCACCCTCCCAGCCAGGAATTCCTTCCCAAGATCCCACCTCTCCCTGCCCTCTGGCAGTGGGAAGCCATTCCCTGTGTCCTGTCCCTCCATCCCTTGCCCCAGGTCCCTCTCCATCTTTTTTATTAACATTGAAAGGACCTCAATAAACTCAGAGATCCCAACACATCATGGAGGGATGGCCCAGCTGAATTATGGAATCCCGGAATCCCAGACTGGTTTGGGTTGGGAGGGACCTTAAAGCCCATCTCATTCCAACCCCCTGCCATGGGAAGATGGAATTAGTTCAAACCTGCTGTGTCTGGACACATCCCCTGGCTGGTTTTGGCTCCCTACAATACTGGAGTTGTTGTCCCAGCAGGACTTTTGTGTTCCCATTTTTCCGTGTCCCCGGGTTTTTTTGTGTCCCCACAGCCGGGTTTTTGGCTTCAAAACTCAGCCCCTGATTTGTCAAAAAATCAAAATAATCTTCTGCCCTGCTGAGCAAACCCTGCCAGCCATTCCCTGGAGTGGAAGGGAAGGACAGAAGGGAAAAATTAGGTCACATTTAATTAATCAGTGACTATTTGGTGCGTTGTGGCCACGAGCTTCAGATTTTGGCCAACAGAAAAAGTTGGACATCCCGGAAATAATAGTAAAAAAGATATTAAAAATGTGTTCCTTGCCACAAATTGGCTGCTTGACAAATAAGGGGTGAACAAAGACAACTCCAAGAAGGCTGACATTCCAAAAAACAACGAGTGTTTTGTGCCTTATCAGCAGAAAAAGGAGGGGAAAAAAGAAGTGAATTCTTGTTGAGGTAAAGGGAAATATTAATCCACAACACTCCTGGTGAAGTTGCACTATGGAAATGAAGCCTGGGAATTCTTTAGGATAACACAGTCGAGCTGAGTTTATTTCCCTGAATGAAATGAAATCCCTTTGGAGCAGCTTTGTTTTCCTTCATCTTTCAGGAGGAAAGAAATCACTTCCAGCGGCTCCTCGGTGCAGCCACCACGTCCTAAACACAGGATGAGCACAGAATGGCTCTGGAATGGCAAGGGATGAGGAATCACCGGATCCCACCTCGTTTTCCAACCCTAAATCCCTGCAGGAAGGCAGTTTCCCCTCCCAGAGAAACCCCCTGTGCTTTTTTACCCCCGGTGGTTAAGGATGAAATTTATTTTTATTTATTTATTTTTAAAATAAAGATAT
>NW_021938870.1:72023-73909 GCF_001715985.3 Manacus vitellinus
TTGGAGCAACCTGGGCTAGTGGAAGGTGTCCAGGGGGTGGAATGAGATGATCTTTCAGGTCCTTTCCAACCCATCCCATCCCGGCATTCCATGACACACCCAGCGTTGATTTTGGAGGTGGATCTCCAGCCCTGGAGCTGTGTCACATCTCACCACGATCCAGCAGCCAAAAAGAGGGATAGAGCAGCTCCTGGAGGCTGGTTGGGAATAACCAAGGGTGTGTTTAGGCTGGATATTGTCCCCCATGGTGACAACTTCCCTGCCTGTCACCCGACCATCGTTACTGGGGTGTAACAACCACGAGTGACCCTCACCTTGCCCCCCAAGGACAACAATCCTCTGCTCAACCCCCTCTGCACTTCAAATCCAAGTTATTTTCCCTATTTCAACCCAACCAAAGGAATCTGAGGCCGAAACAAGAGTGGCATTTGCCAGGAGATTATTTTGGAGGCGCGGGCTGGGTGAGATCAACGGTGACGTCTCCTGGCTCTCAAAAAAAGGTTGTAATTATCTAATATTCCCCAAGTTTGCTCCAAAATCAGCCTTTTAATTTATACCCAGTTTATTATTGCTGCACTTCACACACCTGTCTAATAATTTGCACAGTAAAAGGCTGTTCCCCCTCAATAACAGCTCGGGGCGTTGAGTTTGGCAGGTGAATTCCAGACATTAATTACTCTTTTTTCATCTCTTTTCAGCCTTTTTTCTCTCTGCCTGTTTCAGGTGAGTCAGGGCTTTTTCCTTCTCCTTAATGTCTCTTTTTCATCTTTGCAAAGTGCTTAGCAAGCTGGGCTGGAAAGCGGGAGCTGTTTGAGCTGAGCCTCAAATGTGTTCCCGCTCAGAGGGGGGGAAAAAAATTCAATTTGGAGCATCTTTTGCCTTATTTTCCCACTTCTCCAGAAAGGATCAGCCCTTGACTGATGTTTTCAGGTAGTTTTTAACTCTTGTATCCACCGAGCTTGAGGTTTGTAGGAGGGGGAGGACTTGGTGGCAGATGAAGGGCCAGGGGTGTGAAACCTCCCGGAGGTTTCCTCTCGGAAGAAATTTGCCCGATAAATTAAAATATCAAATATTCATCCAGCAATCTGTTTGACATTCCAGCCCAACCTCCCGCATTCAGAGAGGGGGAAAATACATATTTGGCCATTTTATTAATGGCTTATCTATTATTGAAGGATTTCTGTATTATTCATCAGACAGAGAAATAAAGAGCGTTTTCCCCCCTGAAGTGGGAGTAGAAAGAGGGAGGAAAAAAAACCCTCTCTCTACCAAGAAATATATAAGGATTAGTGGAACTTTTAGAGATAAATCAGGTTTCATGTGGGTCAACTTCCCTCCTTAAGGAATGGTTTGGATTTGTTGCAGTTTGAACTGGAAGTTTCGAACCAGTTGCTGGGTTGAATTTAGGATTTCAGCCAGTTTGAAAAGGAAAAGAGCTCAGGGTTTGCTGGCCTTGTTTAATTTTTCAGCTTTTGCTGTTATTTCGGGGGATTTTGAATTCTTTCTGAGCCTTTTCACGCATCAGTGAGGTCTGAGTGGGTTGGGAGATGGATTCACTCAACATCCTCGTCCAAACTGGGAATAATTTGGGACAGACTCCAAGGGAGGGCAAGTCCTGAGCCAAGAATTCCTCCAGGAATCCCAAAAAGGGGTGGAATGACCCTGCTGAGCTTGGAATGTCACTCGGGGGTGGTTTTTCCAAGCCCCATTTGCCAAGGAACAAAGGAAGTTGTGCTCCCTTGGAATTCCCAAGGAATCTCGTGCTCCCTTTTCCCAGCGTGTGCAATTTGCTCCAAACCAACTTCTGTATCCCAGCAAGAGGATAACCTTCTTCATCCAGGGTGGAGAGACCCTTCATTCCCAACAGATCCTTGGGAAGTTTTATA
>NW_021938870.1:74939-75648 GCF_001715985.3 Manacus vitellinus
ATTTTCATTATCAACTCATTTCTCAGCTCTAAATCAATTTTATTGCCCGTGTTTTATCCCTGAAGTAACAAAGGGAACCTCCCCACCCACCTTGAGGTCCCAACTGCCTGAATTCATATTAAAATATTCCTATTTTTGCCCACCCCTTTGATGGGGATCCTTTGGGTGACCCTAAATCACAGATTCCCCAAAAACTGGTGTAATCAGAGGATCCTAAATTGGGATCTGCCACAGTTTAATGGGTTCAGGTGGAAAACATCAAGATTTCGTGGAGAACACGAGTTCTCTTGGGGGGTCTTTTTGGAGGAAGGAAAAATGCTCTGGGGATGGATTTTCCTCTGGAATGAAGCTCAGGAAGGACCTTGGAGTCCATCTGGGAGTTGACAGCACCATCATCATCATCATCATCATCATCATCAATCATCATCATCATCATCATCATCATCATCTCCCTCCTCCTCCTCCTCCTCCTCCTCCTGCTCCTCCAGGCAGGGTAAACTCCCAGATTTCTCCTTCCAGAACTCCCAGATTTCTCCTTCTAGGAATAGGGGGATAGGGCAGCCAGGTGGAGTTTTCACCTTTATTTTTAACCATAAATTTTATTTTTAACCCTAAATTCCACCAGCAACTGGAGTGTCCATTACAGGACACAACTCTTAAAACTTCCCACCAAATCTGGTTCCTCTTTCCTGTCCCTGCTCCTTTTTCC
>NW_021938870.1:75777-76592 GCF_001715985.3 Manacus vitellinus
AGAGATGTTCATTTATCCAGAGAATTAATGGAACATATGCTGAGTGTATGCATGACCTATTTAAAGTGATGGATAATCCTTCCTGGTAAAACTCCTGGAATGGGACGTGCCTGCTCCGCATCAGTGAGTGGAAAATTGGGATTTGGAGCCACAGTTCAGTTTATGCCACAGCAGAGAGAGGCAGAAATGGGAGCCAGGTGTGTGAGTTTTGTTCCCTTCAAAGCTCAAACTCTTGAATCCTTTGACATATTTGTGGTATTAACATATGTTTTAATATATTTATGGTGTTTCAATGCTTTGTTTCAACGCATTTATTGTATTATTTCAAATTTCTTCTCGTTTGAAGTGGTTAAAATGTGTTATTTTGGAGGTCACTGCTTGGAAACCATCAACGTGAACTGAGTTGTTTTATGATGGGAGTTGTTTCTCTCCCATCTCAGAGCCCCTTTCCCAAAATATTCCCATCAAACCTGCAGTTTTCTGCTAATTCCAGAGGTCCCACAGTCGTATCCAACCTGGATTTAAGTGGTGTCAGAGCCTCTAAATAAATTGTCTGAGTGGATAATTACACTTCTTATTAAAAATTTTGCCTCGTTTCAAGGCTGCTTTTTCCAGGTCTGGGTGGGAAATATTCTCTTTAATTATCCCTTTTCCTGCTGGAGGAAAGAGGCCTCTCCAATCAGGGAATGTGTCATGTGGAGGTGCTTGGAAAAGGAAAAGGAAAAGGAAAAGAAAAGAAAAAGAAAAAGAAAAAGAAAAGGAAAAAGAAAAAGAAAAAGAAAAAGAAAAAGAAAAAGAAAAAGAAAAAGAAAAAG
>NW_021938870.1:77367-78242 GCF_001715985.3 Manacus vitellinus
AAGAAAAAGAAAAGGAAAAGGAAAAGGAAAAGGAAAAGGAAAAGGAAAAGGAAAAGGAAAAGGAAAAGGAAAAGGAAAAGGAAAAGGAAAAAGGGAGAGAGAAGGAAAAGGAAAAAAAGGAAAGAGAAAGAAAAGGAAAAGGAAAAAGGAAAAAAGAAAGAAAAAGAAACAAAGGAAAAGGAAAAGAAACAGGAAAAGGAAAAGCAACAGGAAAAGGAGAAGAGAAAGGAACCCCAAACTCCCGGGAAAATAGAAGGTTCCTGTGGGTGGGAGTCACTCGGTCTGGAGATTTTTATTTTCCATAATCCCAATTTTCTCTCTATCATGAATTTGACATTATTTTTGCCCCTCAAATACCCGAAGCCCAACCTTCCCCGGGCTCAGCTGGAGCTTTCCCGGGGAGAGACAGGATTTTGTGGGAAAGCCAAGGAGAGAAGTGGGGCCGTGCCAGCCTTTGGAACTCCAGAGGGAGAGCCCAGAGCTCCGGGAGGAATCACTGGAGCAGAAATTCCTCCCGAATTCCCGAATCCCTGCCTCTGCTTCCAGCCCTGAGCTGCAAATACCGGGGAGAGGGGCAGTTTGCCCATGGAAGGAGAGCTTGGGTTGGCTTTATTTAGGTGTGAGATGTGTCCTTTGCTTTCATTTTTCTTTTCCCTTTCCTTCTTTCTCCCTTTTTCTTTTTCCTTTTCTTTTACTTGGTTTCTTTCTCTTCCCCTTTTTGTTTTTTCTTTTTCTTTTACTTTTCTTTTTCTGTTTTTTTCTTTTCCTTTTCCTTTGTTTCTTTCTTTCTTTTTCCTTTTCCTTTTCCTTTTCCTTTTCCTTTTCCTTTTCCTTTTCCTTTTCCTTTTCCTTTTCCTTTTCCTTTTCCTTTTCCT
>NW_021938870.1:78392-79938 GCF_001715985.3 Manacus vitellinus
TTTTTCTCTTTCTTTTTCTTTTTCTTTTTCCTTTCTCTTTTTCTTTTCCTTTTTATTTTTCTTTTGCTTTTACCTTTTCCTTTTCTTTTTTTTACTTTCTTTTTCTTTTTTCTTTTTCTTTTTTCTTCTTTTTCTTTTCCTTTTTCTTTTTTGTTTTTCTGTTGCTTTTCCTTTTCTTTTTTTTTACTTTCTTTTCCTTTTTCTTCTTCTTTTTCTTTTTTCTTTTTCTTTTTCTTTTTTTCTTTTTCTTTTCCTTTTTCTTTTTCTTTTCCTTTTTCTTTTTCTTATTTCTTTTTTTCTTCTTTTTCGTTTTCTTTTTATTTTTATTTTTTCCTTTTCCTTTTCATTCTTTTTGTTTTTTCTTTTTTCTTTTTCTTTTTCTTTCTTCTTCTTTTTCTTTTTCTTTATTTTTCCTTTTTCTTTTTCTTTATTTTTTCTTTCTTTTTCCTTTTCTTCTTCTTTTACTTTCTTTTCCTTTTTCTTTTCCTTTTCTTTTTTATTTTTTCCTTTTTCTTTCTCCTTTTCCTTTTTTTCTTTTTCCTTTTCTTTTTTCTCTTCCCTTTTCCTTTTTCTTTTTCCTTTTCCCTTTTCTTTTCCTTTTCCCTTCCCTATTTCTTTTTCTATCTCTTTTTTTTCCCTTTTCCCTTTTCCTTTTTAATATTCCATTTTTTTTCCTTTTCCTTTCCCCTTCCCTTCTCACTCCCCCCCAAGCCCCCGCTGCCCCTCCAAACTCCCCATCAGGCCCTGGGAGATCCCTTTGCCTTCAGGTCCCAAACTTATTAAACACAGTAAAAAAGTGAAACCAAGGGGGGTGGGGGGGAGATTAAAGCCAAAATATGGTTTAAAATGGGCCCCATCCCAAGGGAATTTCCATGGGAATTCTCAGCTACTTCACAATAAGATGCTTTATAAGAGTAACTCTGGAACTGCCAAGTGTTGGACTGTTTGACTGTCAAATCCCTGCTTCTTTATCCCATGGAATGCTTGGTTTAGTTCAAGTCTGGAATTTCCAAAACTGGGAAAAATTGGATTTTCCCCAGAGGTGGGAGATCCATCCAACTTCATCCGGCCCAGGGCAGGGCTGGGAATGGGATGGGCTTGAAGGTCCCTTCCAACCCAACCCATTCCAGGATTCTGGGATTCAGGGGGGTCAGGGATGGTCCCTTGGCTCCCTCAAAGGCTTTATCCTTATCCCAGTGTGGGAAAAACAGTCCTGGAGCACAGCCTGGTCTCCAGAAACCTATGGAAGGGCCGGAAAGAAAGCTGGAGAAGGGCTTTGGAAAAGAGGGAGTGGCTTCCCACTGTCAGAGGGCAGGGTGAGATGGGATAATGGGAAGGAATTCTGGGCAAAGGGAAAGGAAAAGGAATAGTGAAAGTAAAAAGGAAAGGGGAAAGGGAGAGGGAAAAGAGACAGGAAAGGAACAGAGAACAGGAAGGGGAAAGGAAACAGGAAAAGGGAATTAAAAAAGTAAAAAGGAAATGAAAAGGAAAGGAAAAGGAAATAGGGAAAGAAAAAAGGAAAGGGGAAAGGGAAAGGGAAAAGAGA
>NW_021938870.1:81531-83994 GCF_001715985.3 Manacus vitellinus
AGGGATTTCAAACCCTGTGGATGTGGCACTTGGGGACAAGGGGCAGGGGTGGCCTTGGCAGTGCTGGGGATGGTTGGACTTGATGTTCTCCAAGGGCTTTTCCAACCTAAAGGATTCTGGGATTCCATCAGTTGTGGCTGCCCCATCCCTGGATGAGCACAGGAGATGTGTCCCAAAAATGCCTCCAGACTGAGCAAAATGGGAGGATTTTGTTGCTATTTTTTATGATTTGTTGTTCTTTGTGGTTCTTTGTTGCTCTTTGTTTTCCCCTCAGTCCCCACAATCCCAATCCAGCTGAGCTTCCCCAGGAGGGGTCGAGGATGTCCCTGGGGTTAGAGCAGCTGAGCTCACGTGGAATCTCTCTTCCAAGTCTCCTTGGGGGTTTTTTCCCCCCAAAATTTGTATTTCCTTATTGTTCCACTTCCCAAACCTGAAAAAATCCCACAGGATGTTCATTCCCAAGGCACAACAGTGATGTGATGATTCCAAACCACCTCAGGGAGGGGAAAGCCTGGAAGTGCCACTGCTCCCACAACAGCTGGACAGAGGAAACACAAAGGGATCCTCTCTGGGATGAAGAAATCCATTGATTTCCTTCCATTCTGAATTACATCCAAGTGCTCCAGGAGCCTTCAGGAGGCAGAAAGTCACTTCTGTTCTTCTTCCCTTGGGAAAAGCAAAGCTCCAGGATCTCCAGTGGTTGGAAGGGGGTGGAGGAACACGGGAGATGTGTCCAAAAATGCCTCCAGACTGAGAAAAATGGGAGGATTTTGTTGCTATTTTTTATGATTTGTTATTCTTTGTGGTTCTTTGTTGCTCTTTGTTTTCCCCTCAGTCCCCACAGTCCCAATCCAGCTGAGCTTCCCCAGGAGGGCTCGAGGATGTCCCTGGGGTTGGAGCAGCTGAGCTCACATGGAATCTCCCTTCCAAGTCTCCTTGGTGGTTTTTTCCCCCCAAAAAATTTATATTTCCTTATTGTTCCACTTCCCAAACCTGAAAAAATCCACAGGATGAGGTTTCAATGTTCACTCCCAAAGCTCCTCAACAGCCAGAGCTGGCAAGAAGCTCCTCACAGCACGTGAAGGGATGGAGAGGAGCCATCACAGCCCCAAGGAAAAATCCCACTCAGGGCTGGGAATTAATTCCTTCAGTGGCATCCTGCAAAATTCAGCCTCCCCATCTCTCCCAGCCCCAACCCGAGGGAAATGTGCATTATAATCTCCTCCTAGGAATAAAAATATCCTCATTATAATCTGCTCAGCCTCCCTTTTTCATCCCTGGATTTAGGAGAGCGACACAAAACAACCAGGTTTTTGAACAAATAAAGCAAATGACTCACCCAGTAACCCCAATTTAATCTGGCAAATTGCTGGGAAAAGGGATTAAATTCGGGCAGGAGGACTTTAAAAGGTCATCTGGCAGAGGAAGGGATTCAGGTCGGGATGCAGCTGCCAGGTGGTTTGGGAAGATTTGGGAAGGGAAATATATATAAAAATATATAATAGATGTAACAGATATAAAATACAGATAAAATGTATGATAGATATAAGGTAAACGCTTGCAAATACCAGTTTTAAAAGGTTATTTACCGGCAGGAAAAATGCTCTGTGGAGCCTATTTGGCCTGTTTATTTATTCGGGAGGATCATCAAAGCCACGTTATCTGCTGTTTATCTGTAATTAGGCCAAAGCAAAGTTTGCTCCATTCATGTTTTTCAAAGCGTCACCTTAATCTGCCGTAATTACCGAGCGCTTCACACGTCCGGGGCTTTTGAAAGCCGCTAAAAATCCAATTAAGGCGGAACTTGAGAATTCCTGCCTTGCTCCGGGCCCGCCTGGAGCCCTTCGCTTGTGGTTTGTCTTTGACTTGATGTTCTGCGAGGATCACTCTTCCAATCAACCGGACCTCTAAATGGTTGCTTGCATTTCCTGAGCTTTCTAAGCAAGGATTTGGGGGGTTCTGGTCCAGGCAGGTTGGATAAACTTCAGCTTTGCTCCCGTCCATCTGCTCCTGGCTCTGCTCTCACCAAAGCAGGTCCCCAATGTCCCTCTGCTCCCACCTGGGTCGCTCCGGGTGCTCCCAGGGAGATGTGCTCGCACCCAGGCTCAGCCTCCCACCTCGGCCTCTCCAGAGGGCCCAGAGATGTTTCTCAAAGCCTCTGAGATGTTCCTCACAGCCCCAGGAGATGTTTCTCTCAGACCCTCAGAGATGTTTCTCTCAGACCCTCAGAATGTGTCTGACACACACCCAGAGATGTTTCTCTCAGACTCCCAGAGATGTTCCTCACAGCCCCTCAGAGATGTTTCTCACAGACCCTGAGATGTTTCTCTCAGACCCCCAGAAATGTTTCTCACAGCCCCCCAGAGATGTTTCTCACAACCCCCCAGAAATGCTTCTCACAGATCCTCAGAGATGTGTCTGACACACACCCAGAGATGTTTCTCTCAGACTCCCAGAGATGTT
>NW_021938870.1:85815-86240 GCF_001715985.3 Manacus vitellinus
AGATTTTAGGATTCCAACATCACTTCAGTGGTGCTGACAGAGCAACCTGCAAACCTCTCTAACTTCTTCTTTCCCTCTGATTAGACTCATTTTCCCAGAGGATAAACACAAAAGTGTCAGGGAAAAAAAAAAAGCCTCTTTCAGCCGCTTTCCAGATGAAAAGTTGCTCAGCTGTTGTGTCCCAAAGGTGTCCAGAGAATTAAAGAGATGGAATTCCAGACTATTTCACCTGGAACAGGATGGAAGTTGGCACTGTCAGCAGTACTATTTTCTTTAGTGTGGGGCTCAACATGGTTTTGAGGTGTCCTGGCAAGAAAAAAAGAGCTTTAGAACAGAATTATATGGGAGGCCTGTTCAGGAAAAAAACGGTTTGAGGAGTTAGAAAGGCTGGAAGGAGACATTTTAATGGATCCAGGGATTTTAAC
>NW_021938870.1:88579-90735 GCF_001715985.3 Manacus vitellinus
CCTCCTTCCTGCATCCCCCTGCTCCATCCTGCTCCTCCTGCCCGTCCTTCTGCACCGACCTCAGGGTCTGCATCATTCCCATGTTCCCACTCCCCTCTCCCCTGGCTGGAATTCTTTCTGCCTTAAGAACCTTCTGTCCTTCACTGTGTTATCCCAGAGTCATTCCCATCGCTCCCGATGGGCTCAGCCTTGGAAGCCGGTCCTGGAGCAGCTGGAATTGTCTCCATGGGACAAGGGAAGCTTCTGGAAGCTTCCAACAGAAGCCACCCCTGTAGCTCCCCCCTCTGCTACCAAAATCCAGCCACGGAAACCCACCATGAAGTGAAGCATCAGTGCAGTCCCTGTTCATCCCAAATGTCACGGAAGATCATTTTGCTTCCTCAGCTCCTGCTGCCTCAGAAATATCTCTAAACCCACACCATTGAGGGGTTGGAATCCCAGGATGGGTTGGGTTGGAAGGGACCTCAAAGCCCACCCAGTGCCACCCCTGCCATGGGCAGGGACACCTCCCACTATCCCAGGTTGCTCCAACCTGGCCTTGGACACTTCCAGAGATCCAGGAGCAGCCACAGCTTCTCTGGGAAACCCATTCCAGTCCCTCCCCACCCTCCTAGCCAAGAATTCCTTCCCAACATCCCACCTAAATCTCCCCTTTCCCAGCTTAAAGCCATTCCCTGTGTCCTGTCCCTCTCTCCCTTATCCAAAGTCCCTCCAGACCTTTGTAAACACTCCTTTAAATAATTGCCCTCAATCAACTCCTGCTTGATTTGCCCACAGACATGAAATTTCTCTGGACAGAAGGGACTTTGCAGCCCCACAATGCTCAGAATTCATCGAAACCACCCCCACAAAAGAGGTAAATCTGGAATATTTCTACCCCAACACTTCATTTGCTGCATCCCCCCAAAGCTTTCCCGACCCAGCAGGAACACCACTGACACCACCTTGTTTGGGGCACGTTCCTGAACTTGCTGGGACTTTAAAAAAAGCGAGTTTTGACCCCGTTAACTCGGCTTTGAAACTTGAAATGACACCTGGAGGGATGAAAATTGCAGGGGCCAAGATTTTCATCCTGGGACAGCCCCTACCTCCCCTCCTTCTCTCTGCCAGAAATCCTGCGCTGCCCCCAACCCTCCTCTTTTCCACCAGAACGGTGGAAAGGAATTTACTTTGCTCACTTTTTATTTTCTAAACCCACCAAGGCTTTCTGTGTCGAAATCCTAATGAGTCAGGCAGCCAAGTCCCTCAGGTTCCTGCAAGAAATGGCTGCACAAATGGCTCTGGTTCAGCTTAATTGGGCATCTCATTAAATCCCTGAATATCCAAGGCCCTGAGCGGCTCCAGCCCGCTCTGGATTTGCTGGGAATGTTGTTATACAGATGCCTGAAAATGGGATTATAAAGTGGTTGAGGAATTGTCCTCTCTGGTTTAGCTTTTTTTTTTACCCCCAGACTATTTTAAATATCTTGAGCTTTTGCAGGAGGTTTGTGTCCTTGAGTTTTGTGTCCTTGAGTTTTGTGTCCTGAAGTTTTGGGAAGTTGGGAAGAGTCTCCAGGGGCTCTCCTGGCTCTGATTTCCCTTTGTTGCACCACCAGGTGATCCCACAAACCTCTCCCTCAAAGTGAGTATAACAGGGAACAAATGGCTCTGGTTCAGCTTAATTGGGCATCTCATTAAATCCCTGAATATCCAAGGCCCTGAGTGGCTCCAGCCCGCTCTGGATTTGCTGGGAATGTTCTAGTGGCACATGGAAAAGCAGGGTGTTACACAGATGCCTGAAAATGGGATTATAAAGTGGTTGGGGAATTGTCCTCTCTGGTTTAGCTTTTTTTTTTACCCTCAGACTATTTTAAATATCTCAAGCATTTGCAGGAATTTTGTGTCCTTGAGTTTTGTGTCCTTGAGTTTTGGGAAGTTGGGGAGAAGTTTTGGGAAGTTGGGAAGAGTCTCCAGGGGCTCTCCTGGCTCTGATTTCCCTGTTGTTGCACCACCAGCTGATCCCACAAATCTCTCCCTCAAAGTTGATCCTCCTATTTTGGGGTCCCAGAGCTGAACTGACCTCGGTGGTTGCATTAAATTCCAAGTTTTTTTAGGAGGGAGCAAAAGTTTGGTTGAGCAAGGAGAAGGACTTGGTTTCAGTGGGAGTGTAACAGGTT
>NW_021938870.1:94582-96890 GCF_001715985.3 Manacus vitellinus
TTTCATTTTGGCCTTAAAGCAGCTGCACAGAACCACTCAACCAGAGCTGTTCCAATGCATCCCAGAACTGGGGCATCATTTTTCCCAAATGGCAAAGAAATTGCCCTGAACTGAACCAGGATCTTCCCAGTGGTGCCAAATGGCCCAGCAGGAACGGGCAGGAACTGATGCCCAGCAAGTGCCACCTGCACAGGAGGAAGAACTTCTTGGCTGGGAAGAACTTCTTGGCCAGAGAGGGGGGGAATCTCCTCCCTGGGGATATTCCAGAGCCCTCTGGACACAATCCCTGTGCTCTGGGGTGGCCCTGCTGGAGCAGGGAGGTGGCACCAGATGGGCCACTGTGGGTCCTTCCAGCCTGACCCATCCTGGGATTGGCAACCCCAACATTCCAGGTGTCTGGAGCTACGAACATAGACTGCCCTGGCTCCCCCTGATGCCCTCATCCCAAGGAATGCTTGGGCATCCCTTTAGCATTCCATGGGCTCCCAGGAATCAGGGACAAGGGGCTGGAAGGCAGACTCTCACCACTGGCTTAAACTTCCCCTTTTAACTCTTATCAAACCATTTCCCAGCTGGCTCCTGTGCTGGGAGAAGCAGTTGTGCCTTTTGCCTCTGTCCTGGATCCAGGTCCACGCTCCCAGATCGGGATCTGGGCACTAGAGGAAAAGGAATTTGTGTCTCCAGCAGCAGGAGGAGAGATGGGCTGTCTCCAGCTTCCTCTGCATCCATCAGGAGGGATAAGGCTGGATCCATGAGGATGGATAAGGCTGGAGAGAGGTGGCACTTTGTGTGGGTGTCAGCCTGGATGAGCTGCCAGGCTGGAATTCCCAGCAGGATCAAGTGCCTCCAGCTGACACACCACTTAACTGGCTTTCTGTGGGAAACAGCTGTTCATGAGCAGGAATTCTGATTAATTTGCAAAAGACAGGAAACACCTGGTTTTGGCACAATCTCATCTCTAAGTGTTGGAGGTGACTCTCCAGTGAATCCCTGAATTCCCTGAGCTGGAAGGGACCCACCAGGATCATCCAGGACATCCCAACAATCCCCCCCTGTCCCTGAGAGCCCCCTCTGAGTCCTGTGATGGATTTAACAAGCTGATGGAAATGATATCAATAAAAATTGAATTAAAAAATGATTTCCTACATTGCTCTAATTAACAGTACTGGGGGGGGGTTGAGTTCTTTTTCACAGACTCTGGTGGATTTGAGCTTTAAACCAGCAAAGCTTTGAGTTCCTCTGCATTAGCTCTGAAAAGCTTCCATGAAGAAAACTTGAGGGAATTGAAGATTGGACATCTGGGATATCTTAAATTTCTGCTCCATCAGAGCCACGTTGGAGCTGCCAGAAGATCCAGAGGGGATTAACAGAGAGTTGGAGACTCTGTCTGAGGAAGAGTGATAAGAAGACCAAAGAATATCTCACCATTAAGGGTGGGAAATCAATAGAAATGCAAGATAAAATAGTGATTAATGAACCCCCCTAATGCATATTCCACTTGCTCACATCTTGATGCTCTCCAAGAGATTTTCCTGGCTCTGCTTCCCAGCCCTGGGAACCTGGAAAACATTCATTGTGACAGTGAAGCCAAACCTCAATTCCCACCTGAAACTTTTAGGACAGGCCCAGAGCACCCTCCTAGATGTTACAAATACATCCTACATATCCTAGAAATATATCCTGGATATGCTAGAAATATATCCTAGATATGCTAGAAATAGGAAATGTCTTTTCCAGTCCCAAAGGGCAGGATTTTCACTGCTTTGGGGATTTAAGGAGCCCACAGAGGACACCCCAAACTCCTCTCTGAGCTCCACTTCCATCCTGGGCCCGGTTCCAAATCCTCCCTGACTTCCCACAGTGGATTATGCAGGAATGGGGGGGTTAATCAAATGAATCCTATCGGGTTTCTTGCTTGGGTTTGGGGGGAAATAAATATTTATGAAGGCAAGGAAATCGTCCCCAGCTCGAAGAAAGCAGAGATTGCACGTTGCCTTTGCTGGAGGCTGCTGGAAGTTTGTTTTCAAAGAGCAAAATCTGCCTTAGGCTGGACCAGAAAAAGCAATAAAACCTTCATTTTTTCAGGAGAGGAAAAGAGAAACAGTGCTTTAAAAGCATTTCACAGTTCAGGGTTTTTGGGTTTTTTTACTTCTTTTCCTGAATAATTTTTTTTTTCCTTTAAACAGAAGAGAAAATATTGGTTTTCCTTTGTTCAGAGCTTCATCTGTAAGTGCCTTGTAAGATCTTAGAGCTCCTTCCAGGGCCTAAAGGGGCTCCAGGAGAGCTGGAGAGAGATTTGGGATAAGGG
>NW_021938870.1:97548-98263 GCF_001715985.3 Manacus vitellinus
AAAAATAGAGCTGAGGGTGAGCTGGGTTTGGGGCTGTTTCACCATTGCAAAGGAGAAACAGGTTGGGAAAACACACCTTTCCATCTTTAGCAAGGAGGAGGGTTTGTTATCTGGTAAAATGTGGGATTTATCCCTGCACAAGGAAGGTTAAGGGGTGGTAAGGGGTCCAATTGGGGTGTCAGGAGTTCCAAAATGTCTCAGATCTGGTGAAAAATGGCAAAAATAGAGCTGAGGGTGAGCTGGGTTTGGGGCTGTTTCACCAGAACACCAAGAAATAAGTTGTGAAAAGACACCCTGCCATCCTTAATAAGGAGAAGGGTAAAATATGGGGTTTATTTGTGCACAGTGATGGCTAAGAGGTGATAAGGGGTGCAATTGGGGTGTCAGGTGTTCCAAAATGTCTCAGGTCTGGTGTAAAATGGCAAAAATAGAGTTGAAAGTGAGCTGGGTTTGGGGTTGTTTCACCAGCACATCAAGAAAAAGGCTGTGAAAACACACCCTGCCATCTTTAGCAAGGAGGGGGGTTTGTTATCTGGTAAAATGTGGGATTTATCTGTGCAAAATGGGGTTAGTGGGTGATAAGGGGTCCAGTTGGGGTGTCAGGTGTTCCAAAATGTCTCAGATCTGATGAAAAGTGGGAAAAATAGAGCTGAGGGTGAGTTGGGTTTGGGGCTGTTTCACCAGTGCAGTGGAAAAACAGGTTGGGAAAACACAC
>NW_021938870.1:103374-104983 GCF_001715985.3 Manacus vitellinus
AGGGAGAATCTTCCAAACTCCAATAATTTCTTTTGGGGTTTTTTTGGGGGTTGTTTTTAAATTGATTTAAATACAAACCACAAAAGGTCCCAAATCCAAGGAGATAACATATGCATGATGGTCATGGAAGGAATTGCATCTCCATCCTTGCATCACTGTGTGAATTCCCAGGATTCATCCTTGCATCCCTGTGTGAATTCCCAGGATTTCCAGCACGTGGGGGATGCTCAGGAGCATCACAGGCCTGGAAGGGGCTACAAGGTGGTCAGAAAGAAATGGTGCCAGACCACAATAATGCCTTTTCATCATCCTAAAAGCTTAGGGAACTAATTCCGACCCCAAAGAGGGTTAAACAGGATTAGAAACCGTTTTCCCGAGGAATAATCATGTTGTTATTCCAAAGAGGGAGTGGGGGGTGGTTAATAATAATAAATCAGTGGTTAATAAATCAGGCATGCTCTTCCTGAGGGGTTTATCTCCCACAGGAACTAATCCCTGGGCTCTCAGGATGCTGCTTGAGAGCATCCAAGATGGAATTTGGGAGACCTGGATGCTGGGAAAGGGAACGTGTGACCTCAGCTTGCAGGGGAGGGCAGCAATAAATTTGCAAGAAATAAGGATTTTCAGCATGTTCCTGAGGTCTGGATTATGGGACTGATTGATGGAGCTTAAGGGGTTGATGGGTCCTGAATTTGGGTCTCCAAAGCTGACTCGTGATGCCGGAAAAACGCGCTTCCCGTGCTCTTCCCTCGCTCTTCCAAACATCATTCCTGGCACAAAGCTCAGCTGGGAGCTCTGCAACACTTGATGCTGCAAAAGCCAGGTGGCTGCTGAGCCTTTTGGCACCACCCTGATGCTTTTTTTTTTTTTTTTGTGGTGGAAAACAGCAAGTGAAGAGACAGATCTGAAGTCGGTGGCCACGCGCTAATTTCGACATAACTGGGAGAGGAGAAATCCGGTCGTCAACATTCCAGGGAAAAAAAAAAAAGAGGCCTGGGTTTGTCTGGCCTTTTCTAAGTGATAAAGCTCTTTTCCTCTTTGAATTCTGGAGCTGGAGGAGCAGCATTTTGTGAGACATAAAATAATCAGAGCCCTCAATGGGAACCTGGGGATTTTTTCCTTTGAATCCCTGTTTTATCCATGGAGATCAACCACTCCCATGGGAAGGTTTGGGGTATAAACAGGGCTCAGCAGGAGCTTTCAAAAGCTTCTTGTTCAGTGGAGAGGATCTGCCAAAAGCAGAGATTTTTCCAGGGATCTGTGAGTTGGGACAAGTTCCAGGTGTGGAGGGAGGACAGGCAGCTGATCTCTCACCACATGGGCAACGTGTTTATTTTTGTGTCTTCATGTTTTCATATTTTCATGTTTTCAAGTGTCCTCTCGACCTCATTCATGCTGAAAACTTGGCCTTGGCTTACTCTGGGCACAGGGAGGCCAAGCTCTGGTGTGTCCTGCACCCTGGGAAAGGGTTTAACATGGAAACATGGAATGGTTTGGGTTGGAAGGGACCTTAAAGTTCATCTTGTTCCATCCACAACTTGCACTAGTCCAGGTTGCTCCAACCTGGCCTTGGACACTTCCAGGGATCCAGGGGCAGCCACAGCTTCTC
>NW_021938870.1:105379-106669 GCF_001715985.3 Manacus vitellinus
GAATTCCTTCCCAATATCCCACCTAAATCTCCCCTTTTCCAGCTTAAAGATATTCCCCCTTGTCCTGTCCCTCCATGTTTTGTCCAAAGTCCCTCTCCAGCCCCAGCTTCCCATAAAATTTCCTTGCACCTCTCTCCAACCCTTCCCAAACCTTCCCAAACCTTCCTTTCCCGGAGAAGCCTTATTTTCTGCCGCCTAAACCTTCCCCCATCCCATCTGTACCACTCCTATAAAATGGAAATCTTTGCATTTTGCTGCCAGAAAATGCCAAGAAAATTGGGAAAAACACAGGGTAGGAACGGGAATGGGAAAAACATTCCCAGAGAAGCTGTGGCTGCCCCTGGGTCCCTGGGAGTGTCCAAGGCCAGGTTGGAGCAACCTGGGCTGGTGGAAGGTGTCCCAGCCCATGGACTTTAATGTCCCTTCCACCCGAAACCATTCCATGAGTCCTTTTTAAGATAAAAACTTACAGATAAACACCCTGGATTTTTGGGAGAAGATCCTGTTGGAGAGAGAAAACCATCCCCATTTTTGAGAACTACAGTAGACAGTGAGAAGGCCCCACCAAAAGGAAGGGAGCTGGATTTCCTGGGAAAGCTTTCCATCATGAAATAATATTTTAAAAGCAGCGAAATGCAGAGAGCAGAGAGTGAAAGGGAAAAAATCTATATATGGGAATGATATTTCCTCCTCCTCGCCAGAGCTCTGCCTTCAGTGGCCACAAGGCAACAGTTTTTGTACAAACCAAATAATTCTCTGCCAGGAGGGGAGGGAGAAAACATGGAATTCACGGGCATGACGTGGGGAGCTGGAATGCAGGGAACAATGTTCCCTCTGTCCGTGGCGTTGCTGGAGGAGCAGGTCCAGTTTTTGGCCTCTGAAAGGAGGGTGATAAATGGAAGTGTCTGATGGAGCTGCTGGCAGAGGGTCCTTCAGAGGCACACACACTGAATGCATTCAGGGGCTGGGGGAAAAAAAATAAAAAAAAGAGGAAAATTAGTCTTTAGCTTGAGCTCTAAAGGATCCATGAAAGGGCAGAAACATTTCTCTTCCTGAGCAGCTCTTTAATCCAGGGCTGGGAATGCGATGGCTATAAATAAACACCAGCAGAGTTGCACTGAGGGGAAAAGTACCAGTTGTGTTATTAATTTTTTTTATTTTTCTTATTATTCTTTTTATTTTCTTTATTTATGATTCTTTTTATTTATATTTTTTGGGGTTTTTTTAGTGAGGATTTTGGAATATCACAGAATCCCAGGGTCTGCTGGGTTGGAAGGGACCTACAAGGAT
>NW_021938870.1:107618-108878 GCF_001715985.3 Manacus vitellinus
GGTGGTGGGTTGATGGTTGGACTTGATGACCTTGGAGGTCTTTTCCAACCTCAGCAATTCCATGATTGTGTGAATTTATGAGCCTGGTGGTCCCTCCCAGAGCCAACCCCTTAGAACCAGGATGTGAACACACCAACATGAGCCGATTTCCTGGCTCCTCATTTATCCCATGGATATTTTATACCCCGGCCTGTTGGTGGGATACGAGAGGAACAACGGAGCAGAACAACCCACTTAATTCCTAGGGAGCTTCTTTGGGTGCAAAAGGGATTCCATTTAAGGGTTCAGGTCCCAAAATCCCAATAAAGCCATAAAACTGGCCGTGGAGAGAAGCAACTCCTCCCACCCAAAGGATCCCTGAGACCCCAAGACTGGTGTGAACACACTGCCACCAACATTTTTTGCTGCTGCCCCATCACTTGGATCACGGATGGAGCTCGTTTCTAATGATCCTTTGGGATCTGGGATCAAAGCCACGGCCCTGAAACATCTCCTAAAATATATAAGGGAATGGCTTGGCATTAAATCCTCTTGTTTCCCTTCCCATTTTGTTAAAACACAGGTGGCTGAAGGAGTAGATTGAGTCCAAGAAATGAAGGATTTGAAGCTTTAAATCCATCTTTTTAAGAAAATTGAAAATAAATACCTTGCCTTTAAGCTGCAAAAAGGGAGATTTAGGTTGGATATTGGGAAGGAATTCCTGGCTGGGAGGGTGGACAGGCCCTGGCCCAGGTTGCCCAGAGAAGCTGTGGCTGCCCCTGGATCCCTGGAAGTGTCCAAGGCCAGGTTGGATGGGGCTTGGAGCAGCACTTCAGGAGGACTTTTATCCACTTTGTTATCAGGTAGTGGGTGATAAAATGAATCTGGAGGTGTTGGGGTTCTGCAGGACAGACCCTGATCCCTCCAGTGCTCCTCAGGCCACCTCTCTCTGCTCACTGAGCTCCCAGGAGACCCTTCAATCCAGGGTGGGGTGAGCTGTGTCCCTGAAACTCTCCCTCCTAAGTGTCAGCCCTAGCACCTGCACTGTGTGTTCTCTCCAAAATTTATTTCATCAGTGAAATGAAACCCACTGAAAGATTATTTCTTCTGCCTGAGTGTGTCTCCACACCTTCACTGGCACCTGGACAAGACCTTCCATCCTGCTCCTCTCCCCACACTCTGAGCTCCATGGAAGACTCTGTCCCCAAACTGCTCTGTTCCTTGGGCTCCATCTCCTCCTCCTCATGGTTTGAAGGCTTAATTCCCTTGATTTCATGGAAT
>NW_021938870.1:109518-112593 GCF_001715985.3 Manacus vitellinus
CAGGAGGAGGATGGAAAACATCTCAGAGCTTGATTACCGGGAGCTCAGGGTTGATCTGCACGTGGAAATAAATGACTTCATAAAAATAATTCCATTCAAATAAATTAATGGACCCCTGAAAGGTCACCCTTTCAGTCTATTTGTCCTGTGAATACAGAGGATGTTCTTCAGCTTGTACCAATTTCATCCCAATTTAACTCTCCTGCTCTCAGGAGGGTTTGTGGGGTTTTTTTAATACTGTCTTAAAGAAGAAATGTCAAGTCCAAAATCAATTTGGGAAACAGAGATGAAGGCTCATGTTCTGTGTAAAAAATGTGCTCAATTTTAATCTACTGAAGTGTGGAATTGTGTCAGAGGGAAAACTTTGACAAATAAAAATTCAGATTGTAAGGAAATAATGGGAGGTGTGAAAATGTTGTCAGCAGAGAACTGGAAGTGTGTTTAAAGCATTCCAGTCCCACAGTCAGGAGGAATTCAGGAGGAATTCAGGAGGAATTCCTTCCTGGAAAGGGTGGTCAGGCTTTGGAAGGGGCTGCCCAGGGAGGTTTGGAGTCCCCACCCCTGGAAGGTGTCCAAGGCAGGACTGGCCGTGGTCTAGTTGGTCCCAGGTTGGACTCCATGACCTTGGAGGGCTTTTCCAACCTCAACAATTCCATACTTTGGTCAAGAACATTTTATTTGTAACATCCTGATTTAATAAAAGCAAATGATTTCTCCAAAGACATCCCTGACACAGCATGAATTTGCTATTAAACCCCCAAAATTGTGGTTCTTCTGGGCTCTGACATTTACTGACAGACAAAAAAGGGGGGAAATTTCTCTTGGAAAAATATATCCCATTTTTCAGGATGTGGTCGGTCATTTTATTGACTCTGCTTTTGATTTCAGAGTCAAGCACTGGTTCTCTTTTCAACAATAATTTCAAAAACAATTCTTTACATTAAATTCAGGAGCTTCTCTTCCATGAGGATATTTTGTGGGATCATGTTATCTCCCACCCTGGCAATGAGCCAACACATTTTATGCACCTTTTCCATCTCATTTCCTTGTTCTTTGGGAACAAAATCCCACTCAAAAATCCATTGGAATTATTAGGAATTGCCTCACATCCCTGAACTGGTATTAAAGGAGTTCTGAAGATGATGTGTTTGTCAGCTTTTCCCTTCCAAAACCATAAACATTTCTAAATTCCCTCAGGGATTCTTCCCTTATCACCAGGTCGTTCATCAGGTTGGAATGAAAAAGGCTTGGACAACAAAGCTGGACACCAAGTGTTGGAATTGGATAATCTATTAATGTTTTGGCTGAAAACTTCATAGAATGAGACCTTGGATTGGAGGGGCCTTAAAAATCATCTGCCATGGGCAGGGACACCTCCCACTATCCCAGGTTGCTTCAAGCCCCATCCAACGTTTCTCATCAGTTGAAAATCACGAATTTCAGTTCATCTCTGCCCTGGTTTTTCCCCTGTATTGTATGAAATTCGTTTTCTGGAGGCTGGAAAATAATAAATATAAATGGAATTTTTTCAGTATTCCTGTGAACAGTTTCCATCCAGGTTTGTTGGGCGGTTTTGGGGAAGGGGATGATGGTGTTTGTTTTCAATTTTCTGAAGGAAAAAATGGATTCAAAGCTTCAAATCCTTCATTCCTTGGACTTGATTTGCTCCTTCAGTGTTAACGAACTGGGAAAAATTGGGAGAGTTCATAGAATCATGGAATGTGGGTTGGAAGGGACCTTAAAGCCCATCTCATTCCACCCCTGCCATGGGCAGGGACACCTTCCACTAGGTCAGGGATCCCAATCTGGCCTTGGACACTTCCAGGGATCCAGGGGCAGCCACAGCTTCTCTGGGAATTCTATTCCAGGAACCTTAAAGCCCATCTTGTAACATCCCTTTTATTTAAATTACATAAATTATATATTTAAATTTTAAAAATTAAATAAGTGAAAAAATATTACATGAAAAGAAATTAATAAATATCATTAAACCCGAATAAATAAAAAAATAAATCAATTACATCACCTTGACTTAGATTATAGAATCATGGAATGGTTTGGGTTAGAAGGGACCTTAAAGCCCATTCAGTGCCACCCCCTGCCACGGGCAGGGACACTTCCCACTAGCCCAGATTGCTCCAATTATTTATTTTCATAGAGTCACCTGTTGGTTTACTCATCTAAAAAAAAAAATCCAGGGAAAGAATATACCACAACTCCCAGATTTTTTAACCCCCCAAAAAATAGATAATAAACCAAAAATTCCTTGCTCTGTGACACAAAAAACCTGTGTCTGTGTTTGAGGGATGTTTGTGCCAAAACCACAATAAATTTGGTGTTTATTCAGTGATTTTGGAGGCTCTTGGGGAAATGTTCCTTGGGTTCCCTTACAATATAGACCCACTTTTGCACTTGAACTTCTCCTGGAACGCTCAACTTAATCTCTCACTGCTTTTCATGTATTTTTCATAGAGCCTGGACAAAGGCACAGCTGAATTTGGGTCTTGAAGAGCCGATTGAAGGGCAGATTATTCCCTAAATCGAGCCTTGGGAAGGAGCAGAAAGCACGGCAAGTTGATTTCCATGTCACGGAACAAGGATAAGGCCGAGTTTAATTTAGTCAGGAGCAGGAGTTATCAATAACCAGCTGGTTTTACAGCAGCAATAACAAGATAATTAGATTGGCAATCAAAAGAAAGGGGGGGGATGAAAAAACTCAATTAGGCTGATGAAAAATGGGAAGGGTGGCAGAGTGAGGTGGAGCGGATTAAAGGAAGGAGGAAAGGTTAATTAGGAGCAAGAACAGAGGGAAAACTGGGAGCAAGGAGCTGGAAATGTTCACCCTAGGAAAGGTAAGGAATTCCATGCAGACATTCCATGCAGGGATGGAGGGGAAGGGTGTTTTGTAGGAAAAATGAGATTTATGGGGAGCAGAGGGTGGCCAAGGAGGAGCTCTTGGGGATGGGCTGCGCAGGGCCAGGAGTTGGACTCCAAGATCCTGGTGGGTCCCTCCAAACTCGGCAGATTCCGGGATTCTGGGTCTCTTCTTCCTCATGGAACCCCCTCCAAGGGATG
>NW_021938870.1:113023-113894 GCF_001715985.3 Manacus vitellinus
AGCTGTGGCTGCCCCTGGATCCCTGGAAGTGTCCAAGGCCAGGTTGGAGCAACCTGGGATAGTGGAAGGTATCCCTGCCCATGTCAAGGGTCGAATGAGATGAGCTTTAAGGTCCCTTCCATCCCACATTCCATGATTCTGTGAAGTATCTCAATTTTTGCCTCATTTCCCTTCCCAGTTTGTTAAAACACAGGTGACTGAAGGAGCAAATCAAGTCCAAGGAATGAAGAATCTGAAGCTTTGAATCCGTTTTTTCCTTAAGAAAATTGAAAACAAACACCATCATCCCCTGCCCCAAAACTGCCCAACAAACCTGGATGGAAACTGTTCACAGGAATACTGAAAAAATTCCATTTATTTTTTTTATTTTCCAGCCTCCAGAAAAAAAATTTCACACAGTACAGGGGAAAAACCAAGGCAGAGATGAACTGAAATTCGTGATTCCCAGCTAATGAGAAATGTTGGATGGGGCTTGGAGCAACCTGCCCTTGCTGGGCTTTGGGAACAGGGAATGGAGCTTTTCCAGCTGCAGGAGCTGTTCCACTGGGCAGTTATTGATTCTGGGGAGTTTTAGAGCCAGCTGGTGGCACAGCTCTGCATCAGGAGGAAATGTTGGGACAAAGAATGATCTCTTCCATAAGTTCTGTAAGTTCGCTTCTGTAAGTTGAATTTTAGGCAGGAAAAGTTTTAAATTCCTTCCCTTCCTTAGCACAACCCCTTTCCCAGCTCCAGACATGCAGATATCCAATTATTATCCATTCTGGGAGTTTAACCAAGCCCAAACAATTGAATAATCTGCTTTGCTTGTTCCCAGGCAGAAGGAGGTTTTAAATCCTGCCTTTCCTTTCTCCTTTATTCTTTATATTCCCTG
>NW_021938870.1:118201-119872 GCF_001715985.3 Manacus vitellinus
AAAGTGCCTCTTGATGCTCCTAAAAATTCCTAAATCTGAGCCAGTGGCACCAAGTCCCACTGAAAGCAGCTCAGGAACTGAAACCCAAATTCTTCATCTGCCATTAATGTCCCAGCTCCTGTGGCACATCTGGAGCCAGCCCAGAGAAAACTTTCCTAAATCCAGAGAAATCCTTTCCCAAGTCCAGAGAAATCCTTTCCTAAGTCCAGAGGTACCTTTTCCTAATTAAGTCCAGAGAAACCCTTTCCTAAAGTCCAGAGAAACCCTTTCCTAAATCCAGAGAAACCCTTTCCTAAGTCCAGAGAAATCCTTTCCCAAGTCCAGAGAAACCCTTTCCTAAATCCAGAGAAAACTTTCTTAAGTCCAGAGAAACTCTTTCCTAAATCCAGAGAAACCCTTTCCTAAATCTAGATAAACCCTTTCCCAAGTCCAGAGAAACCCTTTCCTAAATCCAGAGAAAACTTTTCTAGAAACCCTTTCCCAAGTCCAGGGAAATCCTTTCCTAAGTCCAGAGGAACCTTTTCCTAAGTAAGCCCAGATAAACCCTTTCCCAAGCCCAGAGAAACTCTTTCCTAAATCCAGAGGAAAACTTTCCTAAGTCCAGAGAAAACTTTCTTAAGTCCAGAGAAACCCTTTCCTAATTCCATAGACTCCCTTTCCCAAGTCCAGAGAAACCCTTTCCTAAATCCAGAGAA
This sequence comes from Manacus vitellinus, assembly GCF_001715985.3. Lineage (NCBI taxonomy): Eukaryota > Metazoa > Chordata > Aves > Passeriformes > Pipridae > Manacus > Manacus vitellinus. The sequence continues at coordinate 118,897 of NW_021938870.1, forward strand.
ACCCTTTCCCAAGTCCAGACAAACCCTTTCCTAAATCCAGACAAACCCTTTCCCAAGTCCAGACAAACCCTTTCCCAAGTCAGGCTCCTCAATTCCCCAAAGTTGGTGCCTTTATTTGCCCAAACTTTGTTTTTCTTGGAATCTTGACCCTCCTCCAACATCCCAGTGCCCCCAAAGCATCAGCAGAAGAAGAAGAACAGAAAGATCCCTGGAGACAAGAAGCCCTGGAACAGCTTTTCCCAGCCTCTGCCTGTGCCTTCCATAAATATTAAATATTAAACTCGCCCCAACTGGAGAATTCCAGCAGCAAAGTCGTTGTTAACAAGGCCCAGCAAAGCGGGTCTCGTTAACAATTTTAACCTTCAGATACATCCAGCTCCCTTCCAAATCTCCCATGTTTTAATCAAATCATGATTTTTTTCCTTAATCTCGTTACAGGAATGCAAATAAGGAAGAAAATTAAATCCTGTCGGGCATTCCCGGGGCTGCTGGTTATTTATTTATTTCAGTGGAATCCAGGAGGGTGGGAAAGCCTCTCCTGTTCAATTATGGGCAAGAAAACACAGCCCAGGCTCTCCAGGCGAGGTCTCCCTGGTGGAGGGAACTCATTAATGTCACTCCAATAAATTGGGGTGAAATATGAGCCTCCCGAGCAGTCCCTTTATTTACACTCACAAATCCCCAAGAACACGGTTCAGATCCACGAGGCAGCAATTAGGGGACGTGTCTGCAGGTATTCAAGGAAATATCACTCAGCTGCTGCTGCTGCAGAAAAAAAAAAATGAATATTTTATTGCCAGTGGATGTGTCTGATGGAATAATGAGGGTTCCAAGGCTCTCCCGCAGGTAGAGCAGCGATGGGAATGTCAGGAACTGGTTCCCCTGGAGGAGACCTGGGAAAACAAGAGGAGTTTTGTCTGGTCTGTGATGCCCAGGGGGTGCCCCACTCCATGTGGGGTGGGAGAATGGAATGCAG
>NW_021938870.1:120237-122376 GCF_001715985.3 Manacus vitellinus
TGGTTTGGGTTGGAAAATAACTTAAAACCACCCAGTGCCACCCCCTGGAATGGGCAGGGACACCTTCCACCAGCCCAGGCTGCTCCAGGCCCCATCCACATCCACATGTTTTGTGAACACTTCCAGGGATGGGGACTCCATCCCATAGAATATCCTGCAGCATTATCCCACGGAATATCCTGCAGCATTATCCCATAGAATATCCTGCAGCATTATCCCATAAAATATCCTGCAGCATCACCCCACGGAATATCCTGCAGCATTATCCCATAGAATATCCTGCAGCATCACCCCATAGAATATCCTGCAGCATCAACCCATAGAATATCCTGCAGCATTATCCCATGGAATATCCTACAGCATTATTTCTGGCTCATTCCCAAAATAAATGGCTTTTCCCTGGATTTACCTACCAATAGTAAAGGATTCTGCTGTTCCAGGGTCTTATTCCATGACTGGTTTTGCTCCATCACCCTGTAAAGGCCCCGGGCAACCCTTTGAACACCAACACCCCCCAGTGCAGTGTGAGAGTTCTGGGGTAAAACCAACCCTTTTAGCGAGTTTATAATCAGTAAAAAACCCTGGAATTGGGTTTTTTCAGGCTCCTGGAATGAACAGAGGCTCCACCTGGGAGCTCAAAGAGCCCAAATGTGTTAGGAGGTTGTGATTCCTACACGTGGCGTTGTCACATCAGTCACTGGGCAGCCCCGTCCTGATGAACCTCTGTGAAATGTGGCATTTCCAAGGCAGATTAATGCAGATTCCCACAATAAAGCCATCCCACAGCAAAGGAATTATGCTCCAGCTTTGTCACTGCCATGAATGTCTGTGTTCCCAAAAGCTGAGGGGGGACATTTTATTTTTTTTTGGGCTGCTGTTTTCTGATGGATGAATTAGCCAAATAAGCTCCTTAATAACTTCCCTCTGCAAAGGTGTTTTAATAAGAATCCAGAAAGGAGGGGGGGGGGAAATTCAAATTATTTGAATTATATAATAACCAGTTGGTTCTCCAAGCTACTCTTTGGGAACCCATGGATTCATGGCATGGATCAAAGACATTAATTCATCTGTATTTGCACCTCCTAAATCTCCCTTTTGTCCCTTCTCAGCAAATCTTTTGAGTTTATGACACTTCATAAAAGAGGTTCTTCTACCAAGGTGCTTTTGGAGGCCGACTGCCTCTTCTCCTCTGATTTCTCCCTGTTGGTAATTAAGTCACTGAGAGTCCCAGCACATTTCAAAGGCAGGGTTCAAGAACCATTTCTTTCCTCTCCAGTTAATGCCTGGAAATATGAGCTGACTGCACTTCCCACCATGAAATAAAAGGTGGGAAGAGGAAGACACCATAAAACACCTTTAACTCGAAGGCAAAAAGCCATAAATGATCTCTGTGTCCTTTGAGTGGCTTTTCCTCAGGCCATAAATTTCTTTTTAGGCCCCAGCAGATGGACCCGTTTGAGAGGTTCATAATTTTTGGTTTTTAAAGCTGGGTTTTGGTTTGGGGGTTTATTTTTGTCCCTTTGCTCCCTGAGCATCTTCGTGCAGCAGAGCAGGGCTGGGCTGAGCAAGGAAACTTGGGGAAAACACGTCAGAAAAGCCCTGAATGTCTTTCCTGTGGCACAGCCAGGGAGATCCAAAGGATGTCACACAGGGAATGATGCTCTGGCCACCTCCACAAAATTCCTTTGCTGGTATTTGGGGTGACCCAGTCCAGATGTTTACACCAATAAAGTCATAACCATTTGCACCATCCAAAAATTAGACCTACTAATTTTTATCTTTTCTAGATGAAGTAGTAAAGGTTAATTATCTCTGTTACATCATCATCATCCATGAAATTCCCTTCCTGTATTTTGGAAACCCAGTTCAGATATAACTATTTACACCAAGGTTGTAACCATTTATACCATTAAAAAGATATATCTGCTAATTCTTTTCTTTCCCAGATGAATTAGTAAAGATTAATTATCTCTGTTACATCCTTATGCATGAAATTCCCTTCCTGGTATTTTGGATAACCCAGCCCAGATATAACAATTTACATCAACAATGTCCTAACTATTTACACCATCCAAAAATTAGTCTCATTTTTTTTCCCGGGATGAATTAGTAAAGGTTAATTATCTCTGTTACATCATC
>NW_021938870.1:123296-125534 GCF_001715985.3 Manacus vitellinus
AGGAAAGAAGAAGGAGAAAGGAAGAAGAAATGGAAGAAGAAATAGAAGAGAAGAAGAAGAAAAGAAGGAGAAGGAGAAGTGAAGAAGGAAAAAAAAGAAGAAACAGAAGAAGAAAAGAAGAAGGAGAAGAAAAGAAGGAAAAATGAAGACGAAAAAAGAATATGTATAATAATAAGAAGAAACAGAAGGAGAAAGAGAAGTGAAGAAGAAAAAAGAAGAATAAATAGAAGAAGAAAAGTAGAAGGAGAAGGAGCAATTAAGAAAAAAAAAGAAAAAGAAGAAGAAGGAATAAAAGGAGAAGGAGAAGTGAAGAAGAAAAAAGAGAAGAAATAGAAAAAAAAAGAAGAAGGAGAAGAAAAGAAGGAGAAGGAAAAAATAAAGAAGAAAAAAGAAATAGAAGAAGAAAAGAAGAAGGAGAAGAAGGAGGAGAAGAAATAATAGTGATGTGTACAGTGTAAAATACACTATTTTTAGTGTAAGTTGGGCTCAACCTGATTGTACAAAAGCTGAACCTTCAGAGCATGCTGAGGGGTCTCTTGTTCCCAAGTAATTTGCACCCTGTGGTGCTGTGTCCTCATCCCAGGAGCCTCCAGAACATCCCTGTATGTCCTCATCCCAGTGACCTCCAGAAGATCCCTGTGTGTCCTCATCCCTGTCACCTCCAGAAGATCCCTGTGTGTCCTCATCTCGTGACCTCCAGAAGATCCCTGTCCAGCTGAAATGTTCTCTGTTTGGGGAAAACCAAAGTTGCACCCACATTCCTTCCCTTGGGGATAATCCCTGGACATTAAAGAAGTCCATGAGTCCCCGGGCTAAATTCATATCCTGAAACATGGAATTATAGAACTCCAGAATGCTTTGGGTTGGAAGGGACCTTAAATCCCATCTCATTCCATGGGCAGGGACACCTTCCACCAGCCCAGGTGGCTCCAACCTGGCCTTGGACACTTCCAGGGATCCAGGAGCAGCCACAGCTTCTCTGGGAATTCTATTCCAGCCCCTCCCCACCTTCCCAGCCAGGAATTCCTTCCCAATATCCCACCTAAATCTCCCCTTTCCCAGTTTAAAGCCATTCCTGGCACAAATCATCTGGTTTCTGCTCATGCACAAGTTGCCTGAGGGATGTGAACTGAGTGTGAGGAAAACAGAGACCAAGGACTGAGAAAAAAGGAACAGAAATCTCTGGATGAGAAGGAAAAGATGGATAAAGCCCAAATTAATATAATGCCAGAATGTTTTGAGTTGGAAGGGACCCTAAAGCCCTTCCAGGCTGGGGGTGTCACCTGGGTGGTGCCACCAGGGTGCTTCAAGGTAGAACCAGGAGTGAGATTAAATTAAATAATCACCTGATAAAATCCTGGGTAGAAAAATCTCTGTAACGGCAGGAATTAAATATTTGTCGTTGAACTTCTGTGATGTTACAAAAATCTGAATGTCCTTTCAGTTTGGGTCCGTGTAACGTGACCCACCTGGGATGTTTTCCTTTCTCTTGGATACGGGTGTGTTATTCCAGGAGACTTTGCTGCGTGGGGGATAATCCAGAACCCCTGAACCACGAGAGTTTCAGCTGCTGGAATTTTATCCAGAATCAAATGGAATTAGTCTGATGTGAGACAAGATGAGCCAAACTCCCCTTGTCTTCCCTGACAGCCCTTCAGCCCCTCGGTTTTTATTCATCACGGACACGAAGGAGCAGGAAAAGCAAAGCTCTTGCTGGGAAATGCTGCTGGAAATGGAAGTGACTGTCCTGCTGAAATGATATTATCTCGTATTTTAAGCTGGGAACTCGCTATGAACGGCCTCAGTCAGCATAAGAACTCTTTTCTTCATTAAATCAAATTAAAAGCCCTTGAGAGCCGCTTTTCCCTTCTAAAAAATCCAATAGCACGGGCAGACGGAGAAATGCTGGGAAACCAGAGGTCTTGGGGAAATCACCTGCTGCTGGTGGCCCTGCAGGGCAGAGCTGCCACTTCTGGGGACAAAAGCCATCCCTCAACCCCTGGGAGGATTAGTCAGAGGGAGGGTGGTTTTGCTGGGAAGGGGCCTCTCCAAACTGGGATTTTGGAAGGGGCTTTGTTGGTGGTTGGACTCTCAAGTCACGTTACAGCTGGATGGTCAAAGTCAAGGATGAGAAAAGTGGAAGTGGGAGAAGGAATTCATCCACTCAAGTGAGTGATTTTGGCATCCAAAAGGGAAAAGGTTGTGGAGTTAAAGGTGTCAACTGGAATCAAAGACCTC
>NW_021938870.1:126720-127750 GCF_001715985.3 Manacus vitellinus
ATATAATTATATGATATATTATTTTATATATAATTATATATATATTTCAGCCCAGACTGAAACTGGAAAAGATGGTTTTGAAGGAAGAAGGGAATGGCAGGAAGGACAAAACGTTTTGGAGACGTGGCAGCAGCTTTGGAATATCAGAGGGTGAAAAATAAATAGTTGTAGGTCAAATCCTAAAACAGGATCCCTGAGGTTGGAAAAGCTCTCTGAGATCATCCAGTGCCCCCTGTGCCCGATGCCCACCTTGTCACTGAGTGCCACGGCCAGGCCTTCCTTGGGGAAATCCCTCCAGGCAGACAGAGGTGATCCCTCCTTTCCACTTCCAAAACAATTCCAGCTTTGGATCCACTCCCAGGCAGATGCAGAATGAGGCTCAATTAGGAAAACCTCCACCTGTTTTCCTTCTTCAAACCTTTCAAATCCGTTTAAAGAAGTGAAATCTTTATTCAGGAGGCACTGAATGAGATTCAACAGGCAATTCTTGCCTTATTTCCTCAGACCCGGGGGCTATTTACACTTAATTTGATTTAATTTGCCCTTTTTTTTCTGGCAGACACTAATTAACCCAGGCAGCTTTGTAGCAGGAGCAGAGCAAATTCAGCTTTGATGTTTGGGATGATCCACATCCAGCTCCTTAAAGGTGAGGCATTAAAAAAAAAAAGGCTTTTCAAACCCCTCAAACGGTGAACAGAAGCCTTTGGCTTTAAAGGGTAATTAGCATTCGAATTAAATAGAATTTGAAATGCAAATAAGGACCCACGTGTGGGGTTGTTTTTTTTTTTCCCCTGGAAGTTGATCCTCCCTTCTCTGGCCAAGAGATTATTTTATAACAGTTTTAAATGTAAGGAATGAATATTAAATTAAATGTGAGTAAATAGAATGGTAAATATAAATTGAATAGAAATGAAATCTAGCTAATAATAAATTAGAAATAATTTTTAAATGATTTTGTAATAATTCCTTCTAGAGTTGGAAGAGCTGTTCATTCCCAAGCCAGGATGAAATCAGGGGGGTCCTGAGGGGT
>NW_021938870.1:128080-129400 GCF_001715985.3 Manacus vitellinus
TGAGTGGATTTAGGGGGGAACAAATGGGATTTGGGAGGCTCTTGTGTGGATTTATGGGGAACAAAGGGGGTTAGTGGGGTCTTGGGTGGATTTAGGGGGGAACAAAGGGGGTCTGGGGGGGTCTTGTGTGGATTTGTGTGGAACAAAGAGGATTTAGAGGGGTCCTGAGTGGATTTAGGGGGAAAGAAAGGGGATTTGGGGGCGTCCTGAATGGATTTGGGAGGGTCCTGAGTAGATTTAGATGGGAAGAAAAGGGATTTGGGAGGGTCCTGAGTGGATTTAGGGGGGGAACAAAGGGCTTTGGGGGGGTCCTGAGGGGGCCTGGGGTGACCCTGAAAGGGTTTGGAGGGGTCTTGAGGGGATTTGGGGTGGTCAGAGGGGGATCTTCAACTCCTTGGGTGGGTCCCAGAGGGGTCTTGGGGGGTCCCAAATGGGATTTGGGGAGTCCCAAATGGGGTTTGAGGGGCCAAAAGGGAGTTTGGGGGGGAACAAAGGGGGTTTGGGGGGAAAAAAGCTGTGCTGAAGTGGTGGATGCATCAGTGAAAATGAAAGTGTGGAAGTGAAACCAAGATCACAATGAGGAAATAATTAATTTTTGGGAGGATACTTTCACTTAAATTTTAATTTAATTACTCCCAAAACCAGGGGCAAAACGTTTGAGAGATATAGAAATGAATCTTAGTTAAATTATTATATATTCAGTAAAACTTGGGGACAAAAGGGAGTAAATGTTAATTAAAAGTGCAACACTTTTGCTCCAAGGAAAAGCAAAATGAGAAGGTGTCAGAGTCACATGTCTGGGAGATAATTCCAGTTTTTAGGTATCCTGAGACAAATTCAATTCTCACTTGTTGTTTGTTTGTGGATAATTTCATCCCACAGACCCGGGAAAGGTGTTTTAAATTATCTTCACCTGCAAGAAAATCTGTATTTAAACCCCAGACTCACACTTGGCTGTGAGGAAATAAAAATAACCCCCGAGTGCAGGAGGGGGAGGTCACGAAAACTGAAAAGGTGCTTCGGCTTCTAAAGCCACAGATAGAAAAAATTTTGTTTAAATTGGTATTTTATCTCCCAGGGGCCAATTCCAAAGTGTGAATTTAATTCCAATTAGTGTGAATGTGGTGGATAATCGAGGATAATGCAGGAATCTGATGATGAACATTGAACCCTGACCTTGGAGCAGCGGGGGAAAAAAGGATGGGAGACCAGGGGAGGTGAGAAAGGGAGAGCTGGATTTTGTTAAATCAGGATGTGGAGCTGGGAAGGGGGGAGGAATTATGGAAAACACGCTGCAGGTCGCACCTGGAATGCTGAGGG
>NW_021938870.1:130943-133246 GCF_001715985.3 Manacus vitellinus
CCCCAAGGCTGCCAGAGCTCCAGGAGGGTTTGGATGATCCTCTGGGGCACAGGAGGGGACTCTTGGGGATGGTCCTGTGCAGGGCTGAGGGTTGGACTGGATGGGCCTGGTGGGTCCCTTCCAGCTCAGGATATTCTGGGATTCTGTGCTAAATGTGTGGCTACACTAAATTTTCCTGAGCGACACATTGAGGGTCGTGGTTTATCAACCACACCCAAGGCAGGGATGACACAGTTGGTTGTAGCAGCTTCCTCCTGGAAAACACATTCCAAGGGGAAACGTTTGGTTTTGCCCTGTTCTGTGGGAGAAGTGAGAGACTGAGGTCACTTTGCTCCTCAGAGTTGTGCTTTCAGCTCCTCGCTGGCTTTCCCAGTTTATTCCACACTGTCTGTGCCTGGATCCCCCGTGAATGCAGCAGTAAATTGTAAAGGTTTTTAAATATTTATCCTTTTTTTTTTCTCCCTGCACTTATTTCCAGAATTTCCCTCTGACAGAGATCCAGGTCACTGTGCGAAAAATTGAACAAATAGGAAAAAACAGAGAAAAATAGGGAAAATAGGAAAATATAGGAAAAATATAAAAATAGAAAAAATATAGGAAAAATAGAAAAAAATAGGAAAATAGAAAAAATAGAAAAAATACAGGAAAAATAGAAAAAATATAGGAAAAATTGGAAAATAGAAAAAAAATAGGAAAAAATAGAAAAATAAAAAATAGGGAAAATATTAAAATGGAAAAAAATAGGAAAAATAGAAAAAGTATAGGAAAGTTTGGAAAATAGAAAAAATATAGGAAAAATAATAAAATACAAAAATTATAGGAAAAAATAGAAAAATAAAAAATAGGAAAATATAAAAATAAAGAAAATATAGAAAAATATTAAAATAGAGAAATACAGGGAAAATATTAAAACAGAAAAAAATAGGAAAAATATTAAAATAGAAAAAATAGGAAAAAAATAGAAAAAATATAGGAAAAATAGGAAAATAGAAAAAATATAGGAAAAAATAGGAAAAATATAAAAATAGAGAAAATATAGGAAAAATATTAAAATAGAAAAATATAGGAAAATGGGAAAAAATAGAAAAAATGTAGGAAAAATGGAAAAAAAGAAAAAATATAGGAAAAACAGGAAAAATAGAAAAAAATATAGGACAAATGGAAAAAAAATAGAAAAAATATAGGAAAAGTGGAAAAATATGACAAATATAAAAAATATAGGAAAAATAGAAAAAATAGGAAAATATAGGAAAAATAGAAAAATATAGAACAAAATTAAAATAGAAAAAATAGAAAAATAGAAAAAAGAAAAAATAGAGGAAAAAAAATTTTTTTGCTAATTTTCTGTTTCGATTTTTTTTCCATTTTTTCTATTTTTTCCTATTTCTTCCCATTTTTCCTATCATGTCCCTTCCCACTCTTCCTTTCTAAGCAAGGCTTTTTCCAGTCATATCCTTCTTGGATCCTGGAAAACCAATGCATTCGCTGCCCAATTCTCTCTTTCTGTTTGCCCACTGACTCTGGAATATATAAAATATTAAATATACAAAATACATAAAATACATGAGCAGCCAGATCAACTAAATCCGATTAGAAAAATTCCAACTCTTTCCCAGTTTCTCGTTCCCAAAGCAGAGCCCAAGGCAAACAGGTAGAGATGTGTCCTCCAAATATTATTCCCAGACTCCAGGAATTTGCCTCTTGGATGTTTCCTGCCCCAAGACTGATCCCTTGGTGTTTAATAATTCTCCAAGTCATCTTCTTAGTGACTTTTTTTCTGTGTTTTCTCAGGGAATGAAGAGTTGGCTTGGCTTTGGATCACCAAGGGAACAGGGGCAGCACCACACACAACAATCTCCCCCGCTCAGGAGGGGATTCCACTTCCAAAATTATCCCAAAACCACCTCCCAGGAAGGCAGAAAACCATAAAACCTAAAATAGCTCATGAAGGCAACACCTTCGGGGCTGAGATGGTGAAAGTATGAAGCTTAACAAGAAATTCCACTTAAATAACTTATTCTACCACGGAACACAAAATATCAGAGGGATCCACGTTCAGGAAGGGGCCAATATGGGAAGTCTGAGGTGACGGAAAACTGGGATGATCACGGAAATGCCACAGAAATCCAAAGTGTTGTTTGGATTCATCTTGCCAAGACCCAGAGGAATTTTTTTGGACCTTTGCTCTAAGGAGATTTTCTTTGCTTTCCACATATCCTTGTGGGCAGAGAAAAGAATTCCTGGAATGCCAGGATGGGTTGGGTGGGAAGGGACCTTAAAGCCCATCTCATTCCATCCCCTGC
>NW_021938870.1:133717-135251 GCF_001715985.3 Manacus vitellinus
CCAACCTGATTTTTAACACTGTTTGCAGGCACAGAAGATCCTCTCCCAAGGTCTGCTCTGGTGTTCAGCAGGAATTCCAAGGAGTTCAAGTCCCATCACAATCACATCATTATCTCCAAACCTGTCTTGGCTTCTTCTGTGTGAGCACTTCCCAGCCTGGAGAGATCCTTCTCTCCCAGTAACAGCCCAAGATACATCCCTGTGTTTTTGCCACCAGACTACAACAGGAAAAAAAAAAAATAAAACCCCACAAACAAAAAAATATTCTAATTTTCTGACTTTGGGAATAACCCAGCTGTTGTTTTACTGCCTATTTGGATCCACTTTATTCAGTAAAAGCCTCATTTTCCAATTTGCTGCACTGGGGGAATCCAAGAAAACCCTCCTGAAATTTTTCCAGAATGAATCTCATCGCTGCTTAAAAATTGGGCCACGTTTCTAATGTGCCTTTTTCATTCTCCAGCTCTGGGAATGCAGAGAAATTCCACCAATACCCACGTGAAAGGGCTGACACTCATCCTTTGTTCCTTGATTAAGAGTTTATGAATTTGTATTAAGTCACTCCGTGTTTGTTTTCACCTTTCCCTACGATCAACACAAAAGCTGCTCGTTAACACCCTGTTCCCTTTCCTGTTCACTCCTCTCCTAATTAATGTCATCTACAATCTTAATTAGCAGCAAGTTTTGCTCATTGTTGCAAATATTACCCTAGTTAAGATGTGACATTACAGATATCAGTTAGATAACAGCACTCAGACAGCTAAAAAGGCTTTAATTCACATTTAAAGAAAGGTTTAATTCACTTTATTACTGCCATGATAATTATGCATCATCCCAGACATTGATCCAAAGGGCAGGTGGCACCAAATATTTTATGGAAAACTAAGGATACATCCACAGAAGCAGTTGGATGGACAGAATTGTCTCAGAGATTTCTAGCACAGGAGCTAGAAAGCTTTTTAGTTCACTGTCCTGTTCATTTTTCAATAGTTTGGCTCCTAAAATAGAGTTGGAAGGGAAAATATCTTATCATGATGTGATACAGCAGAAGATGAGGGGCTTGTTGGTTGCCTGATTTTTTCACATTGATGAAAAATCATGGAATTATAGGATGGATGGGGTTGGGAGGGACCTCTGTGAGGCCCCAGAGGTGATGGGAGTGAGCCAAGTGTGCGAGGTCACAACAGGAAATGTTCATACACAGCTGATTTCAAGTTGACATCCCAAATTATGACCCTGCTCATCTGTCCACCCAGCTCACCCCTTTGTCATATCAGTTCCCTGACTCACCAAAAATACAGAACAACCTGAGTTTTTCAAGTATTTGCAATTCTCCAGCCAAGAGAAATGAGGATTTTTGCTGCACTCTTCGTATTTCAGAGACATCCCCACAAATTCAATCCCACCCGTCAGATAATTCCAGGGATTCTGGCTCCACGCTGGAACTCAGGGTGTGGGCATTGTCCCCACAGGGAATATTCTGCTTTTTCAACCTCTGTGCCACCACAGGGCAAGGATTTGAAAGTTCCCCCTG
>NW_021938870.1:136446-137778 GCF_001715985.3 Manacus vitellinus
TTCCATGGCCCAAATATTAAGATTTTTAAGTGGAGATGAAAGAGGCAATTCCAGAAGAAATTTCTGTTCCTTCACAAGTGAAGAAGATAAGCCTTAACAACATGTGCATGCAAAATAGAATATGATTCCTTTTCCAACAAGAAAAACTCCTGTATTTTGCTCCAGGTCACAGAACAGTGTGACTGGAGGAGAAATAAAGAGTGATGATGGCTGTAATTATTGATTAATTCTGCTTTAGAAGGCTGGAAAACAAGTCTGTGTCCAAATGGACCACCTCCCTCGTGGCCTGGAACTCAAATATCCCCTCCCTGGAACTGCTGGAGGTTTTCAGGCTTGCTGGGGGATAAATGTCATATCTGGCAGGGGGGGAGATGGAATTAATACCTTCAATTTTGGGAGAGAATTTTAATCAGGATTAAACCTGCCTCTTAAAAATTTAAATAAAATAAGAAAAACCATAAGTAGGTTTTCCAACCTGAACACAGATAGAGGCTCTTGTGGTTTTTAGAGGAAAACAGGCTATTTTCCCCCCCACATTATCCTGTTAAAATGATGATTATTTTATCAGTGTCTATTAAGAGCAGCTGGAGGTGAGTGCCCAGTGGTGTTTGACACGACGCAGGATCTCAGGGAAAAGGTCTTTTCCAGAGGGTGGTTGGCACTGCCCAGGCTCCCCAGGGCAGTGGGCACGGCCCCAAGGCTGCCAGAGCTCCAGGAGGGTTTGGATGATCCTCTGGGAACAGGATGGGATTGTTGGGGTGTCTTGGACTTGTAGGTCCCTTCCAGCTCAAGATATTCTGGGATTCATCTGTTCTGGCCACAGAAAACACCTTTATTCTGGAACAGAACTGGAAGAGTCACAAGAAGTGAGGGAGTGACAGGTTTAAATATTTTTATCTGGTTCAAACAGAGAGAGAATTCATATGGAATGAAGGTCATTATCCATGGATGTCCATCTCAGTGCATTGCCAGGGATGAAGGTTGGTGAAACTCGTATTTTAGGAGTGGGCTCCTCCTGGTCATTGCCGAGTTTATCTGGATTGATAAAGCAGTGATAAAAACAAGGAAAAAGTGAGGTGATTTAAACTCCAAATATTAAATACTGATCCTACCACAGGGACAGCAGAGACAGAAGCACCACCAGAGCGTGGCTGGGAAGGTTTAATGGTGACTTTTCCTGTCACGTCACTGGTTAAATTTGCTTTTTTACAACACCAATATTGCAGTGGAGCTGAAGGAGAAGAGGGAAACCCTCCTGGAGCTGTTTCCTGAATAATGGAGGAAAAATAACAATGTTGGAAAGCAGCTGCTCCAGGTGGCTTCTTGAGAGCT
>NW_021938870.1:141615-143284 GCF_001715985.3 Manacus vitellinus
GGGGAGGGGTTTGTTTGGGAGCAAACAGAGCTGGGAATTGCCAAACCAGCATTCCTCTGCTGCTTTGGTGTGGGATGACCTCGTGCATATTCCAAGGATTTGGCTTTCTGGGGAGGGAGAGATGAAGGAATTGGTTGGCAGAGCCAGGATTGTGATTCCCAGGATCTACTGGGAGCACTGGTTGGCTCCTGCAGGAGGATTTGGAAGAGGTTTTGGACATGCAGAAGTGACACCAGGGAGGACAGACAGGCATCCAAACCCAAATGGGATCAAACATGGGAAGATCCAAAGTGCACCTGCAGAGGTGGCCAGTGGGAAGTGACTCTGTTCTCCTTCAAAAGGTCTCAAGCTGACAGTGGTTGGCAAATTTTCTGTAATGTCACAGCAAGAAACAGGAATTCTGAGTGGTTTAAAGAGGATAAATTCAGATCACAGGGAAGTTTGGGACACCAGGAACAGAGGGGGTCTGGAGCAACCTCCCAGTGACACCACCCGTGAGAGGAAATCAAAGCGCCTTTGAAATGTAATTTATGACCAATTTATGACCAGATGGGAAAAGGTGGGACTTCAAGGGACATTATGGGGTCCACTCTGCTCTTCCCAGACTTCTCCACTGGGTTCATGAGCCTGCACCCCCAGGAGTCACCACAGGGAGCAGGGGAAGGAGTGAACCCAGACTGCAGGAGAAGGGCAAGGAGCTCAATGTCTTCTGTGGTTTCCAGCAGCACCAGCACTGAAACATCCCCCAGCCAGATGAAAATGAAGAGTTCAGGTGCCCAGGACAAAGTTTCACCCCTGATGGATCCACTAACACCATTGGAATGATGTCCCACTCCCTGAGCATCCTCCCCTGCTTCCCCCCGAGCTCTTGCTGGAGGGCAAAGGATCTTTAATTTTTTAAGACAAGTGGAGTTTGCAGACTTGAGGAATCATCATTTCCCTTTGTTTTTAAGGAGGGCAAACAAATTTTCCCGTTTGACAACATGAATAGCAGGATTTGCTGTAATTCTCACCTAATCTGGGCTCTGCACAATCATCAGTGTTATCACCAAAAGCCTTCATTTAATAGACCTTACGAAAAGCAGCTTAGTTATCAATATAATATAATATTGGGTTTTTTCCCCAGTAGATTTAAGCTCTCTGTGCTTCAGGAATATTCCTCCATAAAGGTTAACGTGGAAGAGATGATTCAATATCCTGCAGCAAGTGCAGGAGCAAACAAAACCTAAATATTTCAAAAGCAGGGAGATAAGAAAAGCGAAGCCCACTAATGTGGTGATGTCACATCTCTGATCCCTCTTTTTTTAAGCCTGGAAAAGTAGCTGTGAATTTTTGTATTTACCAGTTGAAGGGAGAGCTTCATAAAACCTGATTTAACTGCTAAATGCTGCAGGAAAATCTTTGTGTTTAGAAATTCATGTTTATGGACCAGGCTTGGAGCAACCTAATCTGGTGGAAGGTGTTCCAGGGCTTTGGAATGAGATGAGTTTTAAAGTCTTTCCCAACCCAAACCTGTCTATGATTCTGTGTTCAAGCCAAGACCAAAATTCCACTTTTCTCTGTTTTCCCATGGAATTGAAAGAAAGAAATCTGGGATGTGTTTCCCTGGAGAGCAACTGGAGGCAACTGATGCACTAGAGGAAGCTTGTTCCCTGTTCCTGCCTTATCA
>NW_021938870.1:144089-147283 GCF_001715985.3 Manacus vitellinus
TTCCTTCCATTCTTTCTTTCACTCACAATGTATTTCACAAAATATATTTACAGCTCCCATTTCCCAGCCTGGTTCCTTGAATCTTTGGGAGACAGCAAGTCCTGCTTTGGAAAACCAGCCTAAATCACTTATTTAAAACCAAGTGCTGGTAAAACCACATTAAATCCTTTTACTCCACTTCTCTGAGCTCTAAATTGATCCTGAACTTTGGCAGCTGGATTAAATCTTAGAAATTTCCTTAAGAATGAAACCACAAAGATGGGAATAAGGGTCAATAATAAGCAAATATTGCTGCTCTTAAAATGGGCTATTTGAATAAAAAAAAAAGATCAAAAGAAACAAAACCTCCTCAATCTGCTTTTGGTGGGTTTTTTTAACATAGAATTTTTTTTTATGATTTCTTTTTTTTTGGCTTCTTTTTGATGTTGGGTTTTGTTGAGGGCTGAGAAATTGCTGCTATTTTTAGTTCACAGGTGTTCTGGTATCTCCAGAAGACAAGATATCTTGGAATTATTTCATCAGATCTGGAGGAGCAAACTTGATTTCCAGCTCTGGTGCCAAGGGATGGTTTCAGTTCCCAAATTCCTCAAAGGAATGAAGCCTTGAGTCACCTCAGGGATGTGCCAATATAAAACAATCATTAGGGAATCCTTAAAAACTAGGCTTGGTTTTGTTGAGAGCTGGGAAATTGCTGCTAGTTTTAGTTTATAGGTGTTCTGGTATCTCCAGAAGCCAAGATATCTTGGAATTATTTAACAAGAGCAAGCAAGTCTGAAGGAACAAACTTTATTCCTGGTGCCAGGGATGGTTTCAGCTCCCAAATTCCTCAAAGGAATGAAGCCTTGAGTCACCTCATGGATGTGCCACAACAAACCCTTAAAACAATCATTAAGGAATTCATCCCTAAATCAGTGGATCATAGAACTGAATCCTGGAATCACTAAGGTTGGAAAAAGGCCTCTAAGACCATCAAGTCCAGATGGATGGTGGCTGGTGGCTGTTGAATTCTGAGGGAAGCTTCCAAGAGATGAAAAGGCAATTTTAATTTGAATTTTAA
Source organism: Manacus vitellinus (assembly GCF_001715985.3). Taxonomy (NCBI): domain Eukaryota; kingdom Metazoa; phylum Chordata; class Aves; order Passeriformes; family Pipridae; genus Manacus; species Manacus vitellinus. Next base: position 145,147 of record NW_021938870.1, read on the forward strand.
AAGAAAAACAGAAAGAAGAAGGGAATGATCATTTCTTTCTCTCTCTCCGAGAAGTCTCTAACAAGAATAAAGAGGTTTTGGTTCCTGGAAGGAAGATTTGGGCTGGGAAAAAGATTTCTGGTGTGAAGGGAGACACTGAGTGGGGGAAGAGACGGGTGAAAGATGTCACGTGTCCTAAGCTGGAGGTCTTGGAGCACAGGTTAGATGGGAATCTGTCAGAAAAGGGTTATCTGGGATCTTTTCCTGACTGACAGGGATTGACTGGAATCATAGAATCATGGAATGGTTGGGTTGGAAGGATCCTTTAAGTCCACCCAGTGCCACCCCCTGCCATGGGCAGGGACACCTTCCACTAGACCAGGTTGCTCCAACCTGGCCTTGGACACTTCCAGGGATTCTCTGGGCAACCTGATTGATTCAGTGAATCTGGAAATATTCATGTGATCTTAATTATGATTATTCCTCCTCTTCATTAGAGTTGGGATCTCACGTTCAGTTCCTCTCACAGCAGTGAATTTACAGACCAAAATGTATCTTGTCACCTCTTGGGTCATTATCTGATGGATCACCTCTAATTTCACTATGTAAAATCATTAAATCACAATTTTGGAAGCAGATTTCTAAATGTCATAACTCTCCTGAACATCCAACACCTTCCTCTGCCTTATTTTCAGTGCCCTACTCAGGAATTTCCTGTTGGTCTTTATTTACTGATTTTATTACAGGGGAACAAAAGGCTGCTCAGAGCAGACAGATAATTCCTGTATTTCCATTTTTTTAAAAAAATTGGCCAGAAAAATAAATTTCAATGAGCTTTTTAAAAGCATTTTCAGTGCACTCACGAGGTAAGAAAGAGGCTCTGGCAGCTGTGAAATGACACAGAGACACGTTTCCTCTAAATATTTATACGGATGCAAGATAAACCATCATCTTTAACAAATATTTTGGGATGGTTTCCTATAAAATGGATGCTCCAGGAGGGATGGTTTAGCAAAAAAAAAAACAAAAAAAAAAGGCATTTGAGATGGAACAGCTTGTGTAGTAAAATTCCTTCTGCAGCAGGGATGGAAAAAGCAATTGGAACCAGACAACTAGAAAATGAGAGTTGTGAGACAGTATCTGCAGGAAGAGCCTGTTTTAGGTTTGTTTTGAGTCTGGGACTTCCTAAAACATCTTGTTGCTGCCTTTTCTCTTCCTATTTCGAGGGATGACTTGTGGGGGGAATTCATTAAGGAAGAGATTGGACGTGGGATTTAACTTGGATCCAGCCTTGTCTGACACCCTTCTGGTTTTTTGACTAAACAATTCAATTTTGAGTTTAAATATGATTTAAAATGTGATGGATTTAGCTGATTTATTTTTTTTTACCACTTTGGATTTCTACCAATGAATAACAGATTTAGAAATCAGAGCCTTGGAAAGCCATAATGGAAGTAGAGGAAAAGGCTTTTTTTCACAAAAAAAAAATGGATGTTGTGACTCTTCGAAGAGCCCGGGACAGCCCAAATCTCAGTTCCTGTAGGAACTGGACACCAGAGACTTGGCTCCATGGAAATTATGGGAATATAATGGTTGGTTTTAATTTGGAAAATCAGAGTTGTTGAGGTCATGGTGGTCTAACACATCTCTGCATTTCCTGGGCTGGCTGGTGAGGACATTCCTGACCTTGCTGTGGCCAGCCAGAAATGGGGCTTCCTTGTAACTGAAACTGATATAATTTGAACCATTTATTGATGATTCTCTGAAAGAAATACCAGTTTTGAGGAACTGTTAGACACCAGCTCAGAGATTATGGGGTCAGAACCATTGTGTGTGGGGAGGGGGTGGAGGGGGAAAGGATGGGCGAACCTCATGGACGTGGGGTGGGGTTGTGTCCCTCAGTGCAGCCCCAGGAGCCACCTGGGGAAGCCCTGGAGTGGCTGTCAGGGAAAACTGGAACAACACACAGCTCCTGGAACCCCTGACCCAGCAGGGACAGTGAGGACACTGCCCTATAACACCCACAGCTCCTGCAGCCCCACATCCAACTGCAGCCGCTTTTGGGAATGGATTCCTTCTGAGCTGGGGCAGGTTGGCCGGGCTGGGGGAGGCCCCAGGGCCCATGGCAGTGTGTCACAGGGCCCTTTGTGACACGGTG
>NW_021938870.1:162136-163745 GCF_001715985.3 Manacus vitellinus
CCAGCCCGCAAGGCCAGGCAGCTCCTGGCCTCTGCAGCCCCAGGGACGGCTCCCTCCTTCCATTCCCTTCTCCTGACCCCACTTCATCCCTCCCCTTGCCCTGATGTTAATAAACCCTGGCTTTCTCCCCTTATCTGTGTCTTGGTCCATCTGAAAGGGCACAAACCCTCAGCCCTGCAGCTCACGGGCCCGCTCCTGCCTCTCTTTTGCCCCCTGCACCGTGGGCACACACCCAGAGGAACATGGGAGCTCATTATTCTGAACCCCTGGATCATTTAAATACATAGCATGACATTTGCTGATAGAATAATAAGAAATCAATTAAAATTAAATTAAAGTTAAAAATAATTACAAAAATAGCGCAGAGAGACTTGTTAGCCTGAATCCCCGGATCTGACCCCGTTTTTATCTTTCCATGAAATCCATCCCAGTGACTGGGAAAGGGGCAGCACCAGCAATCCCAGATTCCCAATGTTCACCTCCTGGAACATCCCCAGCCCCAGCTGCCTTTAAAGCACAAATCCCACCAAGTTTTCTTGAAGTTTGGAGTTGTTATTTCTCAGGAATTCGCTGCCCAACCTCCGGAGAGGAGATTATTCCATGAATAATCTTGGATTATTCCCTCCTCAGAGGGAGCAGGGAGCACTAGGAAGTTTATTGAGAGAATAATTTGTTCTTTAACGTCAAAAACTGAGAAAGTGTAGAGGCAACAAGAAGGGAATGAAAATAACTCAACCAACACCCTTTCAGACACTAAAAAAAAAATCCCTTAAAAATGAAATTCCTGAAAGGAGGGACCAACAGAGCTGTTGGATTGACAGGGAATCATTCCCGGCCCCTAATCCAGCATCTGTTATCTCCAAAAACAGGCTGCAACGAAATCCCTGTGCTCTGGAGGAAAGTGTGCTGTGAAAAACAACCACTATTAATTGATTCCACCAATTAACTGCTAATCCAGGAGCCCTGATTATGATTAGTCTCCCAATCAATTCGTTTGATAGAAAGCTCTTTAAATTTGCCAAATTGCAGCTCAGCTCTTCCCTCTCCTGCTTTTTTTTCACTCCTTTCATCTAATTAACTGCTTTTTCCAGCAGTGAAAAGTGAGATTTTTTTCTTAATTGCCTCTTGACCCTTCCCCACTCTCCCATGTTCTTGTCTTCAGAGGTTCTTCATCAGGAGAAAATGAAAACGCTCTCCAGGAATTAAAAATGTCGTTGGGTTGGGCCCAGAGGAAACTTCCCGGCACAGGCTGTGAATCCTTTGGAATGATATTTGCACAGCTTTTTTCCAGGGAAAAAGTCTGGCTCCTCTGGATCCTGGATGGGCCTTGATGCAATACAGGGAGATGAACCTCCGTGGAACTTCCATGAAAATTGTTGGGAGCAACATCAAAACTGAGGAATGTGAGGTGCAGGAGGGGGCTGTGCTGCCACTGGAGCAGCCCAGGTGTCCCTAAATAGCCATGGAATCGTTGGGAAGAGTCTCAGTGCTGCCTCCAGCTCTGGGGGCCGATATCAGAGGGATGTGGAGCTGCTGGAGAGAGTCCAGAGGAGGCCCCGGAGATGCTCCAAGGGCTGGGATGCAATTCCTGGCTGGGAGGGTGGGGAGG
>NW_021938870.1:165235-170110 GCF_001715985.3 Manacus vitellinus
ATTATAATAGTAACTCAACATTAATACCCCCCTGGGGTGAGGTCTGGTGTTGGTCCAGCCACCACCACTTGGAGGATTTATCCCTAAACATGAATTTCTCAGGAATTTTTCCTCTTTTTCCAGGCAATTTTGGAAATCCTGGTATTTTTTTAAAATTAAACTAAATTTAATCCAAATTAAAAATTCTTTTTTTTTTTTAATTTTAATGCAATTCCCCAAATCAAAACCTTCCAATTTCCAAACAAATCTCATGTTCACTTGCCCAATCCTTGTCCTTCTTCCAGCCTTTCTTGGGATAATTTCGGACCACGTGGATCAGGTTTGGGACCCAATTCAGGGCTATTTTTCATGAGGCCTTTACTCTGAATTAAACAACTTATTCCTTTGATTTCTTTACACTAAATAAAATAACTGATTCCTCTGATTTCTTTGCTCTGAATTAAATAACTTATTGTTCTGTTTCTTTACACTAAATAAAATAACTTATTCCTCTGATTTCTTTACACTGAATTAAATAACTTATTACTTTGATTTATTTGCACTGAATTAAATAATTTATTCCTTTGATTTCTTTACTCTGAATTAATAACTTATTCCTCTAATTTCTTTACTCTGAATAAAATAACCAATTCCTCTGATTTCTTTACTCTCAATTAAATATCTTATTCCTCTGATTTCCTCACTCTGAATTAAATAACTTATTCTTTTGATTTCTATGCACTAAATAAATTAACTGATTCCTCTGATTTCTTAACACTGGAATAAATAATTTATTCCTCTGATTTTTTTACACTGAATTAAATAACTTATTCCTTTGATTTCTTTGCTCTGAATTAAATAACTTATTTCTCTGATTTCTTTACACTGAATTAAATAATTATTCTTCTGATTTCTTTGCTCTGAATTAAATAATTTATTCCTCTGATTTTTTTCTTCCAGGCCTGGGAATTTTCCAACTTTTTTTTTTCCCCCCTCAATTAACCTTCATCTTATTCCTTTCCACAGGCAAAAAAAAAAAAAAATCCCTTATACTGCAAAAAAAAATGTCCCTTCTGGGCCTGTTTGCTCTTCTAATAATTACTTCATTACATTTTTTTATTCTTTAATTTTTATGAGATTTCTCCCCCCCCAAAAAAAAACCCAAAGTACTTGAATAATTAAACCTGCCCTTAAGTAAACCCTATAAAAATTTAATAATATTTTTATGTGCAGCATTTAATTCTTATTGATTTTCGAGTAGGTCGTGTCAGGAAGCAAAAATAAATTTTTAAATTTAATAAAGTCATATTATTGATAATATATATTTCTTTATTAAATTATTTAATCCATTCAAATAATTTCAATTTTGGATGTTCCCTTTAAGCAAATCAGAGTTTATTACTCTCCAAATCAAGCAGGACCAGCCAGAATTCCCATTTTTCCCTACTCTGCAGCTCTTTACTTTGAGATGGGAATGGGACCCCTGTGGAGAAGCAACCAGAGGGATTCCTTTCCCATGTCACTCCTGGAAATCACAGAATCCTAAAAAGGTTTGGAAGGGTTTGAACAACTATAAAAGGGTTGGAAGGGACCNCAGAGGGATTCCTTTCCCATGTCACTCCTGGAAATCACAGAATCCTAAAAAGGTTTGGAAGGGTTTGAACAACTATAAAAGGGTTGGAAGGGACCTTAAAGCTCATCCAGTTCCACCTCCTGCCACGTGCAGGGACACCTTCCAATATCCCAGGGATCCCAACCTGGCCTTGGACACTTCCAGGGATCCAGGGGAAAATCACAGAATCCTAAAAAGCTTTGGGTTAGAAGGGAATTTAAAGCCCATCCAGTGGCACCCCCTGCCACGGGCAGGGACACCTTCCCCCAGCCCAGGTTGCTGTGCCATAAAAACACTTTAAAGAAAAGCTTCAGGAATTTTTTTTTTCCCAGCCAAAATAGAATATTCCAGTCAAAGCCACTGTGCCTTCCAACTTACCCAGTGTCCCAACGTATTTGATGAAGGGCAACCCAACTGACCCCAAAAATCTGGCAGAAATTTTGATTTTATGACAATTTTTCCACCCCTCAACTCCAAGGTTGTGATTGATGAATAAAAAAACCCCCACAAAACCCCCCAAAGACAACCCTCTTGTTGGTATTTCCATTAATTATCCATTGGGAAGTGAAATCCAGGTGATTTTAGTCTGGGATGGAGCCTGGACAACATGGACAATACTCAACCAAATCCTAAAAATGAACAATTCTGGATCAATGCAAAATATTCCCTCCTTTTCAGAGAATAAATTCTTTTTTTGCCCATTTCTCTGTCCACATTTTCCTGTTGTTTTCAGCAGATTCCCTAATAATTAACTCCAGATTTCACAGGCAAATCTCAGTTTTCCCTTTGTGAATCCCACCTGGATTGTGTCCTTTAATTCCAATATCTCTGAATAATTGGATTGTGTCCTTTAATTCCCAATATCTCTGGGGCCAAACAAACCCATCATCATTTTTTTGTTTTCTTTTTCATGTTTTGCTTTGGTTTTTTATCATTTTTTATGATGGGTTTGATAATTTTTTAAATTTTTTTAAACTGTCAAATGATAATAATTTTTTTAAACTATTAAAAAGTCTTTCTGTTCGTAACTGTACTTTTTACTTTCCTATTTTAATAACCTGCTTATTTTTGTATTTTTGCCCATCTGAACCCATTCTTTCGAAATTCAGGCCGTTTTTTACCTCACAAGAATAATCAGATCGATTCCAGGATAATCAGATTGATCCTTCCCGACATTAAACTCATTTATTGGGAAGGAGGAACCTTTGTGCACACAAGGCAATAAAATGCCTTCACAGTTGGGATGTAAAAACAGCATTTTTTCCCCTTTCAAACCAGCTTTTATTACCATCTGATTTCCTTTTAAAACCTAAAAACCAGCAAGAAAAAATAAGCTAAACTTGTTGGGTTTCTTTTCTCCTCCTGCATCCAAAGATGAGGCACCTGATTAAGCTGATTCCAATATTAAAAAAAAAAACCAATTTTACCTTCCATGGATTTTTATCTTTTCCATTTCTTCGCCTGTTTTTCCCCTCCCCTTTTTCCACATTTGCACTTGTCGACAAAGGTGACTCTAAGATATGTAAAAGCTGATAAAAAAAGCAGCAAAAATGAGAATTATGAAAACCAGACACACCTCCTGGCGAGGAGCAAATCCCTGCAGGCTGCAAAAACAGCCTTAAAAGCACAATTTCCACCACTGGAATCATTTAATCGTTATGAGATTATGAACACATGGGGGAGAAAATTTAAATGTTAATTTTGGGTAATGGGTCTAATAGTGATTTGGGGTAAAATGGGTAATTTTGGGTAAAATGGGTGATTTTGGAAAGCCCCTTTTTGACTGCAGAGCTCAGGGGTTTCATCATTTTTCTCTGCTCTCGATGCCGGGCATTTATGATATATTTGATTTATAATTATGATTTGTTATAAACTATTACATATGTATCATTGTTTATAAACAATATTTTGATTTTTTACCACAGAATGACATTCCAGGAGTTGGTTTTTTTATTTAAATTCGCTTTGAATGCATCCCAGAAACAAGATTTCGCAGCCATCAAATGCTGCTCCTGGTTCCTGGAGCTTTGGGAAGCACTGGAAGAGTGTCATGAAGGCCATAAATGTGTAAATCTGCTGAACCACCTAAAAATCTGGGAAAAGAAGGAGCTGGGATGTTTATCTGCTCTTCCACAACATTTCACTGCCCAGAACAGAGAAAGCCCTGCTTGAGGTTCTCCTTATCACTGAAAACCGTGGGAATCCTATGGAAAAACTCCTCAAACTGACAGACAGAGCTGGTCCCTCCTGGATTTTCCACTCGGAAAGGTGAAGCTTCTCACTCCGAGCATCCTTTTCTTTTGCTACCCAGAGTTTGGGAGAGAAAGGGAGGCTTTATGGCCAAAATCCTCTTTCCATCCCATTCCTCATCTCCAGGGCACCTGGATCCACCAACCCTCCGGAGAGGCACTGTGGAAAAAGCACTTCTATCCCTCTCTCCCTCTTTGTCCTTTTCTCCCCCTCTCTCTTCCTGCAAAGCCAAACCTCCCCAAACCATTTTATTAAGGTGTGGCCTCAGAGCAGCACCTTTAATATATTTCTGGGCTCTTTCCAGCAGCTGGGAAGGAGCATTTTCTGCCCATAAAATCCGATTTTCACGCTGCTCAAAGCCGCTGATGCCGCTGATTTACATCACAAAGGCGTGGCTTGGCTTTGTGCCTCCCCGAAATCCCCGAATTCCAGCGATTCCCGGGGAGGAGAGGAGAGATTAGGCCGTCTGATAAAGAAGTCATAGCTCCTTATCCACGGCAAACAATCAATGGCCAGATAATTAGTTGGATTTTGCACCGTTGGCATTAAAATTCGCCGGGGTTGAAACTTCTCCTCTGCCCTCCCCCTGTTCATCAGAGCTTCGTTCCCGCTCCGCCCGGAACAGCTTCGTTTGCTTTTCGCTTTTAATTAAAAAGGCAAACTTTCTGTGTCTGCTCGCTCTGAAAATGCAAACGGTTCTTAATTAAAGCACAATAGAGCGCCAAAAAGAAGACTAATTAGCTGGGCAGCGCAGCTTCATGATGTACCTCCTTCTGGGTGTACAGAAAGTGGGTCTGAGGGGATGGAGTGAACCATCAGCAAGCTTGCAGATGACACCAAGCTGGGGGGAGTGTCCATCAGCTGGAGGGCAGGAGGGCTCTGCAGAGGGACCTGCACAGGCTGGATCCATGGGCTGATTCCAAGGGGATGAGGTTCCACCAGGCCAAGGGCCGGGTCCTGCCCTTTGGCCACAACAACCCCCGGCAGCTCCAGGCTGGGCCAGAGGGGCTGGAGAGCAGCCAGGCAGGAAGGGA
>NW_021938870.1:171775-182035 GCF_001715985.3 Manacus vitellinus
AAACTCCTTTCATCTGCTGCTCCTTGTTCTGCTCCTTCCAGCCCTGCAAAACAAAGGATCTAATCCTGATTTTAGGAGAATCCAAGTGACTGCCCTGAGGACTAATGGCACAGTATTCCTTGGAAAGGAGGACAGAGAGGGAAATTCTTCCAGAATATGAATTAATAGGGGTTTTTCCTCACTATTTTCCTAAGGCCTTTCGTCATTTTATGGTGGGTTTTATATTTGATGCAAGTTATAAGGGAATCAAATAATTTCCTTCCCTCTTCCCACTTTCCTCTTGAGGTCTTGACAGAGACCTTCAGGATGAAGTTGTGGCAAAAATTATCACCATTTTTACACATCTTGTGGCAAAAAAATTATCAACATTTTTACCCAACTTGTGGCGAAATTTTCACCATTTTTACACAACTTGTGGCAAAAATCATCACCATTTTTACACAACTTGTGGCAAAAATTATCATGATTTTTACACAACTTGTGGCAAAAATTATCACCATTTTCACACAACTTGTGGCAAAAATCATCACCATTTTTACACAACTTGTGGCAAAAATCATTGTTATTTTTTTTTGCCCATTCCCACAGTGGAAGCGCTGGGAACACAACTGGTTATTCCAAGATTCCTCCATTTCTCCAAGTCTTGCCCTACTGTCTATGGGAACTGTGTCATTCCAATCCAAATTCCAATTAAAATTAAAATACTTCACATTGCCCTTGAATTCCCTGCGGAATTTCCGCCCCATAAAGGGATTTCTCCCTTTCTTGAACACCCCCCACCCAAAAATAACTAAATTCCTGAAGCAGGAATTTGCTGCTGGATCCCATCTTGGAAATTCCAGGGTTTCTTTGCTGCTGTTTTAATTAGATGGCTCCTCCTTTTGGAAGATAATTTGCTTGTCCAGCTCCCATTTGGATGACAAATATTCCTAATAACTGCACTGATTTAAGGCCCTAAATTTTATTCTCGACTGTTGAAAAGGCAGAAGCTCAAAAAGCAAATTAGTTTTTTGAGTCTGTATTTTAATAGATTTTTCTCTTTGCAAATTCCTGCTAAGAATAAGGCTTTTTTGTGCCTTTCAAGAATGCAATTTAATTAATAACTCTCTAATTTATACATGTAAATGTCCAGAAGCACCATCAGCTATTGATCCTCGGAGCAGGAAAAGGGGTTGGAGAGGCCAGGCCGGCAGAAGTGAATTATTTAATTGATAAAGACATAAAAAGTCATAACCCAGGCGTGACTTCTGCCCTCTCTGAGGGGCTCTTGGGAAAGGGGAGAGGGTGTTGGGAATGAGGGGCGGGAGGAGGGGAGAGGAGGAGGATGGGGCTGGTTCCCTCCTGGATGGATCCCACCCATCCCAGCCCATCCCAAATCTGCCCTCAGCAGCTTCCAGCTCCACACGGAGCTGGGAACTGGAAGGTCTTCCCAGTTCAGGAGCCTGGAATGGGAATTAGGAACTAACTGAGCATTCCCAGGTGGAGGAGCTGCAGGAATGGGGCTGTTTGCCCTGGAGGTGGAATTTCTCTGCTCTCTGGGGGTTGGATTGTCTCCCTTTTCCTTTTTATCCAGCAGTTTATTGCTGGGATCTGGAGCAAGGAAGCACTTTGGGCAGCTTTGCACTGCCAGGGGCAAAGCCAGGAGGGAATGTGGGCACAGGAGCTGCTTTAGGACAGGGTTTGACCTGGAATTCTGGCACAGGAGCTGCTTTAGGACAGGGTTTAGCCTGGAATTCTGGCACAGGAGCTGCTTTAGGACAAGGTTTAGCCCAGAATTCTGTCACAGGAGCTGCTTTAGGACAGGGTTAGCCTGTCAGCCGCTGCATTTTGGAACAAGAGAAATGCCAGTTTTACACTTTCCTGATACTTCACTGCATGGAGGGTCCATTTAGGTGGGATATTGGGAAGGAATTCCTGGCTGGGAGGGTGGGGAGGCCCTGGAATAGAATTCCCAGAGAAGCTGTGGCTGCCCCTGGATCCCTGGAATCGTTCCTGATCCCTGTCCTGGCATCCCTGATCTAGTGGAAGGTGTCCCTGCCCGTGGCAGGGGGTTGCACTGGTTGATCTTTAAGGTCCCTTCCCACCCAAACCGTTGTGGGATTCCAAGTGCCAAGGAATTCCTGGCAGCAACACTTTGCCAAGCCAAATATCCTGTTCCTTTGTCCCCATCCCAGCCCGAGGCCATGCCAGGGTTGGTGTTTAATCAATCCCTGCCCTGCTTTACACCAGTTAATCAATAATTAATCAATCCCTGCACTGCTTTACACCAATCCCCCAGAGAGATATGGATGTTTGAGGAATCATCACACAAACCCAATCCCAGCCTGTTCCTCTCCTTCCTTTTATATTCCCACGCTCCCTCCTCCTTTCCATGTCTCCTTCTTTTCCAGACATCTGCTGAGGGAAGGGGGAGGGGGAAAACACACCCTGTAAGGTTATTAATTCAGAAGCATCTCCTAAAAAAACCCAGCAAACTAAAACTGAGATGTATCCAAAACTAAAATTGAGATGTATCCAGAACTAAAACTGAGATGTATCCAGGCTGCTTTGGCACAGCTCCCGAACTCTCATCCCACTCCCAGCTGATGATGGGATGGTACTTGCTTGGAGTGATGAATCAGGGGCAAAAGGGCTCTTCCCACCTCACCCTCAGACTTTTCCAGCTCCCTCTGGAGGGTTTCTCAGCCTCTGAATCTCTTCTTCTCCTCCAAGGGTGTCTTTAAGCATGTAACAAAGGGACAGTGGCTCCTGCTGGAAAATCCCATGGGTCTGGCTCCTTCTTCCAGGATGGAAAGTGGTCCTGTGGATTGGGAATAAGCAGGGAGAGGTCACTATTGTTGAAAAGTAATAAAAAAATAGATTTGTTTGAATGATGGCTGGTAATAATTATGAGTTATTAATTGCAGCGTGGAGAAGATGAGGCTCAGGAGAACTTGGAGCCCTTTCCAGGGACTAAAGGCTTAGGATTTAAAGGGGTTCCAGGAGAGCTGGAGAGGGACTGGGGACAAGGGATGGAGGGACAGGGTGCAGGGAATGGCTTCCCACTGCCAGAGGGCAGGGACAGATGGGAGATTGGGAAGGAATTCCTGGCTAGGAGGGTGGGGAAGCCCTGGAATAGAATTCCCAGAGAAGCTGTGGCTGCCCCTGGATCCCTGGAAGTGTCCAAGGCCAGGTTGGAGCCACCTGGGCTGGTGGGAGGTGTCCCTGCCCATGGCAGGGGGTGGCACTGGATGGGCTTTAAGGTCCATTATTAAGTCCCTTCCAACCCAAATCTTCTTACATCTCCCAAGGTGGATGTTTTAGGAGCTCCCAACACTGTGTTGGCTCCAAAATCAGCTTCACAGAATCCCCTGAGCTGGAAGGGACCCCCAAGGCCCATCCAGTCCAACCCTCAGCCCTGCCCAGGAACATCCCCAACAGTCCCCCCCTGTGCCCCAGAGGATCATCCAAACCCTCCTGGAGCTCTGGCAGCCTTGGGGCCGTGCCCACTGCCCTGGGGAGCCTGGGCAGTGCCAACCACCCTCTGGGGGAAGAATTTCAGTTACTCTTAAACTTAAATCCCATTTAAAACCAGCCATCGCAGAATTTAAACCTGGAATATTTTTGCAAGAACTCCTGAAGAAAAACAAACCCTCAGCTGCTTTCACAGGACTCCTGCTCAGCCCAGCCTGGCAATTCTGCACCTGCAGTGACCTCCTTCTAGTGCAAGGATATAAATAGAGCAGCTCCTCACCCAGGGAATGCTAAATATTTACCTGCCTAAAATAGTCTCTGCGTAAAAGGGAAGGTCCAGGCTGGAGCCCAAAATGCTGGGAATGGTTTAATGTCATCAGCTGAGAGGTGACACAAATCCTGGTGCTCTGCAGAGCCAGGATTAACATGCAGCCAGGAATGTGACTCCTGATCCTGTCGTTTGTGATGCAGGGGAAGAGGGAACACGATGGTTATGGTGGAGTTCAGGCCAGACTTTTCATGGGCTGTCACTCAGCCTCCCACAAAAACTGCTCAGGGGGGAGAGGGACTGGAAAAATAATGGATAAATTTAAAAGCTGGATTTATTCACCCTGGTACTGCACTCATGTGTTTTTATGGTGAGATAACGAAGAGCAAAATGCTCTCCCCTTCCCAAACCTTCCCTTCCCAAACCTTCCCTTCCTTTTCCCTCCTCTTTCCTTTCCCCTTCTTTTCTTTCCCCTTCCCTTCCCAAACCTTCCCTTCCTTTTCCCTCCCCTTCCCTCCCCTTTCCTTTCTCTTCCCCTTCCCTTCCTTTTCCCTCCCCTTCCCTTCCCAAACCTCCCTTTCCCTTTCCCTTTCCCTTTCCCTTTCCCTTTCCCTTTCCCTTTCCCTTTCCCTTTCCCTTTCCCTTTCCCTTTCCCTTTCCCTTTCCCTTTCCCTTTCCCTTTCCCTTTCCCTTTCCCTTTCCCTTCCCAAACCTTCCCAAACCTTCCCTTTCTTTTCCCTCCCCTTCCCTTCCTTCCCCCTCCCTTCCCCTCCTTTTTTCCATTTCCCTTTCCCTCAGCAGCCAACCTTTCTGCTTCTCCATGAATTATGAAGAAATTCTTTATTCCAACCTGGCTCTTCCTCCAGAAAACTTGGCATCATCTCCCAGATTATAACAAGGATTTCTTTGAAAGTCCTTTGTTCATTCCCACCCCTCAGGACATGGCTGGAATCCCTTCCTAATTTTGTGTGGGGCAGGAACACGGAAACGCTTCCAGACCTCTGAAACTGAACTGCTTTTTTATTTTATTTTATTTATTTTATTTTATTTATTTTGTTTCATTTTATTTTTTTTTTATTTTATTAACTTTATTTCATTTTGTTATTATATTTTACTTTATTTCATTTCATTATTTTATTTATTTAATTTCATTTTATTATTTCATTTTATTTTATTGATTTTATTTTATTTCATTTCACTTCATTTTTTTTATTTTATTTTATTTCATTTCATTTTATTTCATTTCACTTCATTTCATTATTTTATTTTATTTTTTTATTTCAATTTTATTTAATTTAGTTTATTTCTTTTCAATTTTATTTTATTTTATTTTTAGGTTTATTTATTCATTTTATTTTATTTCATTTCATTTAATTTCATTTTATTTTATTTTATTTTATTTTATTTATTTCATTTCATTTTATTTCATTTCATTTTATTTCATTTCATTTCATTTCACTTTATTTTATTTTATTTTATTTTTTTCAGCAGACAAATTATTTCCCTGAAACGCTTTTCCTGGGATTTGAATTCCAACTGCATTCCCGCTGCCTCCTGCAATCCTTTCTCTACCATCTGTGCTTCTCCCTCCCTGCTCCAGCTCCTCGTTTAGCAACTGTTGTTGTGCCTTCAGTGCCAGCTTTTGGGGCCTTTCTGGGGGCAGGATTTGGGAATAAACCACCCAAGCCCTTCTCTGAGAATTCCTGCTTCGGGAAAAACAGGGAAGAGGAGGCGACATGGACGTGTTTGTGCAAGCTCAGGTTGGAAACCTGGTTGTGGAAGCTCAGGTTGTGTCACCAGGGACCACCAGGAGCTTCGTGGTGGTTGGAGAAGGTGAAGGAAAGGCTGGGAATTGCTGCCAGGGAAAGGGAGGGGTTTCCATGTCTTTGCAGCCAAAGGATCTCCGTGGAGGACGTGGCTGAGCTGTTAAACTCATCCTGGTATGGAAGGTGACAGTTCCCAAATATTTGGGCGGGTTTTCCAGCTGCTGTTTGTGGCCTGCAGGTTCCCAAAGGCTGCTGTGTCGTGTTATCCCGGAATTGTTGAGGTTGGAAAAGATCTCCAAGGTCGTGGAGTCCAACCTTTGAGTCATCACCCAGAGCACTGGACTCCAAACCTCCCTGGGCAGCCCCTGCCAAGGCCTCACCACCCTTTCCAGGCAGAAATTCCTCCTCCTGTCCCACCTGAGCCTCCCCTGGCACAACCTGATCCCATTCCCTCTCCTCCTGTCCCTTGTTCCCTGGGAGCAGTTTGACCCCACCTTGCCACAACCTCCTGTCAGGTAGAATCCAAACCCAGTTCTCTGTTTCTCTGATTTTCCCCAAACCCTCACTTGAAATGTGGAACTGAATCCATGGAAGAGCTTGTTCCTTTTCCCAGGACACCTTACCCAGGGTGAGAATAGAGGAGAAAACCCAGAGCAGAACTCAGAGCTATTTCTGCCCCAAGGGGTCCTGCAGGGATGTTTGCTCATCATGGAATCATGGAATGGAATCCCTGAGGCTGGCAAAGCCCTCCCAGCCCATGGATCCCCCTGTGCCCGATGCCCACCTTGTCCCCCAGCCCAGAGCACTGAGTGCCCGGGCACCAGGCTATACCTGCCGAGGGACACCTCCAGGGCTGGGCCCTCCAAACCTCCCTGGGCAGCCCCTGCCAAGAGTTGTGATCGGAAAAGAGGAATTTTTTTCCCTTTTTGTGCCATAATCCAAGATGGGAGATGTGGTTTTGCACCATCATTCCACGTCCCCTTTCCCATCCATTACAGAGGCGTTACGGACCATTTATCCAAAATCCAGGCAGTGTGGCTTTCCCTGCATCCCACCATCCCACCATCCCTGCTTTTCCAGCTTCCTCAGCCAACAGATGTCTGGAAAAAACGACATGGGGTGAGCACATGATGCTGCTTCAGATCCAACCCTAAATCCATCTGCTTGCTGCTGCATCCCGGGAACAGCGGGACTTCCACACACGGATTCATCTGTCTGGGATCGTCACCAGCTCCAGCATTTAAAGTCTGGCAGCTTGGAGTGATCCATTATCCAAACAGAATGGCAGGGCCATGAAGCAGAGTGGACCTTCAGCTCCTGCCTTCTGGGTCCTGCCAAAAACTTGGAGCATCAACAAGGAGGGGAGGGAAGGGAAGAGAAGGTTCTCCCCGTTTAAATCCCTCTTCTTCCCATTTAAATCCATCCTTTCCCCATTTAAATCCCTCTTCTCCCTCTTCTCCCCGTTTAAATCCCTCTTCTTCCTGTTTCAATCCCTCTTCTCCCCATTTAAATCCCTCTTCTCCCTGTTTCAATCCCTCTTCTCTCCTTTTAAATCCCTCTTCTCCCTGTTTAAATCCCTCTTCTCCCCGTTTAAATCCCTCTTCTCCCCATTTAAATCCCTCTTCTCCCCATTTAAATCCCTTTTCTCCCCATTTAAATTCCTCTTCTCCAGTTTGAATCCCTCTTCTCCCTCTTCTCCCCGTTTAAATCCCTCTTCTCCCGTTTAAATCCCCCTTCGCCCCATTTAAATCCCTCTTCTCCCCATTTAAATTCCTCTTCTCCCATTTAAATCCCTCTTCTCCCTCTTCTCCCCGTGTAAATCCCTCTTCTCCCCATTTAAATCCCTCTTCTCCTGTTTAAATCCCTTTTCTCCTGTTTAAATCCCTCTTCTCCCCATTTAAATCCCTCTTCTCCCCATTTAAATTCCTCTTCTCCCATTTAAATCCCTTTTCTCCCGTTTAAATCCCTCTTCTCCCGTTTAAATCCTTCTTTTCCCTCTTCTCCCCATTTAAATCCTTCTTCTCCCCGTTTAAATCCCTCTTCTCCCCATTTAAATCCATCCTTTCCTTGTTTCAATCCCTCTTCTCCCCATTTAAATCCCTCTTCTCCACGTTTAAATCCCTTTTCTTCCCATTTAAATCCCTCTTCTCCCCGTTTAAATCCCATTTCTCGTGCTGCACAGGCTCAGCCATATCCTCTTTCCCTCTCCAGTGATTCCTGTTTCCCTTTTCCCGAGGCACATGTTAATTGGGAGAGCAGCAATTCCGTGCTGGAGCAGCCGATGGTTGATAAGGGAACAAAGGGAATAAAGGTTATCTGGCTTTTCAGGGGAGCACAAATTAGCAGAGGGGCAAAATCAGGTCTTATCTCGCTCTGCCCTAATGGGGAGAGAATTTATCCCAAAATACAGAGCCTACAATCATCCTGGGATCTTATCTCTCCGGGATGTCTGGATGGAAAAGCGATTTAGACTTGGCTAAAAACGGGATAAAAAGTCCTTGAGGTCCCTGAGTGGGGGGGAAGAACTGAAAGGGAAAAGTAGAGGGGTGGAGAAATTAAAGGAGGGTTAGGAGAGAGCTGGAGAGGGGGTTTGGATAAGGGGAATGGATTCCCACCATCAGAGGGTGGGGTTAGGTGGGATAGTGGGAAGGAATTCCTGGCTGGGAGGGTGGGGAGGCCCTGGAATAGAATTCCCAGAGAAACTGTGGCTGCCCCTGGATCCCTGGTAGTGGAATTCCTCTCGATGGGGATTAAAAGCATCAAGGTTTGAGGGGAGAAGAACAGCTGGGTTTGTAAAATAAACCTTTTTAGAAGGAGGAAAAGAAAAAAGAAGAAAAAGAGAAGCATTTGGAGCATAAAAGTTCTTCATCTCTGAAGTAAAACCTTTTTTCCGGGGTTAAGTGTGGATGCTCTGCTCCCCTTCCTTCTCCTCCTGCCTTATCCTGCAGGATAATTTAGGGGATTTTGGGATGAGAATTATAGGAGCCACTTCTGATGACGTTTAAAACCAAAGGCAAAGCTGCTCCTCGCCTCCCCAGCCTTAATTTGGGGTGAATTTCTGCTGTTTAGGCTCTTTGACTTTTGCAAGTTCTGCTTCTCTCCATCATTTTTTTTATTTTTTTTTTTTTACTTGCAGATCACAAAATAGATTTGGTGCTTTGGGAGCAGAAGCCAGACCTCATCTGATATTAAATTAGAGAAATATCTCATCCAGGAGTTTATTCCTCTCCTTTAAATGGTATTTCTGCACCTGGGCATGGCTGTAATTTTGGGGTTAGAGTTTCAATGACCTTTTAAAGGCATCTCTGAATAGAAGGAGAATTTCCAGGTCAGCTCAGAATCTCCCACCAAGTGTTAAGGAGCAGATTCTGGCCCTGACTTTATTCCAGCCTTTGTTTGGGATGTGCACTCCTGCATTTTTCCCTGGCCTGTTTGAAAAGCTTTCACTCAGGGACAGGATGTTGCAAACCCAGTGAACCTGCAGGGACAGGAACCTCCAAGCAGCTTTATAGATTATTTACATATTTTTTATATCCTTTATGCCTCAAAAACCTGAACATCCTGCAAGATTTGGGTTGATTTTCCCTGGAATCTCCCTCAGGGAAGGCAGAACCCTCAGGCACAGAGGGACAAAGTGCTGTTGTGTCACCTGAAGCAGAGAAAGGATTCAGGATCCCAGAGAATCCCAAAATATGCTGAGTTGGAAGGGACTCACAAGGATCATCAAGTCCAACCCTCAGCATCCAGATCACCTCCTAACCCAGAGAGGGTTTAATCCCTCTAATCTGAGTGCCCCAAACCATCCCCCCCAAAAGACAGACCCCTAAAACTGAGGAAAAAACCAAAAATCATATTCCAGAGGCCCTCCCATTCACCAGGAAATGGGAAAACCCATAAAAGCCTTTAATCAACCCAAAGCACAAGATTCCATGAGGCTCCTCATTATTTATTTAGGTTGGATGAACCTGCTGGTTTGAGGTTTGGTTTGGGATTATCTTCCTTCATGCTCTCAGTTGGGATATCCTGAATCTCCAAATGACAATCCCAGTGGTTCCCAGGTTGAAGTGATTTTTGGGAGGCCATGACAGAGAATTCCTCCTGTTTTGAAGCCATAACAGTCACAGAATCCCAGGATGGTTTGGGGTTGGGAGGGACCTTAAAGATCATCCAGTTCCAACCTCCCTGTCCTTCAGGAAACATTTGTGGTATCTTCCCACCCCACAGGCTTTGTTGGCATCATCCTGACCCATCTGAAGGACAAGAGTCTCTCCACTCAACCTCCTCCTCACAAATAAACTGAATATTTGCTCCAAACCCTCAGAAAATCCCAGAATGGTTTGGGGTTGGAAGGGACCTTAAAGATCATCCAGTGCCACCCCCTGCCATGGGCAGGGACACCTTCCCTTCCCAAACCTTCCCTTCCCAAACCTTCCTTTCCCTTCCCCACTGCTTCTGTCCTGAAACCTCTTCCTCCTTCTGGACCTCCCTGGGTGACCCTGGCTTGGGAAAATCCCACTCTCCTGTATCCTGGGATGATGGTGGGATGGGAAACAGTTTGTTGATGAGGAGCTGAGGTTGGAACCAAATTTGGGGTTGGTGGCCCTGGGGCTTTCCCTGCTCTGTGGTTCTCCTCCAGTGCCCTGAGTTGCTGATAATTAATAGGTAATTATTAATATAATAATAATAATTATCCCATCTTCCATCTTAGGATGGAATTCCTGGCTGGGAGGGTGGGGAGGCCCTGGAATAGAATTCCCAGAGAAGCTGTGGCTG
>NW_021938870.1:186428-195095 GCF_001715985.3 Manacus vitellinus
AGTTTGCATAATCCCATCCTGAAAGGCAAATTGTTCAGCCCAATTTGCATATTTGTGCCTGATCCAGGATTTCTTCTGGAGCTCAGCACCTGCTCGGGAGAGTTGGCAGAGCAGGGCTGGGATAATTCCTGTGTTGGATTTGATGGAAGAATAATTATCTGGGATGGGATCTGGGGGGAGATCCCAGCTGATCTGACCACCTAGAGGGTAAATCAGGCGAGTATAATTCCAAATTTCTTCCTTCTGGGAGCAGAATTTGTGTCCCACGGGTGAGGTTGGAAGATAGAGAGGTAAAAGCCTTAATTTTTTTCTTAAAATGAGATGGGAAAAAATAATAATAAATAAGAAAATTAAATTAAGAAGAAGAAGAAAAGAAGATGAAAAATGGAGAAGAAGAAGAAGAAATGAGGAAGAAGAAGAAAAAGAAGAAATGAAGGAGAAGGAGAAGGAGAAGAAGAATGAGAAGGAGAAGAAGAAGAAATGAAGGAGGAAAGAAGAAGCAGAAAAAGAAGGAGAAGAAGAAGAAGGAGAAGAAGAAGAAGAACGAGAAGAACGAGAAGAAGAAGGAGGAAAGAAGAGGAAAAAGAAGAAATGAAGAAGAAGGAATGAAGAAGAAGAAAAAGAAGAAGAAGAAGAAGAAATGAAGGAGAAGAAGAAATGAAGGAGAAGAAGAAATGAAGATGAAGAAGAAGAAGAAGAAGAAGAAATGAAGGAGAAGAAGAAATGAAGATGAAGAAGAACAAGAAATGAAGAAGAAGAAGAAATGAAGAAGAAGAAATGAAGATGAAGAAGAACAAGAAATGAAGAAGAAGAAGAAGAAGAAGAAGAAATGAAGGAGAAGAAAAATGAAGAAGAAATGAAGAAGAAGAAATGAAGAAGGAGAAGAAAATGAAGAAGAAGAGGAAAAGAAGAAGAAATGAAAAAGAAGAAGAAATTAAGAGGAAGAAAAAAGAAAAGAAGAGGAAGAGAAGAAGAAGGAGAAGAAGAGAAGACAATGAAGAAAATGAAGAAGAAAATGAAGAAAGAAGAAATGAAAAAGAAAAAGAAAATAAAGAAGAAGAAGAATTAGAAAAAAAAAACAGCACCAAAATCCTCACCATCCATTTTGATTTTTCCCTTTAAAGCCCTGGAATGTTTTCTCTCCCCGTCGCTGAACAGAGGAGCAAAAATGGGAAAGTAAAAATCCCTCTCGTGTGAAATATGGATTCGGGGAGAGATCCCCTGATCCAGGTGGGATTTTTTTAGGCTGTGTAAGATCTTTGGGCTTCAAACACTGAACCAGCCCCAGGGACTGTTCTCCAGGAGCTGCTGGAACATCCAGGTTTGTCTTCTGGTCCCACCCTGGGAATGCAGGAGCTGCTCTTTGTAAGGTGGTTTCTCTGGTGATTCCAGATCCCAGAGATCCATCAGGGGCTGAGCTCTTGCTCCTTGTTCTCTTAATCCAGGATTTGGGATCGTGGGAGGCTTGGAAAGGAGCAGTTTTCTGGTAAATGTTGAAAATGAAACTGGAGTATTCCAAATCTTCTCCTGTGGGGAACTGTAAAGTCCTTTAGGTCGGAGAAGCCCTCAAAGATCATGCCAAGGGCCCTGTGTCCCCAAGTGTCACATCCACAGGGCTTGGAAATCCCTCCAGGAATGAGGACTCTACCCTGTGCCAGGGCTGGACAACCCTTTCCACGAAGGAATTTTCCCTAATATCCAGTTTAACCTCCCAGAATCATGGAATCCCCGAGGCTGACCTGACGGGGAAGAAAATCCTCTCCTCCAAGAGGTGTTTGAGGCAAGAGCAAGATCAAATGAGCCTCTATGTGAAATATTCTGATTTTTGGGTTAAATTTTCCCCCATTTATTCCCACATCCCCTTCTCCTCTACAGCTTCCTGCTGGAAGACAAGAAATGTAATTTTTTGGGATGCAACAGGAAATACCCAACTGAGCCTCCAGGAATTAAACTCTGATTAAGAGAAAAGTATTTCCCAAGTGATTTTATTTCACCCAAACACGTTTTCCTTTCCAACCCTTCTTTCTTTTCTATATGCAGAGGGGTAACATCCCTAGAGATGGTTTTGTTAGGGACAGGAGGAGCTCCCTGGGTAATGTTTTAGGGCAGAAGGGCACAGAAATACTCTGTTTCCAACAAGATTCCCTGACACGACCCAGCTAAAAGCATTTGTCTCCCATCCAGCCAAAGCTGGGGAAATGGTCAAATCCAAGAAATAAATTAAAATCTATTTATTCTTCGCTGAATGTGATACAAAAACTAATCCTCTACATCATTTAAAATAAGAGCTGCAGATCAAATTAAAGCTGACCTTGATTCTGTTAATTTTTCTTTCTAAATAAGATACTTTCTAAATAAGATCAATCCCGTGCCAAATTCCACAACTTGTGCCATGGAACATCTCTCCTGGGAATCAATTTGCTGTTGAGAAGCTGATGGAGAATTTAATTAACACATTTTATTGTTGTGCCTTTTCAGTGGCATCTTTATGGTTTGGATTTGGAAGGAATTAACACAACGAAGCCTTCAAACCTGAAAAGGGTTGAGCCCAACATGTCCTCAGTTATGATCCCAGAATTCCAGGATTGTTTGGATTGGAAGGGAACTTAAAGATCATCCAATTCCACCCCCTGCCATGGGCAGGGACACCTTCCACCAGCCCAGGTTGCTCCAGCCTGGCCTTGGACACTTCCAGGGATCCAGGGGCAGCCACAGCTTCTCTGGGAATTCTATTCCAGGGCCTCCCCACCTTCCCAGCCAGGAATTCCTTCCCAGTATCCCATCCAGCTCTACCCTCTGGCAATTTAAAGCTGTTTTCCCTTGTGTCTGAGTTATCTGCATCTTTCCCAGAACAGAGATACAAGAAAAATATCTGTGCCAGTGCAAGGCTCATCCCAGAGAGGGCCCATCCCAGAGAGGGCTCTTCCCAATGCAAAGCTCATCCCAGAACAAAACTCATCTCAGTGCACAGCTCATCCCAGAGAGAGCTCATCCCAGTGCAGAACTCATCCCAGAGAGGGCTCATCCCAGAACAAAGCTCATCCCAGAACAAAACTCATCCCAGTACACAGCTCATCCAATTGAGAGCTCATCCCAGTGCAGAGCTCATCCCAGAGAGGGCTCATCCATCTCAGAGAGGGCTCATTCCTGAACAAAGCTCATCCCAGTGCACAGCTCATCCCAGAGAGGGCTCATCCCAGAGAGGGCTCATCCCAGTACAAAGCTCATCCCATTGAGAGCTCATCCCAGTGCACAGCTCATCCCAGAGAGGGCTCATCCATCCCAGTGAGAGCTCATCCCAGTGCACAGCTCATCCCAGTGCAGAGCTCATCCCAGAGAGAGCTCATCCTAGAACAAATCTCATCCCAGAGAGGGTTCATCCCAGAACAAAGCTCATCCCAGTGCACAGCTCAGCCCAGTGCAGAACTCATCCCACTAAGGGCTCATCCCAGTGCACAACTCATCCCAGTGCAAAGCTTATCCCAGAGTGGGCTCATCCCAGTGCAGAGCTCATCCCAGTGAAAGCTCATCCCAGAGAGGGCTCATCCATCCCAGAGAGGGCTCATCCCAGAACAAAACTCATCCCAGTGCACAGCTCATCCCAGAACAAAGCTCATCCCAGAACAAAACTCATGTCAGTGAGAGCTCATCCCAGTGCAGAGCTCAGCCCAGTGAGAGCTCATCCCCGAACAAATCTCATCCCAGTGCAGAGTTCATCCCAGGATAAAGCTCATCCCACTGAGGGCTCATCCCAGGGCATCAGGCAAAGAGTTTTATCCCCTTTCTTGCCCCCTTTTCCAACAGAACTGGCTGGAAGCTCCTGAAACCCAGGAATTGTGGTCAAAGCCCCTCCCTGGCAGTGCCCACCTTATGAACTCTTCCATCCAAGGCTTCCAAACTCTCCAAATTCCTTAAGTGCTCTCCCAGTTATCCTCTCCACACCCCCCTCCACCTCAGGAGGAGCCTCCAGACTCCAAAGAAATGGAGACAACAAGCTTGGGAATTAAAAAGCAGCATTTTAATCACCTATTGATCCGTGGGTGGAATGATGTGCAGCCACATCTTCCACCTCAGAAACCTGAAATCTTTTTGGACTCTGGGTTTGTGGGCTGGTTTTTTTTTTCTTTCTTTCCCTGAGCAGGTAATTACAGAGGAGACAAAGAGCTTTTTGTAATTGTCTTGTTTCATAATAAAAAAAAAACAGCCGTAGGACTAAAGGTGAACAGGATTAAGCCACGTTATGAATGCCTCTAAAATAATTAATTGGGTTGTTTGGGGGATTTGGAACCTCCTGAACCAGACCAAGGCAATATTTTCCCTCTTTTTCTTTTTGCTGGCAGCAGCTCCCAAGTGCTTTTGTGAGGAGTAAAAGCCCTGTGTAAACACAGATTGTGAGGGGGACACAGCACTTATTTTAGAGTGGTGGGGACACAGAGGAGCAGCTTTGGAGCATTTTCAGCCCTCCTGCTCTGCATTTCCAGTAGGAACAGCATCTCCAGAGGCTACCTTTCCAGCAGGAACAGCATCTCCAGAGGCTGCATTTCCAGTCCAGCAGAGCAATCCAGCTCTGATTTTCTTCCCAATATCTCAGCTAATTCCCACAATATCTAACATCAAACCGACATCGAAACACAGGTGGAAAAAGAGACAAAGGGCTCAATCCTTAGGAAGGCAGCTGCTGTGGAGAAAATTTTGGGAGCATAAAACACTTTTGCTTACAGAGTTGAATGACAGTAACATCATTTCTCCTTCAGGGCCAGATCTTCATCCTTCAGGGCAAATTTCCTTCTGCAAGAAGAACAGCCAGGTCTTCCCCCTTCATGGAAGGTTGGTTTAAGTCTTTGCTCTCACAAGGGTTCCTGCCGTGCCTGTGCTGTTTAAACCAAAAAAAAGCAATTATTTTCCACGTCCCTGAATCCAAATAAACCAGCCCAGTCCCTGGGGTCAGAGCTCAGGTGGGAATTCTCCACCTCGCTCCATTCAGGGGCTGCTTTGTGGATTTAAAACATCACTGAGAGCAGCAGATTGTGAGGCACAAAAAAATCTGCATTTCAGCCTCAGTCCTGTGACACATTTTTTAATCAACCTGCTCTGTTTTCAGCAATGTTTGCACAGGTTTCCTGCAACAGGTATGAGAACAACGAGAACAATGTGTCTGCAACATCCAACCTGGCCTTGGACACTTCCAGGGATCCAGGGGCAGCCACAGCTTCTCTGGGAATTCTATTCCAAGACCTCCCTGCCCTCCCAGGGAAGATTTTCTTCCCAATATCCCATCTAAATCCCACAATATCTAATTTAAATCCTTCTTTTATTTTAACCCCATCACCTCTTGTCTTATCTCAACAGGCTCTAATAAAAAAATTTGTTTCCACCTTTCTCCCTTTAAATCCTCACAGGACACAATGAGGTCTCCTTGGAGCCTTGATATCGTGATTTTGGAATTTTCCATGAAATCCTATGATATTGTTATTTTCCATGAAATCCTGTGCTGTCTGTAGCCATTCCTGAGCTTCAATAATTCCCAGGTCATTTACAGACAATTTTAGTGCTGGGAGAGATCCCACCCTGAGCACCAAATGAGATTTTAACTGGACAATTCCATGGGACACGGGGGGAAATGCTGGGAAAGTGATGGAATTTCATATCAGATATTCCAGAATTATGGATATCATCGTTGTCCCAATCCCTGGAAGTGTCCAAGGCCGGGTTGGATGGGGCTGGGATAGTGGAAGGTGTCCCTGCCCATGGCAGAGGGTTGGAACAAGATGAGCTTTAAATCCATGGGATCCTCCTCAGGAATGCGATCATAATAAGGGATGGAATTTTAACTACTGTGTTTCTTGGGAATGGAGGAAGGTGTCCCTGCCCATGGCAGAGGGTTGGAACAAGATGAGCTTTAAATCCATGGGATCCTCCTCAGGAATGTGATCATAATAAGGGATGGAATTCTAACTACTGTGTTTCTTGGTTCATTGGTCGATTTTGTGTTGGGAAATGGACTGGAAAAGGGACAGAAAACAAGCAGAAAACTCTTGGATATTCTTGGATACCATGGGATCTCACTGCAAGGGTGACATGATCCCCTCATTCCCCTTCCACCCCTCAAGAGGGTTGTGCTCCCAACTCCTGGAGACAGTTCATTGGTTCCTGTCCCTGTTTAGTTTTGCCTCTCTCACTTGGGAAAAGGGAGAAACAGCCTGTCTGAGGCCTTTGGATTCTTCTCTGTGTGGATTTTAGTCAGGTGGGAGAAGGTTTTAGGAAGTGGCACCATCCTACTGGTGCTGTGCAAGTCAATGTGTTCCATAAAAATGTGTCCAGCTGTGTGTGGGACAGATCCAGCTCCATGTGGGACACATCCAGCTCCATGTGGGACACATCCAGATCTGTGGGACAGATCCAGCTGCATGTGGGACACATCCAGCTCCATGTGGGACACATCCAGATCTGTGGGACAGATCCAGCTCTGTGGGACACATCCAGGTCTGTGGGACACATCCAGGTCTGTGGGACACATCTGGGTGTGTGGGACAGATCCAGCTCTGTGGGACACATCTATGTCTGTGGGACAGATCCAGCTCTGTGAGGGACAGATCCAGCTCTGTGAGGGACACATCCATCTCAATGTGGGACACATCCAGCTCCATGGGACACATCCAGGTCTGTGGGACAGATCCAGCTCTGTGTGGGAAACATCCAGTTCTATAGGACAGATCCATCTCAGTGTGGGACAGATCCAGCTCTGTGGGACACATCCAGCTCTGTGAGGGGACAGATCCATCTCTGTGGGATAGATCCATCTCAGTATGGGACAGATCCAGCTCTGTGAAGGACTGATCCACCTCTGTAGGACACATCCATCTCTGTGGGACAGATCCATCTCCATGTGGTACACACTCAGCTCTGTGGGGCAGATCCAGCTCTGTGAGGGGACAGATCCATCTCTGTGGGACACATCCAGCTTTGTAGGACACATCCAGGTCTGTGGGACAGATACAGCTCTGTGAGGGACAGATACAGCTCTGTGGGACAAACCTAGGTCTGTGTGGGACAGATCCAGCTCCATGGGGGACACATCCAGCTCTGTGGGACAGATCCATCTTTGTGGGACAGATCCAGCTCTGTGGGACAGACCCAGCTCTGGCTTAAGCTGCAGGATTCAAATAATTCCACTGACTCCAGGGCTGAGAGCAGCTCTAATTATCTGGAGGGGATGAATAGGGGCCACCCTGCAGCGGGAATGCTCTGGAACAGGGATAACTCTTCCAATCTGAGAGCTCAAGTGCCACAGTTTAACCCTGGAGAGCTTTTCCCGATTGTTATCCCTTGTTTTAGCCACACGATCCCATTGACTTCAGCCAGGGTTGAGCAGCTGAAACTCTTGTGAAGCTGAAAAAAATACATCCTTGGATGTCAAAAGAGAACGTGGGACACCAAAAGCAAATCAGGTATCATCCAAAAATCCTGAAATATGAAAAAAAACCCATACAAAAGGGAGGATAATTTTGATCTTTTTTTTTACCCACAAGAGACCAGAGAGCAAAGCAAAAAAGTAAACCTGGCTTTGATCAGCAAAACCATTGTAACTGTTCACAAATAAGATTTGTATTAATGAGTTCATCAAAACCCCAGCTCCCCACTGTATTTAAACCCCATATATTTTTGGGCAGCTTTTAATTAGCCATTTAATCAATGGCTTTTCGTGGAAGGGGGTTGCAGTTATGCAGCATTAACAGATCCCACAGATCTGATTTTCCCTCTGGCTGCTGCAAGGAGAGGGAGTTTGAATAGGTTTTAATTGTCTGGGTTTAATATTTATTCGTAAAAAATGGGTAATCTCAAAATCTCAAATACCAGTTTGTCCTTTGCATGAGGGGGGGCTTTGCAGGAGAAGGGTTTTGCAGGAGAAGGCACATTGAAGTCACCAGGAGAGGCTTTACCTGCCGAGATGAGGATGAAAAACCTGAGAAAGAGCCAGAGGAAGGGGCAAAGATGACAGAAAAAGGCAGAGCAGAGAGGACAGAAATAATGGGCTTGAACTCAGCAGGCAGGAAGAGCAAGGAAAGCTCGGGAGAGCTCCAAGAAAAGAGGAGCTGAGGTTCTGGAAAAGAAAGGAACGGCTTTAAAACCTCAGAGACACACCTGGAGCTCTGCAGAAAAGTCTTTATACTTAATAATGTCGTTTATTTCAGCCATATATTGACCCATCACAGAATGATTTGGGTTGGAAGGGACCTTAAAGATCATCCAGTGCCATGGGCAGGGACACCTTCCACTGTCCCAGGTTGCTCCAAATCCAGTCCAACCTGGCCTTGGACACTTCCAGGGATGCCTGAACCAAGTGGCTTTCCCAGGTATGACCCAGCTGGAGCAGATCCATCAGAGCACCAGCTTGGAGCTACAAATCCATTCCCTGGCAGCAGAGCTGAGACATCCAAGGGCCATTTTCTAACAGATCTGGAAGGAAAAGCATGTTTATTTATAACTTTCTTTTATTTTTGGGGGGAGCAAGAATGGATCCAGCATCCTTATCCTTCTCCTCCTTCTCCTCCTTATCCCTGTCCTTATCCTTCTTCTCCTCCTCCTTCTCCTTCTCCTTCTCCTTCTCCTTCTCCTTCTCCTTCTCCTTCTCCTTCTCCTTCTCCTTCTCCTTCTCCTTCTCCTTCT
>NW_021938870.1:196860-209684 GCF_001715985.3 Manacus vitellinus
TAGGTAAATCCCTTTCTCACTTCGTTTGCCCCACCTGTGATTGTGCTAAAGAAATATCTGTTTATCTGTTGGAAGAAAAAAATATCTCCCTGTGTTTTCCGGGACCTTTAACCCCAACTATGAATGGAATGTTTGTCCCTCTTTCCCAAAACCCTGTGTAACAAAAACATGACAAATAAAACACTCAGTTTTGTACAGTCAGACTGGATCGTTGCTTCATTAAACCACCACACACGACCCCCTTGGCCTGGAGCACTGCATTTATCCTCTCCTGGTGTTGTTAATAAACTCTGCTCCCTGATTCAAGCTGTAGATTTACAAGTTATCTGCCCTGTAAATCTGGGTTTTTTTCAGTTTAATCCCGGCTCAGCCCTCGGGAAAGCTTTGGATTATCAGATCCCCGCTCCGTCCGACGGCGCCGACTTTTTCCCTTCCTAACAGCAAGGAAGAAACTGAGTCACAGGAAATATGTCCTTCATAAAAATATTGCCTTTTTTATAAGGAAGAATCTGCCTGAAAATGCTCAGTCTGCATCTCTGTGTGAAGTGTTCTTTATCAGCAGGAATTCTCTTGCTGAGCAGCCAGAATTCCCAGCATTTTGAAATGCAGCTGCTCTTAGACAAGCTCTGGCGTTTATGGATGGTTTGAATTCTCCTTTTATTACAGGTTGTTTATGGCTCTTCCATCACTGATGTTAAAGTCATACCCAAACCCCAGAATTCCCAAACTTTTGGGTGTAAAAAAGCCAAGATGTCTGGGAGCTTAACACACAGCTGAGCTACAACCCTTCAACCAAATAATGAGCATTTAAGGGCAAATCTGTGGTTTTATGTACAGACTATAAATTCCCAAATTGGCTTTTAATTTTTTTATCCTTTCCAAAATGGAATCATGTAAATTTAAAGGGAGCAGGGAATTAATTCTGGGTTTTGGATTCAGGCTGAGCTGCTCGATCACAAGTCCACGGTCACCTCTTGCTGCCTGTGCTGTTCTGTGGGTAAAGGAATTTGGGTGATTGATGTGTTTTGAGTCAATCCTGATGTTGCAGGTCAGGATCTCTGGTTTATTGGCCAGGCTGTCCCTGGAGCTGGTGTAGAATCATGGAATCATGGAATAGTTTGGATTGGAAGGGAACTTAAAGCCCATCCAGTTCCACCCCCTGCCATGGGCAGGGACACCTTCCACTGTCCCAGGTTGCTCCAACCCAGCCTTGGACACTCCCAAGGATCCAGGGGCAGCCACAGCTTCTCTGGGAATTCCATCCCAGCCCCTCCTCATCCTCCCAGCCAAGAATTCCTCCCATATTTCCCAGTGGAACACCCAAGAGTCCGTCAGGACGAACAGAAATAAGGATCAATGGGAAAATAAGGCTTGGGAAGAAGAAGCCAGCAGAGACAATTTTCTGAGCCAGTAGAAACAAGGATCATTTCCCTGCTCTCAGCTTGTTTGAAATGGTTTTCCTTCACAAGCCATGTGGAAAAAATTATTCACCCAGGAGGGAAAAAAGAATCCCAGGGAAAAAAACCAAAGGATCAACAACTCACAGGAAGAAATATCAGCCCTTGAGCCTTCTCTGTGATTATTTCCAGAGCATTTCATCTGGTTGAACTTCCAGATTTCCCTGCTCTGCTGTCCAGGAGCAGCTGACAGAGCACATCCAGCTTTTGATGGAACACTCCAGGGAAATCTTCCCAATTAGCTCATTAGGCCAAACCCTGGTGCTCTGCCAGCTTTGGGATCACAACCAGGCCTGGCATTCTGCTGGTTTGTTTGAAGTTGGGTCTAATTTATATATTTATATGCAGAAGGGGTGGTTTACAGAGCCAAGCATGAGGTCAGAGCAGCCTGGGCCACCCTTCATCATCCTGGAGGCTGTGTCTCAACATGTGCCTCTCAATTAATGTCCCAATTTCCTCTCAAATTAGAGACTCCATGGATTTGAGCAGCTCACAAATACTATGGAAAACCTGGTGTTTTAGGGCAGAAATTCTGACAACCTGCCAGCTTGATGGACCCAACCCTGGAGCTACTTTTGTCCTTGAGAGAGTTGTGCCTCTGGCTGGGGGTGTTCTTCTGAAGAGACCAGCCAGAGAAACTCCTTCCTCTTGCTCACAGTTCCTTGGATTTTGCTGTTTATGGGAGCTTTCTCCCTGATTATTTCCAGAGGATTTCCTGGGAGTTGTAACACTCCCCTCACATCTTCATTGTCATCACCCAGCCCAGCACAGGTTTGCCAGGTCACTGGATGAGAGGAGATTAAAGGAATGGTGTCATCCCACCTCATTTACAACTTGAGCAATTAAAACCCAACCTGCTTTCCCTGTATCCATTATTTATTACCTGTCATCCACGATGGAGCTCCTTGCTTTTCTTGGATACAGTGGGAATCTGCTTTCCCACCCTGCCCTGGTTCTCTCCCCTCCTGCTCTGATGGGATTGGCACTAACAGAGCCTTAACAAATTTGCCAGGGGGGCATCCAAACACTCTCCATTAACCAGGGAGGACTTCAGGCTGCCTGCACAAAATGGAATTCAAAGGATTCCAACTAAATTTGGCTGATGAAGCAAATCCTCATGTCAGGAGCCACTTTGCCTCAGGGAGGGGAAAAGAAATCTCTGTGTTGGAAATGTCACCGGGACAGAGATGAGCTGCACCTTGTTGCCTCCTGTCCAGCTGCAGCTGCTTCTCCAGGAGGATTCATCCAGCAGCATCTTCATCAGCTGGGAATCTGTCCAGAGGACACCAGGTGGGAGCAGTTTCTCTTCTCCCTTGAACATGCACAGCCTGGGGATTTAAAAGAACAAGTCGAGGGTTGGCTGCTGGAGAAGTTGGGAGGAGGAGCATTTTGGTGGCCAAAAAGTGTCCTCAGAAGCAAGAAGATAGTCAAGGTACCCTCTGTGTTTTTACTTCATACCAGGCCCCAGAGAAGCTGTGGCTGCCCCTGGATCCCTGGAAGGGTCCAAGGCCAGGCTGGAGTAACCTGGGCTGGTGGGAGGTGTCCCTGCCCATGGAAAAAGATTGGAACTGGATGAGCTTTAAGTTCCCTTCCAGGGATAAATGGATTCCAACCCCACCAGCTCCACTGGATCTCCAGCTCTGATTTATCCCGTCCAGCCCAGAATTATTTGAAATTCTTTGCAATTATCTGAAAGTACTCCTTATGGTTCCCATGGAATGCAGCAAATTGGATCACAGAATCCTGGAATGGTTTGGGTTGGAGGGGAACTTAAAGATGATCCCATGGGATCATCCTGCCATGGGCAGGGACACCTCCCACTAGCCCAGGTTGCTCCAACCTGGCCTTGGACACTTCCAGGGATCCAGGGACAGCCACAGCTTCTCTGGGTAACCTGTACCAGGGTCTCCCTACCCTTCCAGGGAAGGATTTCTTCCATATTGACTTTCCTCTTTGGAAGGGAACTTAAAGATTATCCAAGATTTCTGACTCATTCCTTTGAGTCCAGGAAAAAAACACTTTGCCCCTTTGCCTCCAGCCCTCTGTGTCACCTCCCAGTCCTTTTGCCCGGGGAATCCTCGGGAATGAGCCCATTCCCAGAGCAGTTTGAGTTCTTTTCCAAGCTCTTTCAGCCGAGCAACAGCTCTCAGATGCTTTTCCTGCTCCCTGCAGCACCTTTTTGTCCAGTCAGTCCTTCATTATGCTGCTTTCAACCCCCTCACTCAGCACAGAGCAGCGATTTGGGTCGTTCACCTTCCACTTTCTCCTTGGGCTTCTGCTGATTCGGGGGCTCTGAGCTCTGCTGGCCTGATTTTTCTCCCTTTGCTGCCCTCATTTCTCGCTGTCACCGGCCTTTAGTGTGTCCCCTGGGAGAGCAGGGCCGGGCTAAATGATCCAGGGATGGCTTGGGATGTTTAACAAGGCAGCCTTTTGTCCCCAAACCCTTCCAAACTTCACCTCGAGTTTGGTTTGCAAGCCAAAGGAAAAATTGGGAATATTCCCCATCTGCCCCGAACCACAAGGGAGAAATTCTGAATTAGAAACCCTGGAAGGCCCTCAGGAATCAAAGCTGCTTCCCAAAAAATCAAGGAGAGGACACCAGAGGTTCAGTCCCTTCAAAGGCCCGAGTTCAGTGATTTGTTTCCAAGAGCAAGACCTGGAAGTGCCCAATTCCCACTTCTGCCCTCCTGGACCTTCCTCATCTCAAGAATAAAATAAAATAAATAATAAAAGGCACCTTAGATGAGGGGCCTTTCATTAAGTTCCTCTTTGCTTTTGGGTTTTGCTGCTGTGGTTAAAATAAGTGCTGAACCAAGGGCTGATTTATGAGCAGAACAGACACTAAATGAATATATTCCACTTTAGAAAAGGTTTATTATCCTGTGCAACTGGAATAATGAACCTGTTTGAAGCTGCATAGGAAGGGAAGGTAAAGCATTTATAGATATATAGAATAATTTGGGATGGAAAAGGCCTTAAGATCAGCTTTTTCCACCCCCTGCCATGCCAGGGACACCTTCCACTAACCCAGGTTGCTCCAACCTGGCCTTGGACACTTCCAGGGATCCAGGGGCAGCCACAGCTTCTCTGGGAATTCTATTCCAGGGCCTCCCCACCCTCCCAGACAGGAATTCCTTCCCAATACCCCATCTAATGGACCCTCCATGCAGTGAAGTATCAGCAAAGTGTAAAATTGGGGGTTCTCTTGTTCCAAAATGCAGCTGCTGACAGAGCTGATTCTAAAATGGACCATTTGCAAGAGAAAGAACCACCAAAACCAGCAAGTCAAGGGCAGGATTTGGATAATTGGTGTATTTGTGATTTCCTGGGGAGTTCTGGGATTTAAATCAGGGAATTTTCTGGGGTTGGTCCCTTCCCATGTGTTGCTTTATAAAGTATTTGTTTTAATGGCACTGTAAGTTCTGGTTTTGGTCCATAAAGAATCCTGGAGTGATTTGGGTTGGAAGGGATTTAAATCCCATCCCATTCCACCCCCTGCCATGGGCAGGGACACCTTCCACTGGATCAAGGATCCCAACCTGGCCTTGGACTTCCAGGGATCCCACAGCTTCTCTGGGAATTCTATTCCAGCCCCTCCCCACACTCCCAGCCATAGGAATTCATCCAGGGACAGAATTTCTCTGTCGTGAAAAAAAAAAAGCTTTCCAAAAACCCCAGGGAGAGATGAAAGAATATGTTTAAATTCCTTCAGAAAATCAGGGAATCTTTAAGGTTGGAAATGACATCCGAGATCATCAAGTCCAGGGATCAACCAGCACCTTCTCCACTAAACTGGCCCCAAATTGGGTGTGTGGGTGAAGGAGAAAATTCTCCTGGAATTCCAGTACGAAAGATGCTCCAGGTAGCTGGGAATTGTCAAGAAATTCCCTGCTTAAAATCCACAATTCTGTGCAAATGGGCATAAAAAACAATCCTTCCCTTGTGACCACGCTGCTGGAAATATGGGATAAGGAACAGGAAGGCTCAATAAAATCGTCTCAGCTCTCTATTCTGACAACAAAGATGATATTTTTTTTTTAATCTCCCCTTGCATGAGACCAAAACCAAACTGGCTCAGTGTCTCCTTTCAACAGAACCTCATTAGAAAAAAAAAAAAATAAAAAGTTTATTCCACATTTCCTGCTCCTACTCTTTGGTTTCCATTCAAGTCCTACTTGTCAGCCAAATCTTTCTGCTTAGACTGGGATTTGTCAGCTTTAAAGAAGGAAATGTGGAGGGGAAAATAAAGGATAAGAAGGTCTAAAAGACATTTTTGTGCTTTCTCCGTTTCTCAGCTGCTTTTGGCATTTACAGGGAGAGGAGAAGTTTGGGGGTTTTGATGTTTTTTAAGAGAAATATGCATTTTTATGAGGGTTTGGTGGGACAGGATATAGGGAATGGATTCCCACTGCCAGAGGGCAGGGTTAGATGGGATATTGGGAAGGAATTCCTGGCTGGGAGGGTGGGGAGGGGCTGGGATGGAATTCCCAGAGGAGCTGTGGCTGCCCCTGGATCCCTGGAAGTGTCCAAGGCCAGGTTGGGATCCCTGATCCAGTGGAAGGTGTCCCTGCCCATGGCAGGGGGTGGAATGGGATGGGATTTAAATCCTTTACAACCCAAATCACTCCAGGACTCTTTACTGATCAAACCCAGAACTTACAGTGCCATTAAAGCAAATACTTTATAAAGCAACACATGGGAAGGGACCAACCCCAGATAATTCCCTGATTTAAATCTCAGAACTCCCCAGGAAATCACAAATACACCAATTATCGAAATTCTACCATTTTCTTACTGTTTTTTGTGGTTCTTTCTCTTGCAAATGGTCCATTTTGGAATCAGCTCTGCCAGCAGCTGCATCTTGGAACAAGAGAAACCCCAATTTTACACTTTGCTGATACTTCACTGACTGGAGGGTCCATTAGATGGGATATTGGGAAGGAATTCCTGTCTGGGAGGGTGGGGAGGCCCTGGAATAGAATTCCCAGAGAAGCTGTGGCTGCCCCTGGATCCCTGGAAGTGTCCAAGGCCGGGTTGGGATCCCTGATCTAGTGGAAGGTGTCCCTGCCCATGGCAGGAGGTAGAATGAGATGGGATTTAAATCCCTTCCAACCCAAATCACTCCAGGATTCTTTATGGATCAAAGACAGAGCCCAGAGTGATATTAAAGGAAATATTTTATAAAGCAACACATGGGAAGGGACCAACCCCAGAAAATTCCCTGATTTAAATCCCAGAACTCCCCAGGAAATCACAAATACACCAATTATCCAAATCCTGCCCTTTTCTTGCTGGTTTTGGTGGTTCTTTCTCTTGCAAATGGTCCATTTTGGAATCAGCTCTGCCAGCAGCCCCCTGGGGGATCCACATTATCCACATCCCCCCGGGAATAACGAGCAGCAATTCCTGCCAGGCAGGGCTGAGCTTCAGGCAAAGCACCTCAAAAAAAAAAAAAACAACTGGCAGGCAATTTGTTGGGTTGTCAAAAGACAAAGATGTCAAGCTGCTCAAAGCTCCTCTGTTTAAGCTTAGAAATGTTTGCTATTCCAAGAAAAATGCTGGGAATCCGCATGTAAGGTACAACAAAAAAATCCCCCTTTAAGCCCTAAAAAAAATACCCCTAAAAAATTTAATAATCAAATTAAAATACTTGCAAATGTTCCACTTTTTGCCCAGAAACAACAAAGTTGAGCAGAGGGAGACTAAAAATAAACTGATGCAAAAATCGCTTCACAGCAGAGTATTTAGACAGATAAATATCCTTAATTGGATAATAAATATAATCATATAAATATGATAACAATAATTTATATTAATATAATAATATAATTAATATAATAATAATTTATAATCATATAATAATATAAATATAATAATAATAAATATCCCTAATTGGACTTGGGGAGGAAACAATAGTTGTGTTGCTTGTTTGTTGTTTTTTTTTCAAAGGGTTGTTATTGTGGCAAAGATTTTATCCTGGAGGGATTTTCTCCTGGATGTGCATTTTCCAGGCTGGTTCTCCAGGGCCAGGAGTGGCTGCACCAATTCCAGAGCAACTTCTGAGAACAATTCCCAGCTCGGTGTCCTTTGCACATTAAAATAAAGGAATATTTTAGGGAAAATCAGAGTTAAAAGGACGAAATTCCCATCCCTGTTGATCCCAAATTCCTTCTTCCCACAGGAGATACAACATTTCCCTGTTCACTGGGACCAAGGAGAGGACAATCCTTGGCTTTCACAGAGCTGAGATTTTTGGGATCAGACAATTTTCCCCGTAATTTGGGAAAGGGTGGGAAGTTCCTCAGACCGGAAATTATTCCCTCTGTGTTTCCTGAGATGCTCCAAAGTAATTTCCTTATCCCTGTCCCCAAATCTCTCTTTATTTCCTTTCTCCCAGTCATCCCAAGGGATTTTCCCTCATATCCATCAGAAAGGTGGCGTTTGGAGCAGGTCAAGGTTGGAATGAGATGGATTCCAGGTCCATTCCACCCCAATTCCATGATTCCATGATCCCAGTTCTTCCCTTCCTTTCCTCCAGACTTTAAAGGTGGGGTGGAGGCTCGTTCTTCCCGTGGGATGAGCCCATTCCCAGCAGGAATGTGACCTTACTGAGCCAGGATGCAATTCCAGCCCTATCTCCCACGCTTTGACCTGGAATAATTCAGGAATCAGCAATTCCCTAAAACCAGAGGGGTTTTTCCAGCCAGATTCTCTGTGTTCCTTTCCTCTGCAGCTCCTACTTCCCTAAATTTATATAATTTACATAATTTACATAATTTATATAATTTATATAATTTATATAATTTATATAATAATATATTTCTCACTTTCTGGGAATTCATTCCCAAAAATCCTCCGGTCTTCTCATGGATTGTATCCCTTCATTTGGATCAAACCAGCCTTTCCTTGGAGCACAATCCCATGGATAAAAAACCCCCAGAGGCTGCAAATTCCCAGGAGTGCCAAAACAACCATTCCAGTCTTTAAACCTGATTTTTTTTTCTCTCCCTTAAATCCAAACAATTTGCTGTTCCTTAAAACACAACCTGGATTTTTAACCCCAAAATCTTTCCCCTTTTCTTCCCAGTGAAAGCCTGGAAGGGGGAAAAAAAACCCTCAGCCTGTTGCTGCAAGTGGTTTTCAATTTTTGATGAAAATGCAGAAAAAAGAGGCATCAAACCAGAAGTTTCAACTCTCTGGCAGCGAAAAGAAGAAGAAAAATGGGGAGAAATGAAATATTTTCTGTTTGCCAGGGAAAAGTTTGATGTACAGCCCTAGAGGAGATTCACAGTCACTCAAAAATAAGTCAGGATTGAGGTAGGAAAGTGAAAAATCACTGTTGTTTTCCCAGAAATCCCACCTGGGGAGTTTGGATTCTGTGATTTAGGAGGCATAACTAAGCACATACACAATTCCCTGTGTGTGTTCCTAAAGAAATATATGGATATAACTTATGAGGAGCAATGGAGGGTTGAGGTTTTCTTGTTAATTCACCTTCATTATTGTTCTGCTCCTGGTTTCCCAAGTGCACCTCCCTCAGCATCATAATTTAATTTACTGGGGAGTTAAATCTTTCTCTTGGACAAGTCAGGTGATTTTCCAAGAGAATGGAACACCTTAATTAAGGAGAAAATTGGCCTTTTCACCCTTTGATCCGTGGTTTGAGCCCTGACTGAGGTCAGTAATTATGGAATCCCAGAATCATGGAATGGTTTGGGTTGGAAGAGACCTCAAAGATCATCCAGTTCCAACCCTTTTCCATGGGCAGGGACACCTTCCACTTGCCCAGGTTGATCCAACCTGGCCTTGGACACTTCCAGGGATCCAGGGGCAGCCACAGCTTCTCTGGGAATTCTATTCCAGGGTCTCCCCACCCTCTCAGCCAGGAATTCCTTCCCAATAGCCCATCTATCCCTGCCCTCTGGCAGTGGGAAGCCATTCCCTGTGTCCTGTCCCTCCATCCCTCATCCAGAGTCTCTCTCCATGTTTCCTGCAGCTCCTTCAGGTCCTGGAAAGTCACAATCAGGTCACCCCAAAGCTTCTCTTCTCCAGGCTGGACAACCCCAATTCCAACCTTTTCCTCTCAGCAGAGCTGCTCCATCCCTCTGATCTTCTTGGAGCCTCCTCTGGATCTGATCCAACAGCTCCATGTCCTTCCTGTTCCAGGACTGGATTCAGGATTCCAGGTGGGATTTGAAGCACAACGTTTATATTTGACTTTTTTGGCCCTCTGTGCTTTTACAGCTAAACCTCAGCACAATTCCCATCTCTGTATCTGAGACAGCTACAGAATATATATTACATTAAATATTATATTATATTAAATATTATATTAAATATTATATTAGATATTATATTAAATAATATATTAAATATTATATTATCTATTACAATAAATATTATATTAAATATTATATTATATTATATTAAATATTATATTTTATTATATTTTTATGATATTAAATAACATTAAATATTCAAATATCCCAGCTGTGGGGTCTTGCCCTCTCTGCTGATGGCAGAGGCAGCAGCTCTGCAGCACTTTGAGCCCAGTAGCACCAAAATCAGAGGCAAAACCTCATTTTTCCAGCTTCTCTGTCCCACTTCCAACAGCATTTGTAAACTTATCGCATTCCAAACCCCACAGCTGAGCCTTTGCAGGCTGAGTTTATCTTTAGACCAAGCCTTTCGTGCCCAAGTTGGGTTTGTTGAATCCTTAGGCTGCCCTTCCCCTTCCAAAGCATGAACTTCCCAAAAGTGGGATGTGCACAGAGCCAAGGCAATGGATCCTGCAGAGGGTCAGGGCAGCTGAGATTCTCCAGAGCTCAGTCTTTACAGGGAGAGTCTGCCCAGGTTGGTTTTGGTCAATCTTCAGGCTGCCCTTCCCCTCCAAATCATGAACTTCCCAAAAGTGGGATGTGCACAGAGCCAAGGCAGAGGGTCTTGCAGTGCCAGAGTAGTTTTTTATGGAATTCTAGGCCCTGATTGTGCTCATGTTCAACATGAGATCAGCAAGGCAGGTGGAAAATCACCCTCACAGGGCAGCTGAGATTCTCCAGAGCTGAGTCTTTACAGGGAGAGTCTGCCCAGGTTGGTTTGGTTCAATCTTCGGGCAATCCAAAACATCAACTTCCCAAAGGTGGGATGTGCACAGAGCCAAGGCAGAGGGTGCCAGGATAGCTTTTTATGGAATTTTAGGCCCTGATTATGCTCAGTTTGTTCTGCATGAGATGGGTGAGGTGGGTGGAAAATCACCCTCAGAGGGCAGCTGATGATCCTCCCTAAACCCTGGGAACAGGGGTAACACTGGATATGGATTTTCACCCACCAGTGAGGAGCTGGGATGTGAAATGTGGGTCACTAGAGCTGGCTTGGCTTTGTTAAACTGGGTTTATCATCCAAGTGGCCACCTGGGTTTCTCAGTGACCAGGGCCTGACCTGCCCCTTCCAAGAGGGAACAGCCCTCTCTCAATAACACAGAGGCTTTTTTGGGAAGATGAACATCAAATCTGAAGTTTGATGGTTCATTTTTGAGGTTTTTTTGTCCTTTTGTGGGACAGCTGCCAAGCCTGGTGTGAAGCAGCTCCTGTGGATTGATCTGGGAGCACCCAGAGCACCCAGGGAGTTCAAAGTAAAGGGAACAAATCCACCTTTTCTCCCTTTAATCCCCTGCTACAACGGGAAGGCAGGAGAAAAAGCCTTTTATATCCTGATAGATCCTTTCCTGGCAATAAAAAAACAGGATTCAGCATCTCCCACCTGCCAAAATAATGACAGTGTGGGTGTCAAAGCAAAGGCAGGCACATGTGGGTGTTCCAGATTTCCTGCAGAAGGCTTGTCAGGAGTCTCCAGAGTGGAATAAAATACTTCAGCTCAGTTTTGCACGTGCTGGAGGGGTCTCTTGCTCCTCTCTGGTCTTCATGGTGCCTGTCTAGTTTATCTGGGAATCCTCAGAATGTCCATCCTTAGGTTTTATATCATCCAATATCCCACTCAGGGTGGCTGAGCCACAACAGTTGGATGGTCTTGGCTTGGTCAGGACAAAAGAGAAGGGATGTGAACATCCCACACCACCTGGATGTGGCTTTTATCACTCTGTCCCTTATGGATTATCATGTTCCTCACAGTCACAAAATCCCAGAATCCCAGAGGTTGGAAAAGCCCTCCAAGACCATCCTGTTTTTAGTGGCCCAGAATTTATAGAACACATAGTGGAAATAAAGTGTTGGAATGATGAGACAGTTCCTGTGGCTCCTGTTATAAATACAAAAAAAAATGGAAATAATTAAGAGGCAGATTTTTATCATCTTTGATACAGTGAGACTCTGGTGCTGCTTCCACGAGCTCAGCCCAGGAAAGCAGAATTAATCTCATGTTCCTCTTCTTTTTCAGAGCAAGTCTAAGGTCATTTTTGTCTCCACAGCTGCAAAGAGAAGCCAATTCCAACACTTTATAGAAGTGATAGAAGAGGGAGAAAATGGGAAGAAGAGAAAGCAGAGAACAGCAAAGGAAATTATATATTTTGCTTTATCTAGTGATTCCTGGCAACTGGAGGAATTTTCCACCCTTAGGAAGCATTTTTTAAATTAAACCAACTGCAAGAAACCATCTCTGTGACACTGCCCCTTATCTCAGCGTGGCCCAAATTAAACCCTCTGAAAGGTTTTATTCTGCCTCGGATTTTGGGATAATGCACAAGGTTGGCCCCAACACAAAGACACACAAATCTCCCACAGATTCCAGCCCTGCCAGCTGAGTTTTAGTCATCTCAATAATTCCGTGGATTTGCTGACCTTAAAAAGGGATTTTGATGCAAATTCTGACCTACCCTTTAGCAGGGGAAGGAGCCCAGAGTTGGCCAAATGTTGATGGTTTCATCTGGACGTCCTGGTTACCACGGGAGATGTTCCTTGGGAACAGCCTGGCTGATCTAAAACCCCTCTGGCATTTTTGGGAGCTGGAATTAGCAGGCCTTGGATTGGGGCCCTGTGGCCTCCAGCATTTCTGCAGCGCTGCAGGGAAGGAGAATGGAGAAGGTCCAAGGTTTGTTCTGACTGAGAAACAACTTTGAAAAAAAAAAAAAGGCAGATTTTAGAGGTGAAATAATGGAGGGGGACGAAGTTTTTAGCAGGGCCTGTGGCATCAGTACAAGTGGGAATGATTTGGGACTAAAAGAGGGTCCATTTATCTTAGATCAGATTAGATTAGATTAGATTAGATTAAGGAAGAATTTGGTGTAATGAGGGTGGTAAAACACTGGCACAGGTTGCCCAGGAGGTGGTAGAGTCATAGAATCATAGCAAGTTCTCTAATTCCACACATTCCACCATCCCAGGTTGCTCCAACCTGGCCTTGGACACTTCCAGG
>NW_021938870.1:211158-212244 GCF_001715985.3 Manacus vitellinus
TTTTGAAATTCCTGTTTTTTCAAACCACCACAGCCTGAGGGGACCCAAAGCCAGTTCCTGCTCTCTCCCAGGGCCTCATCCCACATTCCTGACTCCAAAACATCCGGCCCTGGGGTGCTGCTCCATCTGGAGCAGCCCCCAAAAAGCATCAGGATCCGGAGAAGTGGTGCTGAAAAAAGCCCAACTGCAGCTTAAAAACAGGCTGGAAATGAGGGTTAATGGAGATGGGAGAGGGAGGACTGAACTCCAGCTTTTCCAGCGGGGCCAAGAGGCGACTGATGGATGGGAAATCCCAGAGAAAACAACAGCAAAACTCCATTAGTGGGATCCATCTCTCCCTCAGCTGTCTGGGGAGGGAACACCCATTTTCCCTGCTCCAGGCATCCCTGCATTAGTGTCAGCTCGGATGAAGAGGGAGAAAATGAGGGATTGAAAGCAGGAGGAATCTTGTTTCTCTGAAGGAGCAGCCCAGGGGTGAAGGGGACAAAAAGCAGCTCTCAGCCAAAGGAGGCTCCGTAAATTTGAGTCCCAAACCTTGGAAAACAAGGGCTGACAAACATCTCGTGATCTGAAGGAATTTGGCCCCTTGTCCTGAGACCTGTTGATGTGCAACCCTGAGATATGAACCTGGCTCCAAGCGGAATTAAGAAAGGACTTTTTAGAGATGATTGTTCCAACCATGCCTAAACCCCTGCAATCCCTCTATCCCCCACCTAATCCCGCTTGAAGAAAAATCAACTCTTTGGAAATTGCAGTAAAAACTCGTGTAACTCCCCAGTTAACACAGGTTGGCCCCTTCATTAACATGGCCAGCCCCAGATGCCTTTAAAATTCTGTTCTGGTGTCCAACAAAGCATTCCAGTTTTCCCCACGCTGGAATCGTGTCCAGCTTTTATTTTTCAGGCCACCACTCAGGGGATGGAGGTGAATCCTGCAGTCCTGCCCAGTCCCTGGGCTCCATTTCCTGGGAAATTTAGGACATGGCTGTATTTATCAGAATTTAGAAAGAAATAGGAATGAGGTGTTTACTGGGAATTAAACCCATCTCTGGTTAAAAAGGAAAATACAATTGTGTTATCCTCCAGC
>NW_021938870.1:212766-214819 GCF_001715985.3 Manacus vitellinus
TAATCATCCAAATTTAAGAATTTGAACAAAGCACGAGGAGTTTCTGACGAGCTCTTTAATTACTTAACGAGCCTGTTTGTTCAGTCTCCCTTCAGCCCAGAATAATTCCAGTTTAATTCAATAACTGCCACCAGCTGGAGGGTGACACAGGGTGAGAAATGATTCCCAGGGCATGGAATTCATTCCTGAGGGATGATCCGGAACGTTTTCCTGGCCTTGGATGCTGGGGGGGGACAGAGGGGCTGGGACACAGCAGGAACCAGCCCTGAGATATCCAGGGACAACGGGGGGCTGCCAGGGAAATACAGGAAATTAAAGGAAATAAAAAAATTAAAGGAAATATCAGAAATTAAAGGAACTATCAAAAATTGAAGGAAATATCAAAAATTGAAGGAAATATCAAAAATTGAAGGAAATACCAGAAATTAAAGGAAATATGAAATATTAAAGAAAATAGCAAACATTAAAGGAAATATCAAAATTTAAAGGAAATACCAAAAATTAAGAGAAATGCCAGAAATTAAAGGAAATATCAACAATTACAGGGAATATCAAAAATTAAAAGAAATACCAGAAATTAAAGGAAATAAAAATAATTAAGAAAAATACCAGAAATCAAAGGAAATAAAAAAAAATTAAAGGAAATACCCGAAATTAAAGGAAATACCAGAAATTAAAGAAAATAGCAAAAAATTGAAAGAAATATCAAAAATTAAAGGAAATATAAAAAGTTGAAGGAAATACTGAAAATTAAAGGAAATACTAGAAAGTAAAGAAAATATCAAAAATTAAAGGAAATACTAAAAATTAAAGAAAATATCAAAAATTAAAGGAAATACCAGAAATTAAAGGAAATTAAAAAAAATTAAAGGAAATCCCAAAAATTAAAGGAAATATCAGAAATCAAAGGAAATAAAAAAAATTAAAGGAAATATCAAAAATTAATGGAAATATCAAAAATTAAAGGATACATTGAAAAATTAAAGGAAACACCAAATAGTAAAGGAAATATCAAAACACAAGGGATATATCATAAATTAAAAGAAATACCAGAAATTAAAGGAAATACCAAAAATTAAAGAAATTAAAAGAAATGCCAAAAATTAAAGAAATAAATCTCTTTTTTTTTAAATTTTTAAAAAAAAAATAACTTGGAGGCCTTTGTGGTCACTGTGAAATATTGAAATCCTTCTTTGATCTCTTTTATTACCAACAAACTGTGCAATTTTGGGGTGGAAGAGAGTTAAATATGGGCTGATTAAAAATGAGGTTGTTAAAAATGGGCTGGTTAAAAATGGGCTTGATTTT
The DNA here is from genome assembly GCF_001715985.3 of Manacus vitellinus. NCBI lineage: Eukaryota > Metazoa > Chordata > Aves > Passeriformes > Pipridae > Manacus > Manacus vitellinus. The sequence continues at coordinate 214,075 of NW_021938870.1, forward strand.
TCAAGGACAGTTTTTTGTCTCCACAATTTTCAATTTTTTAAAGATTTTTTGGAGCTATTCGAAAAATGTCTTTTTTCTTTTTTTCCTTGAGTGGAAATTGCTGGTAATGTTAAAAGAAATACCAAAAATTAAAGGAAATATCAAAAATAAAAGGAAATTCTAGAATTTAAATGAAATTTCAAAAATTGAAGGAAATATCAAAAATTGAAGGAAATATCAAAAATTAAAGGAAATATTAAAAATTTAAAGAAATACCAGAAATTAAAAGAAATACCAAAAAATTAAAGGAAATAAAAAAAATTAAAGAAAATGTCAAAAATTAAAAGAAAGATCAAAAATTAATGGATATGCCAAAAATTAAGGGAAATGCCAGAAATTAAAAAAAAATATCAAAAATAAATGGAAATATCAGAAATTAAAGAAAATAACAAAAATTAAAGGAAATACCAAAAGTTAAGGGAAATACTAGAAATTTAAAAAATACCAAAAATTAAACGAAATATCGAAAATTAAAGGAAATATAAAAAATTAAGCAAAATGCCAGAAATTAAAGGAAATACCAAAAATTCAAGGAAAGATCTAAAATGAAATACCAGAAATTAAAGGAAATATCAGAAATTAAAGGAAATACCAGAAATTAAAGGAAAGACCACAAATTAAAGAAATATCACAAAATAAAGGATATATCAAAAATTAAAGGAAATATGAAAAATTAAAGAAAATACCAGATATTAAAGGAAATATC
>NW_021938870.1:217969-220032 GCF_001715985.3 Manacus vitellinus
AAATTACAGGAAATACAAGAAATTAAAGGAAATATCAAAGATTTAAGGAAATATCAGACATTCAGAGAAAATACAAAAATTAAAGGAAAGATCAAAAATTAAGCGAAATGTAGAAATTAAAGGAAATGTCAAAAATTCAAAGAAATTCCAAAAATTCAAAGAAATTCCAAAAATTAAAGGAAATAACCAAAATTAAAGGAAATATCAAATATTAAAGAAATACGAAAAATTGAATGAAAATAACAAAAATTAAAGGAAATACCAGAAATTAAAGGAAATATTAAAAATTAAAGGAAATAAAAAAATTTTCATATTTCCTTTAATTTCTGGTATTTCCTCAAATTTTTGATGTTTCCTTTAATGTTTGCTATTTCTCTTAATTTTTGATATTTCCCTTAATTTTTGATATTTCCTTTAATTTCTGGTATTTCCATTAATTTTGATATTTCCTTTAATTTCTGGTATTTCTCTCATTTCCGGAATTTCCTTTAATTTTTGGTATTTCCTTTAATTTTCAATAAATCCTTTAATTTCTGGTATTTCCTTTGGGTTTTTTTTTTATATTTCCTTTAATTTTTGATATTTCCTTTAAATTTTGGTATTTCCTTTAATTTCTGGTATTTCCCTTAACTTTTGGTATTTCTTTTAATTTCTGGCATTTCACTTAATTTTTTATATTTCCTTTAAATTTTGATATTTCCTTTAATTTATGGTATTTAATTTTTGATATTTCCTTTAATTTTTGGCATTTATTTTAATTTCTGGCATTTCTCTTAATTTTTGATATTTCCTCTAATTTTTGATATTTCCTTTTATTTCTGATATTTCCTTTAATTTCTGGTATTTCCTTTATTTTTTGATATTCCCTTTAATTTCTTATATTTCCCTTAATTTTTGGTATTTCTTTTAACATTACCAGTAATTTCCATTCAAGGAAAAAAAAAAAGAAAAAAGATATTTTTTCAATAACACCAAAAAATCTTTAAAAAAATTGAAAATTGTGGGGACAAAAAACTGTCCTTGAAAAATCAACCGCATTTTTAACAACCTCATTTTTAATCAGCCCATACTTAACTCTCTTTCACCCCAAAATTGCACAGTTGGTTGGTAATAAAAGAGATCAAAGAAGGATTTCAATATTTCACAGTGACCACAAAGGCCTCCAAGTTATTTTTTTTAAAAAAATTAAAAAAACGAAAAAAATGTATTTCCTTTAATTTTTGATATTTCCTTTAATTGTTGATATATCCTTTAATTTCTGATATTTCCTTTAATTTTTTTTATTTTCTTTGATTTCTGGCATTTCTCTTAATTTTTTTTATTTCTTTTAATTTTTGTTATTTTTTAATTTTTTTTAATATTTCCTTTAATTTTTTCGATTTCCTTTAATTTTTGATATTTCCTTGAATTTCTGGCATTTCTCCTAACATTTTATATTTCCTTTAGTTTTTGATATTTCCTTTAATTTTTGGTTATTTCCTTAAATTTCTGGTATTTCTTTCAATTTTTGATATTCCCCTTAATTGTTGATCTTTCCTTTAATTTCTGGCATTTCTCTTAATTTTTGATATTCCTTTAATGTCTGGTATTTCCTTTAATTTCTGGAATTTCCTTTAATTTTTTATATTTCCTTTTATTTCTGGCATTTATCTTAATTTTTGGTATTTCCTTTAAATTTTGATATTTCCTTTAATGTTTGCCATTTTCTTTATATTTTTATATTTCCTTTAATTTCTGATCTTTCCTTTAATTTTTGATATTTCTTTTATCTTTTGATATTTCTTTTAATATTTCATACTTCCTTTAATTTCTGGTATTTCCTTTAATTTTTTATCTGTTTTTTAATTTTTGATATTTCCTTTAATTTTCTGATATTTCCTTTAATTTCTGATATTTCCTTTAATTTCTGATATTTCCTTTAATTCTTCATATTTCCTTTAATTTCTGGTATTTCCTTTAATTTCTGGTATTTCCTTTAATTTTTGATCTGTTTTTTAATTTTTGATCTTTCCTTTAATTTTTTTTATTTCCTTTAATTTCTGATATTTCCTTTAATTTTTTTT
>NW_021938870.1:220642-221711 GCF_001715985.3 Manacus vitellinus
TGGGAATTCTATTCCAGGGCCTCCCTCCTCTCTCAGCCAGGAATTCCTTCCCATTTTCTCACCTTGTCCTTCCTCCAAATCCCACCTTCAGAACATGGGGAAGCCCCTCAGTGGCCTGGATCCCATTCCCAGCTCTCCTGCTCACGTCTCCCGGGGACATCTCCCAAAATCTGAGGGAAAAAAAAAGCAGGATATGGGTCACTCCCAGGCCACTGATTCCTGTGACTCTTTCCCAAATATTAAATGTTCCTTTATAACAAGGAACAAAATCAGACATGCAGTGAGAGCTGCTGAAGGGGCAGAGATTCAGCTGGAAAAATTGACCAGATTTTCAATTTTCATGGAATATTTGCCACTGGAATCCCACCAGCTAAATGCAGATTGTCATTATTTTATTTTTTATAATATCAAGCCTCCTCAGAGTTTCTCAGGCCAATCTTGAGAGAATAATCTAGAACTGAGAAAAAAAAAACTCAGCTACTAAATGTGTAGAAATTCAGCTGGAAAATTGACCAGGTTTTCAATATTAATGGAATATTTGCCACAGGAATTCCACCAGCTAAATGCAGATTGTCATCATTTTGTTATTATTAATATTCAAGTTCCTCAGAGTTTCTCAGGATTGTTGTTGAGACAATAAACTAGAACTGGGCAAAAAAACCCTGAACTACTAAATGTGCAGAAATTCAGCTGGAAAAATTCACCAGGTTTTCAATTTTCCTGGAATATTTGCCACAGGAATTCCACCAGCTAAATGCAGATTGTCTCAACAACAAACCTGAGAAACTCTGAGGAACTTCAACATTAATGATAACAAAATAATGACAATCTGCATTTAGCTGGTGGAATTCCTGTGGCAAATATTCCAAGAATATTGAATAACTGGTCGATTTTTCCAGCTCAATATTTCTGCACCTCCAGTAGCTCAGGTTTTTTGCTCAGTTCTAGTTTATTCTCTCAAGACTGGCCTGAGAAAGTCTGGGGAGCCTCAGTATTATTAATAATAAAATAATGACAATCTGCATTTAGCTGGTGGGATTCCTGTGGCAAATATTCCAGGAATATTGAA
>NW_021938870.1:222443-227417 GCF_001715985.3 Manacus vitellinus
TTAATAGTAACAAAATGATGACAATCTGCATTTTCTTTGGAGAGATTTTTAAAAATGACTTTATTCCATCGCTGAAGGAGTTTTCAATCATTCTGATACAATCAAATTTTTGATATTTCCTTTAATTTCTGTTCTATCCTTTAATTTCTGTTATATCCTTAAATTTTTGACATTTCTTTCAATTTTTGATATTCCTTTGATTTCTGGTATTTTCTATAATTTCTGATATTTCCTTTTATTTTTGATATTTCCTTTAATTTCTGGTGTTTCCTTTAATTTTTGATATCTCCTTAAATTTTTTGTATTTCCTTTATTTTTTGATATTTCCTTAAATTTCTGTTATTTCCTTTAATTTTTGATATTTCTTTCAATTTTTGATATCTCCTTTAATTTTTGGTATTTCCTTTATTTTTTTTAATATTTCCTTTAATTTCTGGTATTTTCTTTTAACTTGTGCTATTTCTTTCATTTTTTTATATTTCCTTTTATTTCTGGTATTTTCTATAATTTCTGATATTCCCTTTAATTTATGATATTTCCTTTAATTTCTGATATTTCCTTTAATTTTTGGTATTTTCTTTAATTTCTGATGTTTCTTTTAATTTCTGATATCTCCTTTAATTTTTGATCTTTCCTTTAATTTCTGATATTTCCTTTAATTTTTGAAGGAGTTTTCAATCACCTCGAGAGGAGAAAATCAGAATTATCACCTCCAAGATTTCATTTGGCTGTTCAAGAACCACCTTGAAAAGAAACACCTGGAGGCTCCAGGTGGATCAGAGCTTTGCTTTATTCCCTGCTCCATAAAAATGTGAACCAGGAATCAATTACTGAGGTGAGAAGCTCTTGTGGAGAACCCAAGAATTGTTTTTAAAAGCAGCAAAACAGCCCCAGCAGAGCTGCCACTCACCCAGGGTTTCCCTGCTCAGTGTCTCTCTTCCAAATCCTTTTATTGCCCAGAACAATCATTCAGGGGAAAGAAAAAGGAAAAGGNGTTTTCCAGGGCATTTTCACGCCCAGAATTTCCAGAACTGGTGTTGGAGAGGAGAGTAAATCCAGAGCCTCATCTGGAGGAAATCTGTGCCCAGGATTTGCAATTATCCAGCGGTTTTCCAGGACACCTTCAAGCCCAGAAATTCCAGAATTCCCTCTGACCTTGGTGTTGGGGTGCAGAGGAAATTCAGAGCTTCATCTGGGAGAAATCTGTGCCTGGAATTTGCAATTATCCAGCAGTTTTCCAGGACATCTTCATGCCCAGAATTTCCAGAATTCCCTCTGACTTTGGTGTTGGGGGGCAGAGGAAATCCAGAGCCTCATCTGGGGAAATCTGTGCCCAGGATTTGCAGTTATCCAACAGTTTTCCAGGGCATTTTCACGCCCAGAATTTTCAGAATTGGTGTTGGGGTGCAGAGGAAATCCAGAGCCTCATCTGGGAGAAATCTGTACCCAGGATTTGCAGTTATCCAGTGGTTTTCCAGGACACCTTCAAGCCCAGAAATTCCAGAATTCCCTCTGACCTTGGTGTTGGGGGCAGAGGAAATCCAGAGCCTCATCTGGGAGAAATCTGTGCCTGGAATTTGCAATTATCCAGCAGTTTTCCAGGACATCTTCACGCCTGGAATTTCCAGAATTCCCTCTGATTTGGTGTTGGGGGCAGAGGAAATCCAGAGCTTCATCTGGCGAAATTTGTGCCTGGAATTTGCAATTATCCAGAGTTATTCAGGACATCCTCATGCCCAGAATTTCCAGAACTGGTGTTGGGGTGCAGAGGAAATCCAGATACTCATCTGGGGAAATCTGTGCCCAGGATTTGCAATTACCCAGCAGTTTTCCAGGGTATTTTCATGCCCAAAATTTCCAGAATTAGTGTTGGGGTGCAGAGGAAATCCAGAGCCTCATCTGGAGGAAATCTGTGCCCAGGATTTGCAATTATCCAGCAGTTTTTCAGGACATCTTCAGGCCCAGAATTTCCAGACTTGGTGTTGGGGTGCAGAGGAAATCCAGAGCTTCATCTGGGGAAATCTGTGCCTGGAATATGCAATTATCCAGCAGTTTTCCAGGACATCTTCACACCCAGAATTTCCAGAATTGGTGTTGGGGTGCAGAGGAAATCCAGAGCCTCATCTGGGGAAATCTGTACCCGGGATTTCCAACAGCTTTACTTCTTTCCCAGGGTTTTGGAAATGCAAGAATTAAGTGTCTCCAGCTTAATCCAAAGGATTTCCATTCTTGATTTCAGGATCAGAACTGGAATGGGAATTGGGTGTCCTTGCAGCCAAATTACAGGATTCTCTGCCCTCTCCCAGCAGGTTTAATTCCATTAAACAATCACTGGGGTTTAATCAAAATCAAACCAGGTTTGTGGGACAAGTCTGCTGATAAATGCTGGCTCTTCCCTAATTCCTGTTGAAATGGACAGGATAATGGGAAGCATCAAGGATCTTTATGCCTTGCATTGGAAAAATGAATAAAACATTGCAAAAAATAGTTTAGAAAATAAAATTTTATCATGGAATGGTTGGGTTGGAAGAGAATTTTAAAGGCTGTTTAGTCCAACTCTCTGGGCAGGGACACTTTCCACTAGCCCAGGTTGCTCCAGCCTGACCTTGGACACTTCCAGGGATCCAGGGGCAGCCACAGCTTCTCTGGGAATTCCATCCCAGCCCCTCCCCACCCTCCCAGCCAGGAATTCCTTCCTAAAATAATCCAATAAAAAAAAATTTCTTCTTAAAATAAAATCAACCTCAAAAATCAGGCTTCAAAAAACTCCCGGATCCAACAGAAGAATAACCCAATTACTCATTTCAAGGTGGATTTGGAAGCTGAGATAGAATTTCTACTTTACATCCAAACAAAATCAACCCTCCTTGGGTTTAAAACCACCCCCTCCAGTTTTATTTTTATTTTATTTTTTGGGTTCAACAATTTTGACCACGGGAAATTTGACTTCTCCCGATATTCCCACCCCCAGCTCTGATACTTCAGGCAGGCTCCAACTTCTCCTTTCCAAGCAGCATTCCCGAGATAACCTGCAGAATAAATCAGGACTGGCTTTGTAAACCACAAATCAAAAGTCCTGCCCTGCCTTCCGCGACTGGCACAGACGAAAATCACCCTTTGCAATCTCTCCCCAGCGAGACGAAATCGGTTTTCCCATTGTCAAGCCCGGGTGATAAATCGCATTTTTGCATCTCAAAGCACAAAGAAATCTCTCACTTCTGACTCCCGAATAAAAGGTGGCCTTTAATGAGCCATCAGAGCTGCCAGAATGTACCTTTTTTGGCCCCGTTCCCGAAGCCAGGTTGGAAAAGGAACGGGGTTTAACAGACCATTTGTGTCGTGCTCACACCCCCACAGAATATTCCCTTTAAAGAGCTGCTGCACAGAAATGCAGGCTCAGAAACAATTTCAACCAAGGCATTTTAAGCCTGAATTGCACCTAAAAAGCCACTTCAGCTCTAGTGAAAATGACCCTTGAAACATTTTGTTGGAGCAACAAGAACAGGAGTGGAAATTTGACTCAGCAGAAAGCCCTTAAAGCCAGGCTTTATTTTTTTTCTCCCAAACTAAAAGAAACAGGGGATTTGGATTCCTTTATCCCACATGAAAAGCTCCAGAATTACTTATTATTTATTTATTATTATTTATTATTTAATTATTATTTATTTCTCCAGAAATAATTATTGCAGGGCAATAAGTCAATAAATTATCCAGAAATAATTATTGCAGGGCAATAAGACAATAAATTATCGCACTGAGCAGGTAAATTGTGAGTCACCAAAGACAAAAGAAATCCCATTTAACACCCCAACCTTCAGCTGAATGTTAAATATGCAAGTCCATGGAAAGCCAAGGATTTTCCTTCCTCAAAAAGAGTTCCCATTTTTAAGCTTTGGGTCAAGATTTTTGAGGCCTCTTCCGAGTCTCTTCAACCACAGAAACTTCAGTGGGTCTGAAGCTTCGGAGTTTCAGGACTCAAAATAACTTGAAATGGCTTCAAATAAGTTGAAATAAGTTGAAATAAATCGAATAATTTCTTGGGCAATGCTTACACTGCAGTGCAATTAAAGATTAATGTTGATATCATCAAATTTGTCCAAAAATACATTTATTTGGATCGTTCTCCAGCGACCCGAAGGACAGAAAGAACTATCCCTCCACTCCTGGGAAACAGGGAAATCTTCTTGCACCGACACAGGCTCAAAGTACAAGTGATTTATGTGGGAGAGCGGGAAAATTGATTAATTAGGGTCCAAAATTAATTGAGGTTTGAGAGGCTGCTCAAAGCACCTGAGTGATGCACGTTGTGCCCCGAATTCCGAGTTGGAACAGTTCAGGTCTCAGGTTACTCCAACACCTTTCCTGCAACAAAATTAAAGCTCGTGGGTTCAGAATGAAAAATGGGTGCTCGGGGTGGGATTTGTAGCAGTTTAATGGAATGGTTGGAAATTCACATTTTTAATTAACCTCTGCCAATCTCCGGGATGGATGAACAATTCCTTCCTTATCTCCCTCCTCTGGCTCCTCTTGGAGGGTGGATGGGGCTTGGGAGTGGTTGTGGAACACTCCACCCTCCTCCTGCCTGCCAGGGGGAGAACTGCAAGGAATGGACTCGGGAAAAATATCCCGGAAAAACTCCGATGCTCTCGTGCGGTTTGTGAGCGAGAGCGGATCCGACTCGTTGAGAGAGAGGGAATTGGAAGTGAGCTTGGGTCTTTATATTCTGAGTAGGGAGAGTCCGGAAGTCACAGATTATTTAAACTGAGTTTATCCATGATGATGTTCCAAGGGTGGAGCCCCTCTGCTCTGGAGCCAGGCTGGGAGAGCTGGGGGGGTTCCCCTGGAGAAAGGAAGGCTCCAGGGAAACCTGAGAGCCACTTCCAGGGCCTAAAGGGGCTCCAGGAGAGCTGGAGAGGGACTGGGGACAAGGCATGGAGGGACAGGACACAGGGAATGGCTTCCCACTGCCAGAGG
>NW_021938870.1:228347-231337 GCF_001715985.3 Manacus vitellinus
CACCTCCATCAGCACCAAGCATGAATGCAACAGAATCCCTTTGCTCCTCCTCAACATTCCCTCTATTTTTTTCCAAGCATTTCATCATCCTTTTGTCTTATCCACCTGATTTTCCATCACTTATTTTCCAGCTCCCTGTTTCCTGCAAAGAATTTTCCAAGGATCCTTTTTCTCACTCTTGGTTTTTCCAAAGATCCCATCCTGCTACTTCTTTAATTCTCTCTTACAATCTGACATAAACCAGCCTTTATTAGTGGATTTTCCTCTTTATTTTGCCCTTTATATTTGTGTGTATTGCTCAATTTTCCATGTTTTCCATTGGAATCCCTGGTCTGGGAGTCCCAGCTGGGCTAGAAAGACTCCAACTAAGCCAATTTTCATTGTATCCCTGTAAACCACGTTGTTTTGTTTTCTGCCAGTCTCATTGAGCTCCATAAATGGATTTAGTTTTAAATGATGAGCTCAAGGAGAAGAAAATAAATCTCTGTGTGTGTTCTTTTCTAATGAGCCATTCATTTACTGTAGTTTGTGAACTGGCAAAATCCAGGCATTAATAGACTGTTCCTGCGAAATTATGGAGTGAAAACGAGCCTGGAGAAGCAGCTTTTGTTAGCAGGGGAGGGTTTGTGTATTTACATGACTTTGTGCTTCCAATGTGCTCCTCAGTGCAGAGCAAAGTGGAAATCATAATCCAGCGCTCAGAATAAAAATTAGGTTGAAAAGAAAAGAAAAAAAAAATATATCAACCAGGCTTGGCGCAAGAAATCTAAAATTGTACCAGGAAAACACTTTGCTGTGCAGAATACTGAATTTTCAAATGGCTGCCAACCTGCTCCTCTTATTCCTCTTATTCCTCTTATTCCATTTGATGCTGGAGGAGAAGTTGTTGGTGTGGCTTTTGGGGGGACTCCAGAGCTCCCTCCCTCATTCAGCTGCAGGAACAGAGGCCTTTGCACTCCTTTGGTCATCCCTGTTTTTCCTCTCTCTCCTGGCCATATTTTCCATGTGTTTCTGCACTTCCCAGCTCTGGAATGTGCTACAAAGCCCCTCTCCTACCATGGACTCTTCTTCTGCTCCTCCCATCMAAWKGRAWKGRARGKTYMWYCYTYCMWYCMAWYMRSYTTTYMAWKRWTTTTTTTTCTTTATTAAAGAAAAATTAATATTAAATAAAATTATTTTTCTTTTTTTAAACTTTATTTTGCTTTGTCTTTTTAAAGCTTTTGGACACTGGCTTCTGAGCAAACAGCTCCAAGGGGAAAATCCAGCAGATTTCATTCTTTCTTATTAGGAAAGTTTTCTTACATCCATTTCACTTGGAGGAAAATGGAATTGAGATGCTGATGCAACTTGGTGGCCAATGAGAGAGTTGGAAGGAATAGGAGGGGAAAACATCCACAAAGCACAAAGCTTGAGCTCAGCCCTCCTCTCCATCAAACCACGGAATTTTGGGGTTGGAAAAGACCTTAAACCACAAGAAGCTTTTATTGTGTTCAATGATTTTTAAGGTCCTTCCACCCCAAACCATTTTATGATTCTCTGCCTCAATCTTTACTTCCCATCTCCCTTTCCCCCCCTCTAATTTAAGATATAAACTTAAAAGCAGCTCCTCTGCCCTTGTTCCACTCTTTCTTTCTCTCCCTACAACCTTTCCAGACTTGCCTGTTCCCTCCTTTCCCACAGCAGCACCTGAGGATCCAGATGATTTATGGGCAGAGATAAAAAATAGATTTAATCATGTCCATTCACTCCTCCAGAAACACACACTGACATCCTCTATTAACTGTTCCTCTTCAGACATTTGTCACTTCCAGTGTCCAATCCCTAATTCTGAGGCATTTAATTACTCTCCCTTGGCTCTGAGATCTCCCCCCTAAATCTCCTGATTTATTTAATGCCCCGTAAATAAGCCCTTTCCTCCACGTTGCCTGGTTGTTTTATGATTGCCCAGATTTGTTGGAGGCATCTGCATAAATTTTGAAGGGATTTAATAGTCCACTCCTTGTGTTTTCCCCATGAATCAGAGCTGGCAATCACTGCCCTAAGAACCAGGGTGTAATTACTCCATGTGGATATTACTCCATGTGGATATTACTCCATTTTTTTTTCCCCTCACATGAATATAAGTGTTCATCCATGAGTTATTGGGATTATTTGGGAAACAGGATTAGGCCACGAGGCAAGATTTATTTGGGAAATTACTCGTCCCTCTCTCAAGGAAAAAGGTCAGGAACTTCATTAAAGCAGATTAATGTAGAACAACTGTTATCTAATAACCACCGCGGACCTCGGTGCCGGCTGCAGGAACGCCCTGCTAACGTGGATTATTTGGGAGAGCAGGCACAGCTCCTGCAGAAACCTTTGGAACATGACAGGAGATACATTCTCTTTAGCCATTCCAGCCACTGATGGATTAGTTCTTGCCTGGAATTGGCTTTCTGTCAGGGAGTGAAGGGAGCTGCTGCAATTAGTGTTCCCTGAGGAGGGGACGAAGGAGGGGACGCTGTGCCTGCCCCCAGAAGCTGCTCAGAATTCCTGGGCTGCTTTATTAGGCTTAGCCAGTCCATGCCAAGCCCCAGGGAACAGCCTGGATAACGATTCTGTTAAACTGAGCACTGAACCTGCTGCAGGGTTTGCAAAGCCAAGCCTTGGGAAAGGAGGGACCAGTGGTGTCGGATTCCGAATTTTAGATACTGCTGGGTTTAAACAGAAAACCTGGAGTGGCAGAAGCTGGGGGAAAAACCCTTTTTAGTAACTTCTTCGCTGTGGATTCTTCCTGCCTCCTCCAGCACAATGGAAGAGACTCCTGGCATGACATAATCACATACCCTGCCCAAGCCAGAGAAACCACACCCTGATTTGATCAACCCTGCCTGCCCCAGAAGCTGCTCAGAATTCCTGGGCTGCTTTATTAGGCTTAGCCAGTCCATACCAAGCCCCAGGGAACAGCCTGGATAACGATTCTGTTAAGCTGAGCACTCAACCTGCTGCAG
>NW_021938870.1:232230-233670 GCF_001715985.3 Manacus vitellinus
ACCCTGATTTGACTCATTGTACCTCATCTCTCCTTTTGTGTTACCTGTTCCCCCCCTATGAAATCACCACCCAAGTTAAAGAGGGTATTTTCCCAGGAGGTAATTCCTAAGACCCCAAGATTTGTCAAACCTGGTTTTTCCCCTTATCTCATCTCTGGAAAGCCCTCAATTGTAAATAGAATGACTATGCCAGCCCCCAGCTGAATATGTCAACCATGAACCCTTTAAATATGAAGTTGTGACCCCAATAAAGGATTCCAGTTCCTTGCCTCCAAACTGGGATTGTGAGAGCTTATTGACCTTCTCATGGTGGGGCAGAACTGCTCTTGGGGAGGTTTGGGTTCTCCTTTTCCTCCTTCCATGAACCATTTTTGGGAGACAAGGACCAACAGAGAATTATTTAGGTCAGAAAAGCCCTCTGAGATCACCCAGCTGCTCCCCAAAAGCCTTACTGTGTTCAATGATCTTTAAGGTCTTTCCAACCCAAACGATTCTGGGATTCCATGGAAGGAGCATTTGTTGGACAAAGACATCCAAGGAGGAAACTGAGGTTCCTCTGGTTGTCTTCCCCAACCAGAAATGGAGGCCCCAGGCTGATGAAAACCTGGAAGAACACATCCAGAATAATTCCTAAATTCCCCCCCCCAAGTGAGTGAATTCATTCCCTAAATTCATTCCCTAATTCTGCTCCCCCAGCACTGCCAAGGCCACCCATGTCCCCAGGTGCCACCTCCACGTGGATTTAAATCCCTGCAGGGATGGGGACTCCACCCCTGCCCTGGGCAGCTACTTCCAATGCCTGGACACCCTTTCCATGAAGAATTTTTCCCTGATATCCAATCTAAACCCCCCCTGGTGCAACTTGAGGCTGCTGTTCTCCGAGTGACAAATCCAAAGGGGTGGTTGCAGGTCTGGAATCGTGTCCATCCCTCTCCTTTGTCCTTGGGGAGTGATACAAACCAGAGATGGAAATGTGTGACACAAATTCCTCCCCAGAAGTCCTTCCTCCTTGAGCTCCACCCTGTTCCTGCCTTTTCCAAGCATTGAAATGGCTCTAAATAGATGCAGGTAAAGAATTTAAGTAGATAATTTATGCACTGTAAAGACAATCCTGGAATGGTTTGGGTCGGAAGGGACTTTAGGGATGACCTCATTCCACCCCCTGCCATGGGCAGGGACACTTTCCACTAGCCCAGGTTGCTCCAACCTGGCCTTGGATACTTCCAGGGATCCAGGAGCAGCCACAGGTTCTCTGGGATGGGGCATCACGAAGATGGGATGTTGTATCATAAATGGGATAAATATTATTGCTTTTTCATCACAAAGGTGGTCAAAAACTAGAACACAGAACTGCAGTGGGAGAAATATTTTGGAGAGACTCAAAGCTGACTGGACAAACCCCTGAGGGATCTGATCTAATCTGGAAAACCCCAGGGATCC
>NW_021938870.1:236720-238327 GCF_001715985.3 Manacus vitellinus
AGTGTCTCTATTAAATACTGATGTGCCATTCAGGGAACTCCAGGAGATGCAGGGAGGTCTCTGTCCATGGCTGGGATGAGAAAGGGGAACCCTCAACATTCCTGGTCACCCACCATTGGGAATGACACATTTTTGGATGAGAGAATCCCAGAATCCTCTGAGTTGGAAGGGACCACCAAGGATCATCCAGTCCAACCCCTGGTCCCGCCCAGGACACTCCAATAATCCCCCCTGTCCCTTAGAGTGTTATCCAAACCTTCCTGGAGCTCTGGCAGCCTTGGATAAACCCAAATCTGTTGGGTGGTGGATTCTCAGGATGCTTTCACTCTCTTAATTAGGCCAAATTCACAGCCAGAGAGATCAAAAATCATTCCTGCTGTTAAACCAAGTGGTCCTTGCTCTGGGAATGCTTGGAAGTCTCCCCTGGAACCAGACCACACATAGGAAATCCATTTCTCCTCAGGTCTTGCTGGATATTGGCTTTCTGAGAATGAAAGGGAAATGAATATTAATAAATATATCCAGAGGGGGAAACGAAACGAAACAAAGCACAACAAAAAAGCCAGAAGGGAATGGAGTTATTTAACACCCTGAAAAAATGCTGAGACAAGAACTATTGGTGTTTGAACAGGTCAGGAGAAGTTCTGGGCTAGGAATTAGAAAATCCTTTAGCTGAGTTCCTGAGGGAATATTGGCGGGGAGGGGGAAGTTTGATAAGTTTTCTGAATGAGATTAGAAAACACTTTTTATGCCCAAATTAAAGGAGGGGTTTGAGGGGGAATTAAGGGAGGGGTTTGGGGGGTGGTTCTGGTTTTTATACCACTTTAGCTCCGTGTTCCACGAGTACCCCTTGGGTGGGATTTATGACTTAGTGCTCAATCCCCCTTTTGCCCTCAGTCCTCTCCTCCAGGCCAGAGCAGCACAATTTATTAAATTATAAACAAGGTGCAATAATTCCTGAGATTCTATTTCATTTTACAATTATTTATTGGGCTTTCCTGCCGGGGCCTGGCTCGCTGGAGCTGGGAGATAAGCCTGTTAAAACCCACAGCACAATGCTTTGAACACATGATTTATGTGTTTTCAGGCCCCTCCTGGGTAATCAGCTTATTCTGGATTCCCTCCAACCAACTTGGGTTGCTCTTTAACCAGCCCAGCTGTGACCCACCTGCACCAGAGCTTCCTAAAAACTTGTCTCAGCACCCTGGGCCAGATTCTCAGGGGTTTAAATTAATTTACTACCACTCCTGGTAGGATTTACACCACCTAAACGACCTCTTTGTGGTCCAGGAGAGGGAGCAGAACAACCAACGTTAATGAAAGGTGAGCAGGTAATTATTTTAATTAATGGTGTTGGTTCAGAGTGGATTGGTTTGAATTCATCACAACCATTTAGAACTTCGTGCAGAAATCCTGTACAAGGCATTGTTAATAAAATAACTACAAATTAACTTCGCCCCTGAACCAGCACATAAACATGGAATTCCTGCTCTGGAATGCTGGAGTGCTTTGCTGATTTAAAGCTGTAATTCCTTAGACAAGGAAGCCAAATTCCCTGGATTTCTGACCTAAGGGTTCCTGCAAGGATGTTTGCTTGTCATGGAATC
>NW_021938870.1:239219-240626 GCF_001715985.3 Manacus vitellinus
AGGTCAAGGACTAAAGGAAGATGTTCCTCCCCGAGATCAACCCAACATTCCCATATTTTTTTTAACTGGCAACCAACCACCCTCTGGGGGAAGAACTCCAGTTACTCTTAAACTCAAATGACACTTGATAGAAAGATTTGGATTCTCATTTGCTGTGGAGAGGAATCACAGAGAACATCCAACAGCACAGAGAAGTTGTGGCTGCCCCATCCCTGGAAGTGTTTGAACAGGTTGGACGGGGCTTGGAGCAACCTGGGCTAGTGGAAGGTGTCCCTGCCCATGGCAGGGGGGGCAATGAGATGGGCTTGAAAGTCCCTTCCAACCCAAACCAGTCTGGGATTCCTCCTTCACCTGCCAAGGTGGGTTTTTGAGGAGCTCTCAATGCTGGGTTGGCTCCAGAATCTGCCCAAGAGGGGATTTGGGGAAATCACTAACCAATAATAGAAGATTTTTTTTCTTAAAAAAATCAGTAAATATTTCTCCAAGTTGCTGCTCCCTGGCCAAAATAGCAACACGTGGAACATCTGAAAACGGACCTTTTCAGGGAGAAACCCTTCCCTGAGAGCTCCTCACTCCCTTTTGCCCTCTCTTTTCCATCCCCCCCATTCCCAGATTTGCTGATCCTCTTGGATTCCACACAACCCTCAGGGTTTCCCATCTTTATTCCACCTTCCCCTGCCTGAGCTGATCCGAAGGCAGGGCCAAGAAATCCCTTTTTATGCAGATGATATGCAGATTTATGGCAAGTTTATCCCTAATTATTCTTTCTCCCGTGTTTTATCACTTTATCTCCGGGACATGGAGGCGTAGATGCCATTTTTTTTCCCCTTGTCTATATTTAATACTTCTAAAACTGGAATCTTAATTATTGCTTTCAGGCATTGTCTTAAACATGCTGCTTCTTCCTCAAAATCTGATTAATATGATGACAAGGGTTTATTTATTCCTTTTCAGGGTTTATTCAGCTGCACACCCAAAAATTCAGTTTATTTGGCCCTTCTTAAGGTACTTTTTCCTACAGCAAAACACAAAATTAATAAAAGAATAAAAACTAATTTTTCCATTTCTTTTGAGGCAAAATCAGATGGTAATTTTAATGGTTTGATAGTTCTCCAAATAGATTTAAGGCAGTGTGTGTTTATTGGAATCATCACTAGTCAATAACAGGATTTATATTTTTTTAATTAGGTAAATATTTCTCTAAATTGGCAAAATTAATCAAAAAATAAATTGAAAAGAAACCAGGAGCAGTAAAAGCAGCTCAGGGTGGAGTTTATGGAACACAACTCACTTCACCAGGGAACTCTGTTATTGAATATATTAAATATTGGGGGGTTATAATATATAATATAACATAAATAATATAAATGTATGTCATATATATAATACAAATAATATAAATGTATA
>NW_021938870.1:240684-243176 GCF_001715985.3 Manacus vitellinus
ATATAAATATATTAAATATATATGAAGGGGTTTGGCTTTAGAAAGAACAATTGTTTAGAAAGAATAATGTAAGAATTATTTAGAAAGAGTAAGATAAGAATTATTTAGAAAGAATAAGATGAGAATTATTTAGAAAGAACAAGATAAGAATTGTTTAGGAATCATTCCAATCCTTCCTTTTTCTTTATGAAATCTCCATATTCACCTTTTTTACATTTTGCTGCCCAGTGACTGTAACACTTAAACCCAAGAGGGGATAAATAACAGGTATTTAAGAAGGTTTTTGCTGAAAATAGGTGGAAAAGGTGTTTATAAAGTGAATTATCAGCTCAAGCAGCAATTCTTCAGCAACATCCAACCCTTTAATTTCTCCAAGAGAAATGTCTCTCAAATTCCATAGGACTGAATTGGTCAAATAGCAAAGGAATATTATTTCTGTAATAAATATAACATTTCTAGAATATTTCTAGAATAAATTTCTAAATATTATTTCTATAAGATCATTAAATATAATTTATTCCTCGTGATTATGTCATGATAAGCCAGGGAAACCTGGACTGATGGATGGACATTCCCGAAGTTCCATTAATCTTTATCCATCTCTTACTCCCAGATAATTGGGAATATAAAAATGCAGGGAGAAAAACCTCATGTAGAGGAAATCAGCCCCTTTCCCTGGGCTCGGGGAGCTCTGATTTCCCAGCACAAATTCCTGGGAGAGAATATTCCTGGAAGAGCCGAGAACTCCAACGCCATCGGTGGGGAATATCGTGAATTTTACGGCATTACAAGGAAAGGAAACGGCCCAAATTTGATATAAAACTTGGGTTTTTTCACCCTCTTTGTATCTGAAATAACCAGAAAATGAAGGAGAAAAGGGGTAGGATGGCTCAGATCCAGATTCCAGAGAAAACAGGGATCGTGGGTGACACTTTTAGCCTTCTGCTCCTCTGGAGGAGTCATTTATTCATTCGGGAGCCTCGTTAAAATCAACATCGAGTCGATGCTTTTCATCAGGACGATGAGAAAAACCTGAATTATTTGCTGCTGGAGTCACCCAGGAAGGAAAAACAGATTTTCCAGTAGAAAATTCGGGATTCCCTCAATAAATATTTCATGAGAGCCAATTTCAGGGATGTCTCAAAGGGAAAAAAAGTGATTAAAACAATTAAAATTATTTTTTTTTCATTTGTACTGACTGCCTTTATCTGCTGGTTGTGGCATTTATTAATGGCTGCAGTTAATTTGGGCACAACGAATTTTATAGTCCTGTTTCATCTCGTGTTTTGGGTAAAAACCCTCAGAGATTGTGTAGTTTTCACTCTGAACAGTCAATATTATATTAATACTTTCTCTAACACAAATTCATTTGGATTTCTTTGTTTGTTGAATTTGGACATTTCCACTTTTCCTTCTGGGTTTGGAATAGGCAACTTTTGAAGCATTGAATTTTTAATCATTAAAATCCTCGTGGGGATGGATATTATTCCTAAATGGGTAAAAAACCTTCTTATATCCTCAATTCTCTATTTATTTATTTACCCAGGGAGCTAATCTTGAGCACCTTTCCCACCAGGCAGCCTGGCCTGACTCTGCTCCAGAGTTTTCTTGGGAGGCAATGGACTGAGAAAGCAAATTGTGAATTTAGAAATATCAGTTCCCCCGGGAAACCCAACTTGAAAATTCCATTTATCCAGCCAAAGGACACGACCGATTTTTGGGCTTGTGTTCAACCACACAGCTTGAACATTTAATATCAAAGCTCCAAATATTTGCTGACCAAAACCCACCTCATGGAATTCTGAGTGTAGAAGGCAGGGTGCCATAAAAATGATGTATTTTCTGGTGTTAACATGATTTTTACTGTCACTGTGCATTTGAACCTTAACTCCCCATTTCCTCTGCCTCTGCTGTTTCAATAATCTCTGTTTAATCTCCCCTTCACAGATGGGAAATGATCATAAGGCAGGATCGTATCGGCCCCGTCATAACTTAATTTGGCCAAAGTACTTTCAGCGGGAAGTTTATAATTTATTAAAAGCCTTTATCCACCCTTGAATCGGCTCTTCATTGTAATTGATCCTCTGGAGCTCGCAGCAATTCTTCCAGGAGCCTGTTGGAATAAGAATTGCTTCAGAAAGGCAGGAGGGAGCTTATTAAAAAATTCCCTTTGGGCTTTATTTTTTCCCCCACATTCTGTAAAGCTCCAGAGTGGCCTTTTTTCCGTGGGGAGAATTGGGTCGTTCAGCTCCGAGTGCAGGAGGCAAAGGAAAAGGGAACCAGGATTTTTGGGGATGGCTCATCCCTGGAAGTGTCCAAGGCCAGGTTGGATGGGGCTTGGAGCAACCTGGGCCGGTGGAAGGTGTCCCTGTTGGAACTGGATGATCTTTAAGGCCCCTCCTAACCCAACCATTCCATGAATTTAGAATTCTGGGAACAACTCTGCTCTGGATGAGATTCAGAAGGAATTTGCAGCCGCTCCTGGCCTGGAG
>NW_021938870.1:243881-247169 GCF_001715985.3 Manacus vitellinus
CTCTGTTCCTACAGCCCCATGAGGGAACTGGCTTGTCTTCCTCGGTGTTTCCATGTTATTCCATCCTGGATGACAGAATTCCTTCAAAAAGGCAGGAAGGGATGAGGTTTGAAAGCTCTCACTGAGCAGGAATCGAGGCCAGAAAGAGCTGTGGGGGCTGTGAAGGCTGATTTTCTTTTCTAACTGTCCCACCTGCCTTGGACCAAATCCAAGGGGAATGTGGGAGGAAGAATTCCCATCATCACCTGGACCTTCTCAGGCAGCTCGAGGAACAACTCAAGGAAATCATTTACTTCATAAGACCTTCACTGCTTCAAGTTCAGGCAAAACCTGTGGAAAAACATCATTTATTCATCACCTGGTTACCGCTCTCAAAATCAGGTCTTGAAATATTAAAAATGAAAGCTGGCAGAAATTATCATGAAGTTTCTTTCTCTTCAGATTTTAAGTATTTTATTTATTTTTTTTTTCTTGAAAAAAAAAACCAAAACCACAAAAGAACCACTAAAAAAAACCAACCCAAACCACTAGCTCTTATTTGACTTTCAGAAGCCAATTTTTCAACGGGCAATTTTCTGTCAACTCAGAAACTTTTTTGTTTCTCATGTCCAAGCTCCTTCTCCGGAAAAAATCTTTTCTTGTAACTTGTTTTTTGATTTTTTTTTTTTAAATCAAAGCTGAGTTTCACTCTGTGGCTCTTGATTTAAGCAGCAGCAGCTTTAAGAGCAGCAGATTTCAAGGAGCCACGTGGAACAATGGAGTCAGATCCGGTGATATTTTAATCCCTTTCCCAACTTGTTTGACAGTTCCCGAATTTCTCTGTGTTTTGATACTTTTCATCCCCGTCTTTGGAGGAATCTGAAAACGCCTGAGAAACCCAGCTCTGCATTCAGTTGGCTTTTGCACTCATTTGAATAGGGGAAAAAAAGAAGGGAAAGCTCAGTGAAAATTCAGTTTTAATAAAGTGCTACTGTGGGTTTTTTTAACTTTATTCAAATCCTGCGCTCCAGCCTCCGAGTGAATTCATTACCGGCTCCGCAGCGAGTGAATTCTCTTGACCTTGAAGCAGTAAAAACCCTGGGCAGGGATGGAAGATGAGCAGCAAAACAACCCTCAGCTCCTATTTAGAGAAGAACTGGACTGGATGGAGAAGAAAATCTTCCCCAAGCCGCGGGCAAAACTCAGCCAGGCTGGAAAAAAACCTGGATCGGGCGGGAAGAGCGGAAACGGGCTGGGATGGTTTGTGGAGCACAACATGAGGCTACTGATGGGGCTCCAGATAAATTGGCAGGAAAACGAGGTGGTGAGGGCAGCGTGAGGATGCCTTGGATCTGAAAACTTGGAATTCACCTCCTTTCCCAAAGAAATTTTCCTGGTTTTGAAGTTGGCACCAATGGGAGGCGACAGAGCTCCCAGAATTAGATGGGTCAGGTCGTGGCTTGGTTAATAACGCTAATTATGGCAAACAATCAGGGATTCTGAGTCCCACCAAAACTTTTGGGAATGCTGCTTCCCTGGCTAATCCATGCAGGCCATCATGGTCTGTTATCCAGCCTCTGGAGAGGGATGAATTCCCAACAAATCCTGTGCTGTGCAAGGCTCGGATCTTGCCTCTTGAACCCTTTCTCCTCCAAAGCCACCCAGTTTGGGTCCACCTGGTCCTAAAATTGCCTTTTTTTTTTCCTCCCAGTGCTGGGAAAATGTTTCCTCTTGCACAAGGGAAGGTTTCCCTCTTGGTCTTGTGCCCAAGCTGGGATGTGTGCAGCCCAACAGGGAATGCCCCAAAGCTGAGATTCTGGGAGTTTTACCCCCTGGCATGGCTTTTTCTGGATAATATTTACCCACAACGCCATTATATGGACCACTAGAAGTGTATTTTGTCATTAAATACGACCACAATGCTCATTAATGCACAGAATCACAGAGGCTTTGTGGTGATTTCCAGTTCTGCTCCATGTCTCCAGCGTGAATTCCTCCTTTTCCCCTTGGAGTCTCTCCCGCAGCTTAATGCAGCCCATCCCAAAATCTTTGGGATGCTGCTCTTTATCCCACCAGATTTCTCTCTGGCATTACCTCATAATTCTTTAATTTTTGTTTCTTTGCACAATCCCTTTGTATTCAGGGAATAAATTCAGAGAGAAACACGAGGTCTCTCAGCAATTATCGTGTTTTTAACGGGGACCTTCTGTGATCTTCTTTGGAATATCCCATTTGGATTCACACCAGTTTTAACCATCACCCCCAGAAAAGTTGGTCTGCCCAGCCCCCGCTAAGCTGATGAACCCAAAATCACTTCCTCAAGCCTCCTCTTCCTTATTTACCCCAAGGAGTGGGAATTATTTCCTGCTCTGCTTCACTTATGGAAATGGGAATTTTTTTTTCCTAGACTTTTCTAATCTTTTTTTTTTTAAGCTGCTTTACCACAGGGGGGGTTGTTTGTTTATTTTTATAACTCCTCAAACCCATGCAGGGAAGATGGAGCTGCCCAAAAAAAAACCACCTGCCATCACCAGAGCTCCTGAGGAATCCTGGCAGAGCAATTGTATCACATTAACCACTTCCATGTGGTTAAATGAATTGTTGCTCTAAATCAGTGCTGGGCAAACAGGCAAATCCATTTAAATACGATGCACAGAAGCCTTGAGGAAAAAAGGGAGGGGTTTTGGACAAAAATAATAAAAAAAAGGGTTCTGGAGAGGCTGTTCTTGTTGGAATTTATTGGGGACACGGCACAATATATCAAAGAAGGAGCCTCCTGATTGTAAAATGGCCTTGAAGAGGGGAGTTGGTGCATGGAAAAGAGAAAAGCTGCTTATTTTAGACTGGGAAGAGCTCAGTGTTCAGCCTGGCTGGTGGTAAAACAGCAGAAATTTTAGTGAGACAGCTCAGGAAAGGATCTGATGTGTAAATGAAAGCCCCAGGAACGTTACGGACACTTCACAAGATACAAATTCTGACTCTCCGACAGCTCCAGCTTTTTTTTTTCCCCTCTTTTTCTCTCTCTCTCTTCTTATTATTATTTTTTTTCCCTTTTTGTTTTGTCTGCTTCGAGCAAAGCTGTTTTCTCAGAGGGAGAACGACACGACTTCCCTCGCGTCGCGTCGCCGGAGACGCTCAAATATCATCTGTCACCGACCTCTTTTCATCTGCTGGAGCCACCACTGCCCCTTCTGCTGCTCACTCGGCCTCTTTGATCTTTCCACCTGCTTGTTGCCGCTGTTTGAAAGGCTCAGACACCCCGGAGAACAATCTCCAGCTGAGAAAAAATAAAAACAGGCGATGGGCCTG
>NW_021938870.1:261278-262279 GCF_001715985.3 Manacus vitellinus
CCAATCAAATATTTTAGGATTTTTCTCAGATATCTAAATTTATAAACACACACCACCACTCTGGCAGCAGCAAACACTTTTATAAGACTAATTAACATTAAGCTGTCCTTATCTTTATATAAAAGCCTCAAATATCCTTAAAACCTTCTATCAGCTCATTTTAAAAAATGTAAAAATACAAAAAAGCCTGAAATTCTCCCTATTCTTGATGCCAAGAAAAATAGGCATAAATATTACAAGGCTTGTGCAACCACACAATTTAAGCCCAGAATCTTCTGCCCTGACTTCTGAAGGAGGTTTTTTTCCTCCTTCCCACTCCCAAATTTCTTTCCTCTTCTACTTTCAAACTGTTTCTTCTGCTGCTGGCAGGTGAAACCCAGCATTTGCCTTTCTCCTGTCACCCCATCAGTCACTTAAACACCCCGAAGTGTATTTTGATAGTTCCAGACTAATTAGTGAATCAAAGACTAAAAGCCACCCCTTGGTCTTTAAAATAAAGATCTGACCACGCAAAAGTAGGAGACACTTTGGGAATGTCCTTAAGTGGACACAGGGAGGGGGTGGGAGCAGAAATTCTGATTAAACAACAGTCACACAGCACAAATCTCAGCCTGGGAGCAGTTGGGATTTGGGACTTTTTTATATGTTGTGTAAAGCAAAGTGAAAGGATCAGCAGGAACAAAGGCAGGGAGGGGAAATGCTGCTCAGGAGGGGTCAGGGACTGATCAAATGGACTGGTTCATCGTTTAGTTGGAGAAAAAAAGAAGGAATTCTGTCATCCAGGCTGGAAGAACATGGAAACAACAAGGAAGACAAACCAGTTCCCTCATGGGGCTGTAGGAACAGAGGGAAATCCGTGTTTTAGGCACTTCCAAATGCTAATCCAGCCCCAATATGGGAATGCTGCAGGTAGGAGGCATTTTATTCTGGATGTGTTGAAGGAAGAATAGAAATCCAGGGCTGGCTGGGGTGGTTTGGGGAGGATTTCTGGAAAACCAACC
>NW_021938870.1:263364-265777 GCF_001715985.3 Manacus vitellinus
TAGGGTGTTAGAGGCTTATATTCTGAGTTTAGAAAAGGAGGAACACAAAATTTGAGAGATGACAGGAGAATCCTGCCCTGGGAGGGAAGGATCTTTAACGAGGATCTGTAAGGAAAGGCCTGCACAGCAAATTCTGTAAATCTCCTTTTTTTCCTGCATTTTAGCCTCCCAAAACACAGGCCAATAAACATTCCTTTCACTGGGGCATTTAACATGTAATAGAAATCCTCCTTTGCCACTTTATTTTATGGTAGGGACGTGACAGCCGAAGGATCTGCCTGAAACTCCGGAGGCCCCAGGCTTTCCTCAGGAAAACTTTAGGCCTTCTCTGTTCCATAAAAAGGTGTTTTCCAACATTTCTGTGCTTTGAATGAGGTGACCCTCAGTGCCAGAAAGTGGGAATAACAAACACATGGAGCACAACCTCACAAAAGCTGCTGGATGGCCCCTCCCTGGAAGGATCTTGTGCCACTGCAGGAGGATTTAGGGAAGAGAAACAGCTCTGAGCTCTGCTCTGGGTTTTCTCCTGACCTTGCCATGGGGAAGGTCTCCTGGGAAAAAGAACAAGCTCTTCCATGGGTTTAGATACATATTTCAAGTGAGGGTTTGGGGAAAAGCAGAGAAACACAGAAATGTGTTTGGTTTCTACCTGACAGGAGGGGGGAGCCGGGGAGGGTGAATCTGGCATTTGGGAAGGGAGAAGGAACATCTTTATTTCCCCGATTTCCATGGATTATTGGTTTGTTATTGTGTTTATTCATCCTGCCTGCTTTGCCCCTCAGTTAGCAAAGTGCTTTTATCCTGAAAAATCCCACGGGATTTTCTCTAAATCTTGGGCTAAAATGGACTGGAATAAGCTCAGCAACCCTTGTTTGCCCAGGGGAGGTCCATGTGGTGTCCATGTGCCCCTGGCTCTCCATCCATCCGTCTGGGAACACCAGATTGGGAAGGACAGATGCACAACCTGCCAGGAAATGCTCTTTAATAAGATGCCACACTCAGATGGCACTTTAGGAGGGTCAAAAAGAATGTTTAATATTGGTTAATTAATGCTGTCTAATTCAGCAGAGCTGATGAACTCTCAACTCCAAGAGTTTGGTGGCACACAAAGGACACAAGTTGCACCTTTATCTGAGCCCAAATTCCACGGGATAAAAGGAAAACAGGACCTTTGCTATAAGTTGTCTCTGTTTTAATTCCCCTCCTCTAATTATAGAGGAGGGAGAAGGAAAGGAACAACCTACAGAAAGTTGGGATGTGACAAATGCAGGGCTAAAATTAACTGGGAATAACGTGTTATTATCACTAATGGGTGTTTATTAAATCATCCCAGCGAGGGTTTTCCACCTACTCCCAGAATCCCTCTAATTATGGATGGCACAGCCATAATATGTGGAAGGGAATCTCCCCTGGAACAGCAGGAAAGGGGCTCATATTCCTCAGGGAATTTATGTATGGAACAGGGACATCCTGAGCATCACAACAAAGGGCATTTATGGAATCATGGAATGGTTCCAACCCCCTTCATTCCAACACTTCCCACTATCCCAGGTTGCTCGTGTCCAGAAGTGCTGATGAAACATCTTCCAGCTCCACAAACCTCTTTTTTTTCCTAAAAAAAACAACAAAAAACAAAACTGATTGGAAAACCAGACAAATCCAGAAAAAATTCAGCCAAGAATCCTGAAAAAAAAGCTGCTTCGTAAAATCTCTTTCCTACTGTTATCAAGTCTTAATAAACAGGATAAAACCTAAGACATTCCAGAAGACTGGAAAAGTGTGATTGGGGCAAATTGGGGCTTTTTTTTCCCCCCCCAAAAAAGCAGTTTTGATGAAACAAGTCACTTCCAAGCTGATTAATCTGCCCTCAGTCCCAGGCAAAATAACGAGGAAGCTGGTATGGGAATCAATAAGGATTAAAAGATAAGGATATAATTAATCCCAGTCAACAGCATTTCGTGAAAAATAAGTCATGTCAGAAATATCTGATTTCATTCTTTTATGAGCTTATGAATTGGGTGAATAAAGGTATTTGCATGGAAGGAACATAAGGGGATTTTTGTAATGAGGATTACAAAAATTGGGGTTATTTAGCACGGGGTGATGTTCTGGTCACTAATTGCAGAGGACAGCAGGGAAGAGGAGAAGGAGATTGGCTCTAAAATATTGTGCCCAGGGGAAAATGAGAAAGGCTTGAAGTGATTTTGGGGTGCAAAGGGGAGAAAAATTGTTTAAGAGAAGTCTCAAAACCACTGAGGTGGGAAAAGCCCTCCAAGATCATCGAGTCCAACCTGGGACCGATCAAAGCCCAGAGCACTGAGTGCCACGGCCAGGCCTTCCTGGGACACCTCCAGGGCTGGGCACTCCAAACCTCCCTGGGCAGCCCCTGCCAAGGCCTCACCACCCTTTCCAG
>NW_021938870.1:266797-268227 GCF_001715985.3 Manacus vitellinus
GATGGATCCCACCTGGATGCAGCTCCATCCCCACCACTCTCTGGGCCAGTTCCTGACCCAGCAGGGAGTGCCCCTGGCCAACCATGAGTTGCAGCTTTTCCAGGAATATGCTGTGGGAGACAGTGATATATATATATAAATATAATCTTGGCATTCCAAAGGCTGTGGGACAGGGAAAACAGTGCAGGAGAGCCTTTGTGAGGGCACAGAGAGAGACATTCCTCATCTCCAGGTGTCTCTGTGTTGGAGGAGAAAGTCCTTCCCTTGCCTGTGGAGACCAGGATGTCCCAGCAACAGGGAATTTGGCACTGAGATCATCCACAAATCCAGAGCTGGAATATGAACCTGAGTCCTATTTAAATATCCTACACTCAAAATCCTCTTTCCAAAATCTATTTCCTGCCAGATCTTGGACCTTCTCCTTCCATCCTACCTGCACAAAACATCTCACCCCACACAAGCTGTTCCTCATCGATATCAAATCCTCTTCCCCAACCGTAGAAAAAGCCAAAATGACAGATTTAGGACAACTACCCACGTTTAATGCCACCAAGGATAAAAATATCTCCAAGCTGAATAAATGAGATTTTTTAATTATTATTATTATTATTGTTATTCCTTTTACCTCCTTGAATTTCATGGTTATATGAAGTTTGAAAGCTCAGCTTTGATTATTTTCATGGGATTTTTTTTTCCCCCCGCTCTGCTTTTTTCCTCTCCACTTCCCTGTTGTTATTACACCCCTAAAAGGTGTTTTAAATTAATTTACTGCCCTCTGTGAACACCAGTAAAAATATTAGCTTTCAAAGAGTTATGTCATTTGAGGAGGAAACATGTGCACTCTGCCTCGAAGAAAGCAGATTATAAAAACCCGTAACCCATAAAACAAACGCTTACTTGCATTTTTCTGCTCTTTTAAATCCATCCCGGAGCAAAGGCAAGGAAATTTAGCACTTAATTCCTAATAAATATGCATGGAAAAGCCAGAACACCTCACCAAACAGGCAGATTTACAGTGGCAGCCAGGAGGAAATTATTGGGATATCAAAAGGAAACGGTCACGCTCGGCAGCAAATACAAAGGGGTGGATGCAAAGTGTATGCAAATGAGGGTTTTTTTAGGGTTTCCATGGAAATCCCGGATGCCAAAGCAGCCTCTGCACCTGTAATTTGGGCAGGAAAACAAGAATTGACTGCTAATTTATTGGAATTTCCAGCTTGGAAACAACCTGGTACTGGGAAATTTAGGGCTTAAAGCTCTCATTGGACAGAAAGTAAATCCTGGTTTTCATGGGCAGCAGAGAGGGGTTTTCCATGTGGAAAAAACGTGGAAAAGAAGGGGAATAATGAACTGAGAATCAAGAGTTGCTGACAAAAATTCCATCTTTTTTTTCCCCACTTCCTTTCTCCTTCTCTTGCTTTTCTTTCCTT
>NW_021938870.1:271447-273923 GCF_001715985.3 Manacus vitellinus
TAATTTATTGGAATTTCCAGCTTGGAAACAACTTGGTACTGGGAAATTTAGGGCTTAAAGCTCTCACTGGACAGGAAGTAAATCCTGGTTTTCATGAGGAGCAGAGAGGGGTTTTCCATGTGGAAAAAATGTGGAAATAAAAGAGGGAATAATGAACCCAGAATCAAGAGTTGCTGAGAAAGATTCCATCTTTTTTTTCCCACTTTCTTTCTCCTTCTCTTTGGGTGTGAAAACAGGAATTGACTGTTAATCTATTGGAATTTACAGCTTGGAAACAAATTGGTACCTGGAAATTTAAGACTTAAAACTCTCTCTGGACAGAAAGTAAATCCTGGTAGCAGAGAGGGGTTTTCCATGTGGAAAAAATGTGGAAAAGAAGAGGAATAATGAACCCAAAATCAAGAGCTGCTGAGAAAGATTCCATCTTTTTTTTTTCCCACTTCCTTTCTTCTTTCTCTTGCTTTTCTTTCCTTTATTTCTGCTCCACCTACTCTGCTCCAAAAAAAAAAAAAAACCCTTCTCATTCCTTCCCCTTCAAATATTTCTGGGAAGCTCCAGAAAGTGGAAATCAAAGGGATATTGGGATAAAACATTATTTTCCAGCAATTTGGGGGAGAAAGCAGGAAAAGCTGCCTCGAGAAATCCATGGGCTTGAAATCAGTGAAGCACATGGAAAACCACAACCAGCTACAAATCTTCCCCTCAAGGGTTATCCCTGATATTTCCATTATTAATTCTTTGGGTGTGAAAACAGGAATTGACTGTTAATCTATTGGAATTTCCAGCTTGGAAACAACTTGGTAATGGGAAATTTAAGGCTTAAAACTCTCTCTGGACAGACAGTAAATCCTGGTTTCCATGGGCAGCAGAGAGGGGTTTTCCATGTGGAAAAAATGGGAAAAAGAAGGGGAATAATGAACCAGGAATCAAGAGCTGCTGAGAAAGATTCCAGCCCCTGCCAAGGCCTGACCACCTTTTCCAGGAAGAAATTCCTCCTCATATCCCACCTGATCCTCCCCGTGCATCCTTGAGGACCTGAAGGTTCTGAGCTTCCTGAAATCCAGCACCTTCTAAACCCCCCTAATTCCTCAAATAACATTAAAAACCTCTCATATTTTTTTATTCCAAGCTCCAAATTCCTCCATTTCCTTTCACTCAAACCTTTGGAATTCCTTTCCTGACACTCCCATTTTGAACTGGGCGAACACACAACACGGAATTCTTGAAGGCTCCCAAGGACTTGTTAACGGCCACAGAGGGAAACTTTTGGCCACTGCTCCTGTTTTTCCAGTAAAATTTGATTTACCAGACCATGGAAGGGGCTGGAGAATTTTTTTTTTAAGGCAAATTATACATCAATTAGCAAAACATCAGGGAATATCGGGCAGATTTCACACAACTGGAGCAAAAAATTGTAAGTTTATGCCAAAGAGATTTTATGCTCCTGAAGGAATGAATTAGGAATTATTAGTTAGGAATTCTTTAGGAATATTATTTCCTAATTTATATTAGGAATTATAATATATTGAGAATATGAATTGGGAATTATTAATTAGGAATTATTTTTAATACTGGTGATGGGGTGTGTTCATTAATAGGACTAAGATTAATAACATCAAATACACAGATTCTGAATAAATAGCAAATTAGTTGTGCCACCACACACACAACTCCAGAAATGCTGGAGCCAAATTCCTCACCTGGAGCAGTTCCTAGAGGGAGTAATTTTTTTTAGAGGGAATTAGGGGAAATAATCTGCTCCTGACAGGGAGTTTGGAGTTAATCCTGGAGGCTGGAGATGGGGTTAAATGCCATGGAAGGGGTTCTTTTCACCCTTTAATTAGAAGAATTTCAGCTGTATTAATTATCCAGCATTTGGATTAATTGTCCAGCTGATCCTGGCTTTAATCACTGGTCCTGGCTTTAATCTCTGATCCTGGCTTTAGTTGCATCACAGGCTTAAAATAAACTGCATTAAAGAGCATTTTTTTTCCCCTCTCAGCATTTCTTGCCCCTCAATCCCCTCAAATTTCCTCGTGCTCGGACACCAGGGCTGGATATTTGTGTTTTCAGGCTGTGCCCCTTAAACCAGCCTTTACAAAGCCTCACCTTAACCCCACTCTGAGAACAAAGGTGCTTTCAGAAGCTCTTCGGGTAAGAGCTTTGCTTCCCTCAGCCTTGCTCTTCTCAACCCTTTCCAACCTGAAAAAATATTTGTAACAAGCCCTGAGTGTTTCTTTCTACTCAGCAACTGTCATTTTTCAACTCTTTTAAATATATATATCAATAATTCTTTTTTTTTAGGGCCATTTCTCTTAATTATGTTGTGCCAAAAGGTGACATATTGAGACATTTTCCACGAGACAAGTTATTCCTGGGCTGTGGCAAGAGAAAGGGATGATCAAATTAAGGGTTATGAAAAGGCATTTGGAAAGAAATGGGTGTATTTTTAGCTCATTTTGGACATGAAAGGCAC
>NW_021938870.1:275343-276384 GCF_001715985.3 Manacus vitellinus
CCCACCGTCCCATCCATGTAAAAAGTGTGGCTGCTTTAATTTAAGGGATGATTTTTGCTAAGCCAGGGAGAAATTCCTCAGGGATAATCCCACATTAAGTCCATCCAAATGTTTTATTTGGTGGCTGCCGGTTGGGAAGAGGTTGGAATAAAATGCACTTGGCCACTTTTTAACTGGAATCCACCTTCCTGCTGGAAGTTTCTGTTCTCAGACTGGAAGGGAAGTGGGGTTTTGCCAAATTTTTGGGATTTTCCCTGTGGAGAAGCAAATCTTGGGATTGAGCTGCTCCTCTTGGCTCAGTTTGTCCTCAATCCTCATCCACTTCTTCCCCACGTGGGAACTGGGCACCAGCTGGGAATTCCCACCAGCTCCAAATCCATCACGACTGGCCACTTGTTCCCCGTTTGTGCCCAAATCCGTGGAATCCCAGCCTGGAATCACGGAATTCTTAAGGCTCAAAAAACCCTCTGAGATGGAATCCAATCATCCCCCAGCACTGCCAAGGCCACCAGGGGCCCAGGTCCCCAAGTGCCACCTCCACAGGGCTTTGACACCCCTCTCCAGGGATGGGGAGAATTCCAGGGAGGGGGATAGTTCCAGGGGTGGGGATGTCCACACTTTATACCCCAAATGGGCACAGGGGGGGAGTCTCCTCCCTGGGGATATTCCAGAGCCCTCTGGACACAATCCCTGTGCTCTGGGATGGCCCTACTGGAGCAGGGAGGTGGGATCAGATGGGACACTGTGGGCCCTTCCAGCCTGACCCATCCTGGGATTCGGTTTTGCCATAGACAGGTGGAAAATTCTCTTTTCCCTCTCCTCCCTGAATACTTTGAGATTCCCTCCTGAGCAAATCCTGCTCAGCTCTGGATCAGGATATCAGCAGAGAAATACCCTTAACACCAGATGATACTACACCAGTCTAGTTCCAAATAATTCCCTGATATCTTGAAAAAACTGAAATAAAGGGACTGAACCAAACAGCTCTGTAATACCCCGATTCCACGTGCAAATATAACACTGCCAGGATTTTAGGAAAAT
>NW_021938870.1:277242-279427 GCF_001715985.3 Manacus vitellinus
AAAAAATAAATAGGGAAATGGAAGGATGACAGAGACACAGCCCAAAGGTTGTAAAGTTTAAACCTAAATTAGGTTTTATAAACCTGATTAATTGTCACAAAAAACACAATGAGAAGAACAAGAGGTGGTTTTCTGGCACAGCAACTCTGGAATAATTGATATTGTGTGGTCAGAGTGATGCCTTAAGATTCATAGTACAGAGATTTTTTAATATATAGCTTTTTAACACTTTACAATAGATGGTAACTAATCCCCCCTTGGGCTGAGGGAGGGCCTGGGGGGTAAAAAATTTGGGGAATCATATCCAGTTGGATGTGATAATTAACTGGGGTTATAAACTTGTAAAACCCGTCCTGTAGGCTTGTGCTAAAATGGATTTTGTGCACCTTAAAGCACTTTAATTAAAGACCTGCTCTCTGCCTTTCCACACTAAAACTGCCCAGGGAATTTTTTCCTTGATTTTAGGCAACAAGAGCCCACTCAACCCAAATTCTCATGTTTAGGACATGAGCCAAAATAAGTAGATTTGCCCGTGGTCTGGGGGAGTTACAACAAATTCGACTTCAATAAGTATTTGTTAATATTATTAAATGATTATTAAATTAAATATTATTAAATAATTAATTGCCAGCTTTGATAGAACTGCTTCAATAATTAATCCAGTGCACTGTCCTGTCTTATGCCACACCAGTAGTAGTTTTAATGTTTGTATTGGGTAGTGAATAATTCTGAGTCAGATCTCTTGTCTGACCATTTGTATTAATAAGTGAGTCATTGTATATAAATATATCCAATTTGCCATCGTTAAAACCTGCAGGAAAAAGGTGATCCAATCATATCTCTGTAATTCCCTCATCCATCCCACTCCAACAGGGGCTGTTCCCTGCCTGCCCCCAGCCCAGACATCCAATTCAGGTGGAAAACTGAGCAAGGAGTGATTAAACCCCTTTAATTCGTGTTAACCAATTCAGGATAAGTGGATTTGCCCATGGATTGCCCTGTGNAATTCAGGTGGAAAACTGAGCAAGGAGTGATTAAACCCCTTTAATTCGTGTTAACCAATTCAGGATAAGTGGATTTGCCCATGGATTGCCCTGTGCTGGTGACCCAAAATTCCTCATCCATCCCACTCCAACAGGGGCTGTTCCCTGCCTGCCCCCAGCCCAGACCCCACAGCTCCAACAGCATCTCTGCATCATTCCAAGTGTCCTCACTCCATGTCCAGGCACTTCTCATCCCTGCTTTCCTTGGTAGTCCCTCCAGAGACACCCCCTGGCACATCCCACACACATTCCACTCGTGCAGGAACACCCAATTTGGGTGGAAAACTGAGCAAGGAGTGATTAAACCCCTTTAATTCACGTCAACAACCAGGTCCACCACAAGCACCAACACAAAGAAACGAGTTTTTTGACCCACAGAAAAGCTCCAGTCACAAGCAGAGCAGTGGCTTTTAAGGAAAACTTCCCACTGGAAGTCCTGGAACGGACTTTGCATTTGAAAATCACTCCTCCAACACAATCCCTGATCCTCAGGCTCCACAAGAACAGCAATTACCTTCATCAGGGTTTCAACCAGCTCCAAATCACAGCCAGGCCCATCAGGAATAAATTAACATTGATTCAGGAGGAGAAGAGTTGATTATCCTCGTGGGAGCTGCAGGAATCACTGCGGGATTTATGATGGAATATCCAGATTAAATATCTTTTTACTTCCTTAGGAGAGGCTGAATCCTCCCTCATGCCAGCTGGTGCCCAGGAATTGCCAGGCTGGGGTGGTGCTCTGATCTTCCCTGGGTGTGAAAGGCTTTTGGGAAGCAAAACCACAATAACAAAAACAGAATTCTTCTTTCCCGAGGTCTTCAGGCATTTTAATTCTAAAAAAAAATGAATCTAAAAAAATGAATCTAAAAAATTTAATCTAAAAAAAGAAAAATTTAAAAAAGAGTTGCAGGTGTCAGAAACAGAGCTGGGAAAAGTTCAGAGAAGCATGGAAAGGTTTGAGTGGGAAGGGACCTTTAGGATCATCTCATTCCACCCCCTGCCATGGGCAGGGACACCTTCCACTAGCCCAGGTTGCTCCAACCTGGCCTTGGACACTTCCAGGGATCCAGGGGCAACCACAGCTTCTCTGGGAATTCTATTCCAGGGCCTCCCCACCCTCCCAGCCAGGAATTCCTTCCCAA
>NW_021938870.1:280332-282840 GCF_001715985.3 Manacus vitellinus
CTCTGCCAGCAGGATCCAACCAACCCAGAGTTGTGTTCTTCATTTTCAGAGGAATTAAAACTGAACATGAGGGGGTTGTGAGGGAAAAAAATCCCCTGGTGTTAAAAAAAAAAAAAAAGCTATTTCCAGCATTTTGTTTTTAATTAATGAGGTTTTGGAGGGGGTTCCAACGCAGCAGTTCCTCGAATGATTCAGCTTTTCGCTTCCAAGGAGGTGGGAATTGTCAGCCAAGCACAGCATTTGTGGGTATTTTCACATCTTTAAGAAGCAAACAAAAGATTTTGCTGTTGTAAAGCAAATCCAAGCAGGAAGAGCAGCAGGTTCAGCCATGGAGGGGATTCACCTATTTAAAGTGTTTAATTACTTATTATAAATCACAGCTCTAAAACTAGAGCTGGGGCTTGGGAGCCTCCAGAAGGGTTTAGGTTGATTTTAGGTGTCTGTATATAAATGTAATCTAAAAATCATTTAGTCAGCAGAAAAGGAATCCTGGAGTCATCCAGGCTCAGGAGAATCATGGAATGGTTTGTGTTGGGAAAGGATCTTAAAGATCATCTCATTCCATTTCACCTGCCACCAGCCCAGGCTGCTCCAAGTTCATCCAACTTGCCCTTGGACACTCCCAGGGATCCAGGGGCAGCCACAGCTTCTCTGGGAANGAGAAGCTCTGCTGAGAAGAAAACAGGAAAAAGTGGGAATCACAAAAGGGAAGGCAGAAAATACAGAGCACGGGAGTCAAAGCATGAGGGTGGTACTGAAAAAAATCAGCTTTGCAATCCATCAAAATCCAGTGCAAACCAGTTATCCTAATTTTTAAATGCTCTGATC
The DNA here is from genome assembly GCF_001715985.3 of Manacus vitellinus. NCBI lineage: Eukaryota > Metazoa > Chordata > Aves > Passeriformes > Pipridae > Manacus > Manacus vitellinus. The sequence goes on from NW_021938870.1 coordinate 281,161, forward strand.
CATCTGGACACACCTGTGCACAAAATGATACCATTTCTCTCTTATTAAAAACCAGTCCATGCTCCTCACCTATACTGGGAACTGCAAGAGTAAAAATAAACCAAAAATAGATGTTACAAGAGGCCAACAATAAATCAATGGTGAAAAATAAAAAGGGGAAATAAGGAGACATCTCAAATTTATTGTCTGAAATGAAGCAAGATGACTCCCAAACATTGACTTTTAAGGAAATAAAGCCATTGGAATGACACTTATTAAAAAAAAAACAAAACAGAAGAAAGATTCATTACAGAGCTGGCAACAGCCCAAAGCACAAAATTCCTTGAAACCATCTCCCCTCATACAGACAGGCCCAGCTGCTGCAGCACCAGCACAGGGAACCCTGGCCAGGGGCAGTGCCCTCTGGATCAGGGGGTTTGCCCCAAAAACCTTCTTATAGGATTGCTGTCATCATGGAACCATGGAATGGGTTGAGTTGGAAAGAATTTTCAAGATGATCTCATTCCATCTCTGCCATGGCAGGGACACCTTCCACTAGACCAGGGTGCTTCAAGGCCAGGCTGGACATTTCCAGGGATCCAGGGACAGCTTCTCTGGGCAACCTGTGCCAGGGCCTCCCCACCCTCACAGCCAAGAATTCCTTCCAATATCAAATCTATCCCTTTTTTTAATTTAAAACCATTCTCCTTGTCCTATCACTGCCTGCCCACGGATTTTCCTCTGTGCTTGTACCAAGTCCTCCCTCCTCCCACGTTTCTGGGCACTTCCAGAGTGGAAATTGGGATTGTGACTTGTGATTTTTGTGCCTTCTGGGCTATTTTGATAAATTTTCCCATCTTTGTACTCAGATTTTCCCACCCTCTGGCTCCCAAAAGCCCAGGGGTAATCAGTGCAGCCACACAGCAGCGGGATTTTGGGACACACCACCAGGACTCACAGCCCTGCAGGGGAGGGATTCAGACCTCACAAGTATTTAGGGAGCTGCTGCCAGGGAATTCTGCATCCTTGCACCATCATCCTTCAGAAATATGCCCTTTATGTCTTAAAAATCTTGTCTTTCCAATGTTCCTGTTGCATTTTTTCCAAGTTTTCCCCAGAAATGTAAACGAAAATTCTGAGCAAAAAGGAGCTTGAGTTTGTTGGTTTGGAGCAAAAAAAAAAAACAAAACCAATTCTATGAAGCTGATCAAGAATCAAGAATAAAATCCCAGTGGATAATATTTGCCAAGAATTTCTGGGATTATTTTAAAGTGTAATTATTAAAGTTCCACGTGGAGCCACTTTGCCTGTGCTGGACTTCAACTGGTCCAAAAAAAAGAGCAATGCTGGAAATCCAAGAGATCCATTTGGACAAAGATGTTCCAGACAGGTCCTTCCCATGGGCATCCCCTCTCCTCTGACTGCTGCTAATCCACTCATGGGCATGGGATAAATTAGGGAATCCCAGAATTGTTTGGAGGGGACCTTAAAGATGATCTTATTCCAACACCTGGAATAAGAGAAGGGACACCTCCCACTCTCCCAGGTTGCTCCAACCTGGCTTTGGACACTTCCAGGGATGGGGAATCCACAATTTCCCTGTGCCAGGACCTCACCACCTTCACAGTGGATAATTTCTTCCCTATATCCAGCTTAAACTCCCCCTCTTTCAGTTGGAAGTCTTTCCCCTTGTCCAGTAAT
>NW_021938870.1:283135-285076 GCF_001715985.3 Manacus vitellinus
CAAGGGGCTCTCAGCTCTCCCTGGAGCCTTCTCTTCTCCAGGGTGAACAGCCCCAATTTTTCCAGCCTGGCTCCAGAGGGGAAGTTCTTCAGTTCCCTTTTCAACTTCCTGGCCTCCTCTGGACTTGCTCCAACACTTCCATGTCCTTCTTATGTTGGGAACACCGACGGTATTCCAGGTGGGACCTCACTGGAGCAGAATAGAGGGGGAGAAGGGGAGAATTCCCTCCCACAACTTGTTGGCCACACTCCCAAAGCCTGAAACACTCTGGACAAAGACCTTCCAACCCCTGCTTTGTTTCCAGACAACTCCTTCTCCCATGTCTGAAGCAGAGCCAGCTGCCAAATCCATGGAATTGGAGCAGCTCCCTCCTGCATCAATTAAACCACTTGTAACTGTGGGGAAAAAAAAAATAAATAAAATAGTGACTCTCCAAACCAAAGCAAACACGGATTTGCATTCCAGAAAATCCATTTTCAACAGGCCAGGTCGTGCCAGGCACAAAATTATCCCCGGGAACCCCCAGTGGCTGTGGGAACGTCACAAACAACAGAGGGGACAAACAGGCACAACTGAATGCTCTGCTTTTGTCCCTGGAAACGTTGCTGGAGCTGGAATTCCATTATTCATGGAGCACGAGGTGACCAACCCACTAATGTGACATTAAGTAGGGACACAGAGCAGGAATTTGTCCCTGCACTTATTTAAATAACTTGAATATTTCAGGAGTGTGGTGCTTTCCTGCAGGATCAAACCCAGCTGGGGTTTTTCCAAGGATCCTGAGCATCCTTAAAGCCATCCTTGGGAAAAGCTCAGCACCCTGCAGGATTAATCCCGGAGACGTGTCGACGTTAAATTGGCTTGTTCATCCCTTACCCTTGATGAAAAATGGTTTTAATGGCCCCTCATTGCCTTATTCATGTCTAATTTGGGTGTGATGGGGAGGGAAGAGCTGCTGAGGCTTTGGGGGTTTATGGGGTGTGAAGGTTTGTGATTGTCTCACTCAGACACTTCTCCTTTTCTCTCGGCTTTCGAAAGAAAAGGAATCGTCTTCCGGCCTCCTGGAGGACAGAACAAGGAGTTGGGTGAACACAACCACCTCCTTTTTAATCCCAAATTTGGAGGAATTTGGAGGAATGTCCACCCCTGGACCCCTCTGATCATCCTACAGGGTGTTGAGCTGGAGCTCAGGACCAAACTTCCCGGAATTCCAGAATGGTTTGGGTTGGAAGGAACCTTTAAGATCATCTCAGTCCAACCCCTGCCATGAGCAGGGACACCTTCCACCAGCCCAGGTTGCTCCAACCTGGCCTGGAAGACATCCAGGGGCAGCCACAGCTTCTCTGGGAATTCTTTTCCAGGGCCTCCCCACCCTCCCAGCCAGGAATTCCTTCCCAATATCCCATCTAACCCTGCCTCCCTTCCAGTTTAAAACCATTCCACCTTGTCCTATCACTCCACACCCTCGTAAAAAATTCCCTCTCCAAGAGAAAGGAATTTTCCATTCAACTGTATTTTCAATGGAAATGGGGCTTTTTGAAGCCAAGAAAAACATTCTGAGGAATATTTTTCTTTATGGAGTGTCCTCATTTCCCATCCTGGAAAGCTGCCAAAGGCCCTTTTGCAGCCCCACCACAGGTAGAAAAGAAACTTTTCAGGTTTAGATCTGCTCTGCTTTTAAGTATTATTTTCAACACAAGGAGCAAACCAGGCTTTGTTTTCTCTCTCAGTAAAAACTTCTCACTTTAGCTAAAAGAAAATAATAACAATAATCTGCTTTTGGTCTCCTACAGAGCTGCTCAGAGAACTGAGTCCTGCAGAGAACTCAGCAGAAAAACTGAAGGCTCTTATTTTGGTTCAATGGGGAGATTTTTGACTGCTCTTTTGTCTTAGTTGTCACAAAACCCTCCCCTAAACATGGGAAGATTTACAAGAAAACAG
>NW_021938870.1:287402-288415 GCF_001715985.3 Manacus vitellinus
TAAATCCATCTTATTTAGTAATACATTTAATAAGTTGCATTTTTGAGCTCCCAAAATGCTCCTGGAGACAATTCCTGTGCTGAAATCCAAGTCAGAGGGAATCCATCCCTGATTTTACATCCCATTATGACTCCAGGTCAACTTCATCTCAAATCCCAAATCCAAGACTCGTGGAAACCAGGGCAAAGCTGAGTTTGCAGCTCAGCTGAGCCAGAACTAATAAAGCAAGACAAGAGTCAGCAAAGGGAAAAGTTTTCCCTGGGGTTTCCATGGGAAGACTCCTTGGAAAGATAAAGCTGCTTGTTCTGGATTTTAAGGAGTTCCCAGGGAATTCAGAATATTTTGACCTTTAAAAGATCCCCCCAAATTGTGTCACTTGTTTCTCTCCTTTGCATTAAATTGAATTAATTTTGGGGAGTTTAATGAAATAATAATTTTCCTAAAAACGTGGCAACACTGCTTAGAGTTAAAATTTGAACTCTGGAGTTAAGCCAGAGTTAGATCAGAGTTTTAACTCTTAGAGTGAAAAAAGAAATGTTGCTTTTTCCTTTGCCACCAGTTTTGGGTCTGAGGGAGCCCCGAACATCCAGGGCCTCCTGAACTTCTTAAAATGTTAATATTCTGCATTGCACAGTCACAGGATGGGCTGGGCTGCTCCTAACAAGGCCAAATCCACCTGGGAAAGGGTGTAGGGATATTTAGGGATAGGGATATGTAGGGATAGGGATATGTAGGGACAGCAGGAGAGGGAAGGAAAGACTTTTCCATCGTCCTCTGAGCACAAGACTCGGCTCGGGAGCAGCTCCGAGGTGACACATCCTGCCCTGGACACTCAGGGAAAAAAATCCCCCCCCAAAAATTGGGAAAAGCAGCTGTCACCTTCAGAGAACCCATGAATTCCTTGGAATTCCAGAGGGCCAAACCCACCTCGTGTCCCTCCTGGGGCACATGGGGAGGTTTTGCTGCCTGGGCTGAGCTCCGATGAAATGAGTCACTCCCTGCAGGCACCTCAA
>NW_021938870.1:289485-291709 GCF_001715985.3 Manacus vitellinus
CCAGCAACAAAACAGAGGAAAACTCAACAGAGCTGGTTTGGGGTAAGACTGTATTACTTTCCCAAAAAAACAGAGACTTCCTGAAGAGGAGGGGTGGACTTCCAAACCCTTAGGGAATCCCGAAATGTAGCAGCAGCTGGAGAGAGGGAGAAAGGAGCTGAAAAAACCTGGAGTTTGTCCTGAGAGCTGAGCCAGGACGGAATGAGGAGGAGGTGGCCGTGCCCTCTGCTGCTGCTTTTGCTGCTTCTATCATACTGGAGAGCTGAGAAAGAGCAAAAGAGCTTTGGTAAGACTGAACTGAAAGCTGCCTTCAATGTTCTAACCCAAGAGGAGTGAAGATCCACAAGGAAATCCCCCGAAGGCTCGGGCTCGGGGATGGAATTTCCACAAAGTAAGAACAAAATCCTGACTGCCACCCTTAAATCTGCTGCCTCGGGAAAATGAAGGACACTAACCAGTGTCACAAAAACTGAAATGAAGGAACTGTGGCCTGAGGAGTGACAGAAAGACTTTTCTCTTTTCTTCTTGGACTTTTATTGAAGGAAAGGAGAAATTTAATTTAATGTAAATATATATATGTGGGTGTAAATAAACCTTTGTAAATATTTTCCCCTTCCCCCAATAACGAATGGTTGTGTTTTGTCTGAGAAGTCTCCACATGAGGTGAAAAAGACATCAAGTCCATACCATACATCAAGTCCAAAACCATCAGGTTTTGACCTGCAAAGATTCACCGAAATGAAAACTCTAAATTCCCTTGATATCCACAGGAACACTGAAGATTCCATAAATGTCACCACAAACAGGAGAGCAGAGCATTTATCCAGTAAATTAACAGCTTGGGAAGGATCTTAATCAGGAATTGTGGAAGTTGGAGGCCCTTCCTCGCTCAGGGATCTTCCACTGGTTCTTGTCCATCCCCAGCACACCCTGCCAGGCCATTCCCACAAATCCCACGAGGAAAGAAGAGTCAGAAAATGGGGAAAAATAAGGTAGGAAGCCACCAGAATCCTGGATTGCCACATTTTATATGGGAATTCTTCTTGCTGCACCCACCCCAGGGCACGGAAACATTTAAATCCAGCAGCAAGGCCAAGAGAAAACCACATTTAATTAGCCCCCAAATTTCACTGCTCCTGCCTTTTCTTTCTTTTTTTTTTTATTTCCTGAGCATTTTAATGTGTGTTGATGCACTGGCAAATTGGAAATGTTAACCCCTGGGTCAAAGAACCTTCAGGTTTGGCTGAAAATAATAAATAAGCAAAGCTGTGAAGTGCATAAACAGCTCCCTGCACATGCAGTATTTACTTGAGAGACCAAGAGTTCATATTTTCCACTCTGAAAACCCCTTGGTAACCTCAAAATAACCACTTTTTTTTTAAAAAAAGGGAAAAAAAATAAGAAAAAAGAGGCAACAAATCTCTCACGCTCGGTTAGAGCAGAGAAAAACCTAAACAAGCGGGCACAGATGTACAAAAATTGGCATTTTCATCCTGAATCGTCCTCAGTCCCAACCTGTAATCAGGGGAAATTTGGGAGAGGTTTGCTGGGCCAGATATTCCATTTAAAAGCACTTTCTTCCCCTCAGGATTGGTGATTGCAGAGGAGAAGTGAGGCAGGAGTTGCTGCCCATTTGTTTATGTTGTATTTCTTTCCTTATTTTTTTGCCCTCCTACGGAAAACTTTGTAAATGTCGAATTTTTTTTTATGGATTTCACAAGGATTCTGCTTTGACATGGTTTTCCAAAGGAATTGGGATGAGAACAAAGGAAGCACCACCCGAAAATGCTCCTTTAAAGCATCAAACCTCAACCCAAAGCACGAGGTGAGATCCACAGGGAGTAAAATCAAGCTGCCAAAATAACGTCGGGCTCGATTCCAGGCGGGATAAGCGACCTGTCTTTGCTCCCACTGGAGCTTTCCCAATGTTTCAGTCCCTTGGCAGAGTCAGAAGCTGTTTATAAAAGGTTGTTTTTACCCTTTGTACGACGTTATTTGTTAACAATTGTACAGTGAAAGGGGTTGTTGTGCATTTTTGACATATTTTAACACACCAGGGCAGGGCTCAGGGAAGGGGTTCAGGTGGCCACACACAGGGATTTAGGAAACTGCAGGATATTTGTTGTCAATCCTAAGGAAAAGAAGAGGAAAATAATCCTAAAAATTGCTTGGATTGAAAAGGATATTAAATCCCATCTCATCCCACCCCCTGCCATGGGCAGGG
>NW_021938870.1:292383-293628 GCF_001715985.3 Manacus vitellinus
TTTATAGGTCTAATGAGCAGTAATAGTAGCAATAACTATGAATAAATAAGAATTAATAGAGTATATAAGAATAATATATATTATATATATAATCATATGAATAAGAAAGCAAATAATAGGATATTTTTGGATAAAAACTGGGCTTTCTACGAGCTTAAATTCCCACTAAATCCCCCAAAATCAGAGCAAAAGGATGAAAAAAAAAATCCAGGAATTAAAATAGGAGGCATTTGGGTTTTTTGGGATTAAATGAAAAGCCAGAGGAGAAACTGGTTTTCCATCAGACCAAGATTATTATCCCTAAAAAAAGTTAAAGGTCTTGGGAAAAACCATCTACAAACCATAAGTTTGGAACACCATCACTAAAAAATAAAATGAAATATTTATAAGAATGAATCAACATCATAATTTTGTGAATACAAAAAATCCCTTTCAAACTTTATATTTAATATAGTTGTTAATTTTCCAAGTGATGCTGCCAATGTTGGCCTGGATTTTCGTGTCCCAGGAAGTATTTTAGGGGTTATACCAAATTTCTTTTTAGAGATATAGATATATAGATAAATATTATATATTTTATATATATATTTATATATATTTAAGGGGAAACTCTGCAAATCCACTGGAAAACCTGTAGCAATTCCCCAATCCATCAATCCTGGCTGGGTCATCCCAGGTTTGTCACCCAACAGGGATTTTTCCCAAGGAATGTGTAGGGGGAGCAAGTGGAGGGTTTCTTATTTGGGTGGAAAAATCAGGTTCAGAAATTTAAAATTTGTGGTATTTGGGTTTTTGGGGATTAACATCGAATGAAAAGGCAGAGGAACAACTGATTTTCCATCAGGCCAAGATTATTATCCCTAAAAAATTTAAAGGTCTTGGTAAAATCCATCTACAAACCAGGTTCAGGAATTTAAAATATGGAGTATTTGGGTTTTTGGGGATTAACATCGAATGAAAAGGCAAAGGAACAACTGATTTTCCATCAGGCCAAGATTATTATCCCTAAAAAATTTAAAAGGTCTTGGTAAAATCCATCTACAAACCATAAGTTTGGAACACCATCACTAAAAAATAAAATGAAATATTTATAAGAATTAATCAACATCATAATTTTGGAAATGTAAAAAATCCCTTTCAAACTTGATATTTAATATATTTATGAATTTTCCAAGTGATGCTGCCAATGTTGGCCTGGATTTTCATGCCCCAGGAAGTATTTTAGGGGTTATACCCAATTTCTTT
>NW_021938870.1:293723-296766 GCF_001715985.3 Manacus vitellinus
TGGCTGGGTCATCCCAGGTTTGTCACCCAACAGGGATTTTTCCCAAGGAATGTGTAAGGGGAACAAGTGGAGGGTTTCTTATTTGGGTGGAAAAATCAGGTTCAGAAATTTAAAATTTGTGGTATTTGGGGGTTTGGGGATTAACATCGAATGAAAAGGCAGAGGAACAACTGATTTTCCATCAGGCCAAGATTATTATCCCAAAAAAAATGTTGGGAAAAACCATCTACAAACCACAAGTTTTGAAGAGCACCGCTGAAAAATGAAGTATTTATAAGAATAAATCAACATCACGACTTGAAAAATATCAGACATTCGGATTTTGGGGGGATTAGCATCGATTTAAAAGCAAGCAGCTTTTCATTTCAGGAGCTTTTCAACCAGGGGCCGAGTTCAAATCCCAAAATTTCCCGTCCGCAAAGCGGGAAGGGCCCGAATGTCACACGCGGAACTCTGAGAGGGGATTTGCAGCAGAGAGGGGTTTATGTCAACCAACCAAAAAAAAAGAGAAAAACCCTAAAAGGAACTGTCTTTCCCTCAGCCTTAACTCCCTAATCCCAGCCTACATTTAGACATCTCTGCCAAAGAAAGATCCAGCCGGAAAATCCGCCGCGTTTCGGTGTCTAAACCGTCATATTTTGGGCAAGACAAACGGCTCCTTTTTCTTTTCAGCTCAGGAACAGCGACTGGCAGCAAAAGCTGATTAGAGAGAGAAGGGAAAAAAGGAGGGTTTTTTTTTTTTTCAAGTTGAGGGACTTTCCAGCTTGGAGATTTAAGGCTCGGGCTGTGCCTGTCAGGCTCGGGAAATTCGGTGTTTCTCGGGTGACGTAAAGTTCATATCAAAGGATTCGGGGGTTTAATGATTAAAAAGGCCCAAGTTGAAAAATTGGTAGGATTTGGGAAGTGTTAGGGTCTTGGAGGAGCTGCTGAGGATCCAGGAGGCAGCTGGATAATTAAAGTTGATTTTTGTGATGAATGTTTGAAGGGCCGACAAGGAGCACCCGGAATGTTGAGGGGAGCTCTGAGGAGAAGGATTTGGGGGTGTTGGTGGGTGAGAATTCCAAGCCCATCCTGGGCTGATCCCAGGGATTCTGCCCCTCTGCCCCCCTCAGCTGAGACCCCCCTGCAGAGCTGCTCCAGCCCTGGGAACAGCACAGGGAGGACGTGGAGCTGCTGGAGAGAGTCCAGAGGAGGCTCCAAGAGGATCTGAGGGATGGAGGACCAGTGGAAACTTCCTGGTCTTGCCTTGAGTAGAACCACAGACTTGTGGTGGAGTTTGGGAGAATTTTATTCGTAATTTAAGACAATTATCACCAAGCATCTGACAAATGATGAGTTTGGAGCAAGTGCTTATTTGCCTTTAATTCCAAGGACATCATAATTTATTGGATTCACAGAATGTAGAGCCAGATATCCTCTAATCTGAATTTGGTAAATGCCAGCATTAATGCCCTCTGTTCATGGAAATGAAATCAACTCTTTATTCCTCATGTCCTCTAATCTGAATTTGGTAAATGCCAGCATTAATGCCCTCTGTTCATGGGAATAAAATCAACCCTTTATTCATCATGTCTCACATGCCCAACCTTCCTTTAGCTGCCAGGCTTTGTGGCTTCTCTCTCTACAGCAAGTTTTCTTAACTCTCCTAATCCTGCATCATCCCTGTGACTCTCCTCCAACATTTCTGCTTTTTCAGTGTCTTCTTGATATTCCAGCTGTGCCTGTTCCAGGGACAATTGGGCTCTTTGTTCCTGTTCTCCTTATTTTTCTCCTCCCAGACCCACTGTCATCCCGGGAGGTCACGACTGGTGAGTTGACTCGAGTCTGTAGGTGAATAAAAGTTGGTTTTTTTATGATTCCATCCTGAGAGTAGGAGCAATGTTTGGTTCTTACTTGCATGATTGGAAAGAAATTGCCTGATTTAGGAAGGAATTCCTGGCTGGGAGGGTGGGGAGGCCATGGAATAGAATTCCCAGAGAAGCTGTGGCTGCCCCTGGATCCCTGGAAGTGTCCAAGGCCAGGTTGGATGAACTTGGAACAAGTCTCCCACAGAGGGAGACACCAGGATTTGTTCTCCTCCCTAAGTCTCCAACTGCTTTCTAAGCACATGTCCCTGCCCAGACAAATATGTATATATATATATAATTTCCACATACACCAGATTGCAGCATGGAAGTTAAAACCATCTAACCCAACCAAAAATATCTTATTTAAAATGAAAACATCTCGGAGTATCAGCTCCAGCACTGGCTCAAATGTAGATTTTCCACAGTAAGTCTTGATTATTTCTACAAAAATGTAAATATCCACCAGATTTGTTGCCACTACTTGAGATGGCCCATTTCCTTTTTTTTTCTTTTCCTTTTTTTTTAGAAATGCAAACTAATGCATCTGTTGGCTGCAGATATAAAAGCGGGATCTCCGAGCTCCAACTCCTCTATTTAACTATGCAAATAACATTTTTTGGGGAGGGGGTGTCTTGCAGACACAAAGTGTTTACACACGTGCTTTTCTGCCTGAGTAAATTCAGAGCTCAAATTAAAGGATATTCTGGGCGTTAATTTGAAAAGATCAAACTCACACGAGGCAGGAATAGCAATATTTTCATTTTTCCAGACAGAACTTGTTCTAGATGTGGGGGGAATAAAAGCAGAAGAGATGTTTTATTAAACACCCTGATTCCAGCTATGCCTAAAATCCTCCTTTTAACAAGTTCTGAGCATCATCTGCTGCAACTCCTACTGATAATTGGCTGCCAGGATTGGGGCTAAATTAATAAAACACACAAGCTCGCTGCTACAAAATGCCCAGTATTAATTGAAGCACTCAAGATCTCATTAGCTCTGAGAGCATAATGGGGTTTTGATTAGGTAGATTATTAAACTCCCTTCCCTGATTGCAGGCAGAACCTCTTCAGGTGTTGCAGAGTAGGAATTGCTGGAAAAAAATCATTTTCCAGGAAAAAACGTGGTAAAAAGTAATCCTGAATCATCATTTATTGGGGAGTAATTCAGATCCAACAGCAAAATGAAAATAAAAAGGG
>NW_021938870.1:300206-301172 GCF_001715985.3 Manacus vitellinus
AAAAACGTCACCTCTCAATTAATCAAATATCAGTCACCTCAAGGGTGGGGTTTTTGAGAAACTTTCACTTCCTTTCCAGTTTTTCCCAAAGGAATAGGAGGCTTTTTCCTTTCTCAGGGCCTCTGTTTTCACCAGATCTCCTCCCAAATTACACCTGATTTTCTGACAACACCTCTCAAAGCAACTGAAATTATGCAAGACAACTTTACATTAATTAACCACACGGCTGCTAATATTTCCCAGACCTTTAAAAACCACATTCCCGGGCTGGCAGGGAAAACCCTTTTCCCTGGAGAGGGTTTGGAATCCCTCAGGATTTAACCAACCACGACAGGCTAACACAATTCTCCAGCTGTTCCACGTGAGCAATAACACTTTGTCCAAATATTCCTCTGCCTCCTCCCACCATATGTTACATTTTAGCAAATTATATTTTTCAAACCCCCCGATTTTAAAGCTCTTCAGGGGTTTGGGGAGGAGAGAGCCGGGAGAGAATAATTGATTTCTTTGGTTTGTTAGTCAGAGCAGTGACACTCAGTGAGGGCAGAGAGGAGCTCGCTCCAGATTAAATAAAACATCTTGTTTTGGCAGCCCAGAAAAATCAGAATAAATTGGGGAGAGGAATTGCCCAAGCTCGTGGTGTCACCTCAGCTCAAACCCTTTTCTACTTCAGCGCTTCAGATGTTTGAGCCAAACTCTCCCTCTCCTGATTTTCATCCAAAATTGTTCTCAAAAAAAAACAAACAAACAACCTTGAAACTGTTCTCCACTGTTTCTTAATCCCTCTTCTGATGGTTTTGGTTTAACCCTGTCCAGAGTCAAGACCTGGCAGGGCTCTATCCCAAGGGATTGACTTTCCCGGGAACTGCTGATGCTCTTTCAGAGGCTCAGTAAATCATTGTCTGCTTCACACAACTGAGCAAAAGAGACCATCTTTCAACAGGTAACATGAAGAATTTACTCAGA
>NW_021938870.1:301787-305452 GCF_001715985.3 Manacus vitellinus
CAAAAAAAAAAACCAAAAAAAAAAACCACCTTTACTAAAATATCTCCCACAGGAGCAGCCAGTTAACCACCTCTGTTGTTAATTGTGCAGAGCACATCTTTCCTCTCCTGATAACGCCCTGCCAAAAAAATTAAAGCACAGTCTGTCCTCCAACAGCAGAGACCCCTCTAATTGTAAAACCTGATGCTTAAACACACAAAAAATACTTAACAGGCCAAAAAAAAATATCAACAGGCTTCGTTTGCCACCAAAATTTGGCCATCTGGACCGAGGCAGCTGCAGGATTGCTGAGCCCCAGTGATGCCTCTGCATTTATTGTTGGTTGTGCTCTGAATATTTTCTCTCTGCAGGAAGAATAAAATAAGAAATAAACAACCAGGAGCTCCTGTCACACCTCTCAAAAATAAAATCAAGTGATGGGGCTTAAATGTGAGAAATGGAGTTGGGGTTGATTTGGTCCTTGCTCTCCTTAACTGAGCAGATCAGCCAGCAAGAACTTGGCTTTCTATCAGCAATTACAGGCTGTTATAGAATAGATAAATTAAATTAGGAGCTCTGTGTAGAGCAGGACTTCAAGATCGTGCCAGGGGGGGAAATATAGAGAAAAAAGAGGAAAAAACAAATGAAAAACCCGGAGAGAGACTTTCATTCATTGTGGCAACACTGAGAGCCAATTAAAAAAAAAGGCACTGGGTTAATGTCTAAAAATCTTGGGAAAAGGAGATATCAGTCAGGTTTGTCTAAATCTGTGCTGAGTCTTTATCAAGGCCATCAAGTGACTTTCTCCCTTCCTTTCGCCATGTATTTTTAGGCTTTTATTGTTCCCTGATTTCCTGCTTGAATTCAAAGATCTTGTGGAACAGCCCATTAGCATATCTTGAATATAGATGTGGCCTCTGAGGTGGGATTCGGTTTCTCTCTGAATTTTAATTCCAAAGCTGTTCTTTTCCACGTTGTCCATGTGAGGAATCAGAATTTCCATCGGCTCATGGGCCTCTGAGTGAGATACCCCATTTGGAAGAGCACTCAGCACCACACTGGCCAATGCTGGAGAATAAACCCCTATTACCATCATTTCTTACCTCATTAAGTCCTAAAAGGGTTGGTTTAAAACACACCCAGCAGGGAAGCTGTGCTAAAAGGATGCCAAGGGAGTATTTTGTTCCCAAAATATGGGAACCGTTCCTGGGATGCTGCCCCCAGGAATGGTTTGATGCCAGAATCCAGCAGTTTTCCAAGCTGTTGGATTTATCCCTCTGTGTGTTGAGAGGTAGCTCTGCCCAGGCAACAAGTTTTAGGTGTTCTTAGGGTGGGTTTCCCTCTGGAAATCATCTCCCAAAATGAGGGCACAGCAAAATGGAGGGATAAAACTTGGGCGTCGTGCCAAGGACAGGGGGCTGTGGTGAGGCAGAGCAGGATTTCCTGGCTGTGCTGGCACTTCCATTAGGAAAAAACGTGTGGAATTGTCATTCAGACAAAACCAACTGTGTCCCAAATGTGTCTGAAATATGCTGAGGGCGGGAAAAATGCTCTTTTGGGACAGGGCTGCTCTACTGGTCAGTCTGAGGCATCTCTGCTTCACTAAAGGATCTTGTTGGATATGGGGCAGTTCTCCTTAAATTTGGAGGAACAAAAGGAATGGGTTTGGAGTCCCTGAAAATGGAATCTGGCACAAAAACTCCTGCTGGGATATCTCCAGAAATCCAGGGAATGAGGGAGTGCTTTCCAGAGAAGAAACTCAATCAGTAGAGATGTGGTGGCTTCTCGTGAAGGTTGAGTCTGCTGGACTTCATTCCATGGAGGAATTTTGGACATCAGGAGGAATTTTGGACATCAAGAGGAATTCCCCAGTGGAAAGGGTAGTTAAACATTGGAATGTGATGCCCAGGGAGGTGGTGGAGTCCCCATCCTTGGAATTGTCCAAGGAATGACTGGCCGTGGCACTCAGCGCTCCGGTGGGATCAGTCACAACTTGGACTTGATCATCTTTTCCAACCTTAATGATTCTGGGATTCTGGGACCAAAAAATGGAGCAGCCCTGATGAAAATCTGCAGTTCTAAAAGTCACATTTCAGGGTGACTTCCACCCCAACCTACTGGGAGTCAGGTGTCCTCCAGAACACGGGAATATGGGGCAGTTCTCCTCAAACTTGGAGGCACAAAGCAATGGGTTTGGAGCCCCTGAAAATGGAATCTGGCACAAAAGCTCCTGCTGGGATATCTCCAGAAATCCAGGGAATGAGGGAGTGCTTTCCAGAGAAGAAACTCAATCAGTAGAAATGTGGTGGCTTCTCGTGAAGGTTGAGTCTGCTCGACTTCATTCCATGGAGGAATTTTGGACATCAGGAAAAATTTTGGACATCAAGAGGAATTCCCCAGTGGAAAGGGTAGTTAAACATTGGAATGTGATGCCCAGGGAGGTGGTGGAGTCCCCACCCCTGGAGATGTCCAAGGAATGACTGGCTGTGGCACTCAATGGTCCAGTGGGTTGGACTCGATCATCTTGGAGGGCTTTTCCAACCTTAATGATTATGGGATTCTGGGACCAAAATGGATGCAAATCTGCAGTTCTAGAAGTCACATCTCAGGGTGACTTCCACCCCAACCTGCTGGGAGTCAGGTGTCCTCCAGAACACGGGAATCACGTCTCATCTCCTGCCTCTGGAGTTAAAAGCTCCTCCTGATTTGATGCCATCCAGAAAACATCATTTCCTTTAAGCCCATTCTCTTCCATCCACTCACATTTTTTATGGCAGTCACTATTTATTTGCTCCTAACTCCTCTCCTGCATTTAACAGCATCTTTGCCAGGTGGAATGGGAGCAATAATTCCACCTGAGCTACATTCCGGGGAGGACTCGTGGCCCGGTGTCCGCTGGGGCTCGGAAAATTGATTTCTTGCCTTGCAACAGGCACTAAATTCCCCTTATAAACCACTGATAAACCACTTATAAGCTGTGAATGGCTGGTGTCACAGCAGGTGCTGTTTGTCTGATAAACATAATCACTCCCAGAACTTGGCCAACGTGGGAATTTGGACAAGAATCAACAATTCAGGTTATTTGTGGATTTTCTGAGCTCAGCCTTTGTGCTTTGGAGGCAAAATGTGAGCAGGCAGAAGGGGAACAGCTTTTTCCCGTGGCAAAGGGGAGCAGGGAGGAGGATGGGGGGGAAAAGGGAAAAAAAATAATCTCTTTCCACATAATATTTATGAAAAACTCAGCTTAGGAGATAAACTTTGAATATTTGGGTTACCTGGAGCCTTGCAGGATCCTCAAGTTTTCCAGGGTCTTTTCCAAGCTCGGTTGAAACCGTCTTTATTCAGGATGAGGCTCATCCCAGAAAAGTGGGGGGCCATCTGTCAGATGAACTGGAGTTTCCCTTGGAGTTTTGTGAATGTAAATATATAAAGCCAATTAAGTTTCATGGATTAATATCCCAAACTGCAGGATAAACTGGCAGATATTGTTCCCCAGCTAAGCTTGAGTGACGTGGTTTCCATTACCCAGCCCTTCAAAAAGGGCTTTTATTGTAAGAAAGGCAGATTTTGCCATCTAAGCAGATTTTTTATTTTTAAATGTTCAGAGGAGAAGCTCATTTTTTAAGAGCTTATAATTCTGCTGCAAAATCTGTCTGGGATGAACAGAGTGAAGGGCTCAACTTCAG
>NW_021938870.1:307792-309392 GCF_001715985.3 Manacus vitellinus
ACACACATCATTCCCAGAACAAACTGCTCGAAAATCCCAAACTAACCAAGCAAAAGCAAACCAAGGAAAAGGAGAATTATAACATTCAACAGCTCTGAGAGCAAAAACTTCCAGACACCTTCTGGTTGTTTTTAATGACTTGAAAGCCATTAAAAAACCACCACCAGTGGGGCCTTTCCAGAGGGGGGAATCAAAGGTCAGGATCAAGGACACTCCCAGGGAGGAGTCTGGTCAGCAGGTGACACCTCATCTTCTGCCTTCTCCAGCAGCGTGGAGGGAGCCCAGAGAGGCTGATTTAGGGATGGGGATGGATGTCAGGGAGCTCTAAATATGTCCATTGTTAAAGCCAGGGAGATTTTCCATGATCAGGGGAGCATCCCAAGAAATTTCCGATGCGCCGGCACAGCCGTTCACCTCTTCCCGGCCCCGACAGGAATGACGGATCTCTGGGCACTGTGTGCCCTTCTCCTCAAATGTCAGGCTGGGGAAGCAAGAAGAATTCCTAATTTTTAGTCAACAGCCTGTAAATTCCTCATGGAACAGCAATTGCTGCTGCTTCCCTGAGTTTGGTCAGGAATTCCACAGATGTGGAGGAAGAGGAGAGTGCGACAGTTCAAATATAACCATGAAGAGCAGGACATAAAAATGAGGAGCAGTTGGAGTGCTGGTTCCACAACACTGGGCTTTTCCATGCCCATAAAATGCCCCAGCAGCAAGAATTAACATCTGGGGTTAACAGGCACTGCCAACCAAATGCTCTGTCTCCAAATTTTTACTGCAAATGAAACCAAACGCAGGGAAAATGCTGCTAAAAACTCAAATTAATGAAAGAGGACGGTTTTCAAAGTCTCCTGGGATGAAGAAGAGCTGTTTCAAAAGAGGATTTCTGCCTTGGCTGCCTGATGCACACCCGGCACATCTGCAATTCTCCAGCCACAGCATTTAATATTAAAATGTCATTTCGTTTCTTCTTGCTCTGCCATATCAAAAATGGTAACCAGGCAACATCCCAGCTCCAGAATGGACCTGGAATCTCAAAGCACTGGAATGGGAGATCAAAGGGGGACATTGCAAACAGTCATCTGGGACCTGTGCTCTTGGTTCAGCCCAAGCAGAGCCAGCCCTGCTGCCCTTCCAGCCCCTGCTCTGAGATTTTGGGATGCACAGGAAGCCTGAAACCCTCCTGCCATTCCAACAAGATTTTGGGATGCACAAGGACCCTCAAACCCTCCTGCCCTTACAGCCCCAGCACTGAGATTTTGGGATGAACAAGAAACCTCAAACATTCCTGCTATTCCAGCCCTCACACTGAGATTTTGGGATGAACAAGGACCTTCAAATCCTGCTGCCATTCCAGCCCCTGCACTGAGATTTTGGGATGCACAAGAACCCTCAAACTCTCCTGCCCTCACAGCCCCCACACCAAGATTTTGGGATTCAAAAGGACCCTCAAACCCTGCTACACTCCCAGGCCCAACACTGAGATTTTGGGATGAACAAGGACTTTCAAACCCTCCTGCCATTCCAGTCCTGCTCTGAGATTTTGGGATGCACAAGGACCTTCAAATCCTGGTGGCATTCCAGACCTTACAACAAGATT
>NW_021938870.1:311816-327474 GCF_001715985.3 Manacus vitellinus
ATTATATATTTTATATATTATTATTTCTAAATATGTATTCAGATAAATCCATGTAAATAATATAATAATATATAATATGATAATAATATGACCTTGAGGTTGGACAGGAGGAAATGGTCTTGTGTGTTTTTTCCTGCTGGGTTTTTTCAGCCAAAGGAATTCCAAAGATTCAACTGAAAAGAAAACGAGGAATTTTGGAGCCTGGAAGAAAATACGAAAGGTTGTCAACGTTATTTTAGGAACTGAGGGGGTTTGGAAGGTGTCAGACAGGATAATTTGGATTTTCAGCGATATTGGAGCCCTCCATTGACCCTCCCTTTTAAAACTTATGGAAAAATGCACCTCAGGTCCAAACCACCCACCAGGTGTTCCTTGGACAGATCCCATTTTTATTCCCAGTTCATTTTCTGGCGGTAACATCATTAATTTGTTTATAAACCCATTTTCTCTGCTGGTTTCTTATCAGCCCTCTCTTAAATGTCAGAGCTTTTGTTAAAATGTTAGAGATAAACCCAACTCTGCAGGAGGAGATTGGAGAAATAATGAAAAACAAGCGTTTTATGGTTTGGGAACCAAGGAAACATTGTGATTTTATTGCTGGGATGTAAAATGGGGGAAGGGAAAACCACCAAAGTCCTTAAATCTTTAATTTAAGGAGCATTTTGATGACGTTTTTCTGGTAATCTCCTAAGTATGTTGACAGAGGATAAAAATCTGTTTGTGACAGGGAAATCTTTATGGGATCAGTGATAAAATAATCTGAATTTTTGCAGCTTTGGCATCATTTGAATTGAGCAAACCTGGGGGGGTGTGAGCAGAGAAATTATGATTCTGATGATATTAAATTGGAAGAATCTTCTGTTTAAGGAACAGGAAAGAATTCCTAAATCTCCTTTTGTCCTGTGTGGTCCCAGACTGGTTCCTGTGTTTGCACTTATTCGATCACCTCCTACTCTGATATCGGTCACCAATTCCAACCCTCCAGGTTTCCCAGGGATTAAACAGCAAATTAAAGCATTCCAGGACCCAATTCCAAAATTCTCCTCACATCCCATCCCTTAATCCAGGGAGGGATTAAGGAAAATTTCAGTGCTTGGCTCCTTCTTGGTGCAGGTTCAAGTGGAAATGGAAATTTCTGGGGGGAGGATAAGGACACGGTGCTGCATTTTTCAGGCAGGGGAATTAATAGTTCCTGACCACACAGGACAAAAGGAGATTTAGGAATTCTTTTCTTTGATGACGTTTTCTGGTAATCTCCTAAATATGTTGACAGAGGATAAAAATCTGTTTGTGACAGGGAAATCTTTATGGGATCAGTGATAAAATAATCTGAATTTTTGCAGCTTTGGCATCATTTGAATTGAGCAAACCTGGGGGGGTGTGAGCAGAGAAATTATGATTCTGATGATATTAAATTGGAAGAATCTTCTGTTTAAGGAACAGGAAAGAATTCCTAAATCTCCTTTTGTCCTGTGTGGTCCCAGACTGGTTCCTGTGTTTGCACTTATTCGATCACCTCCTACTCTGATATCGGTCACCAATTCCAACCCTCCAGGTTTCCCAGGGATTAAACAGCAAATTAAAGCATTCCAGGACCCAATTCCAAAATTCTCCTCACATCCCATCCCTTAATCCAGGGAGGGATTAAGGAAAATTTCAGTGCTTGGCTCCTTCTTGGTGCAGGTTCAAGTGGAAATGGAAATTTCTGGGGGGAGGATAAGGACACGGTGCTGCATTTTTCAGGCAGGGGAATTAATAGTTCCTGACCACACAGGACAAAAGGAGATTTAGGAATTCTTTTCTTTGATGACGTTTTCTGGTAATCTCCTAAATATGTTGACAGAGGATAAAAATCTGTTTGTGACAGGGAAATCTTTATGGGATCAGTGATAAAATAATCTGAATTTTTGCAGCTTTGGCGTCGTTTGAATTGAGCAAACCTGGGGGTGTGTGAGCAGAGAAATTGTGATTCTGATGATATTAAATTGGAAGAATCTTCTGTTTAAGGAACAGGAAAGAATTCCTAAATCTCCTTTTGTCCTGTGTGGTCCCAGACTGGTTCCTCTCCTGTGTTTGCACTTATTCCATCACCTCCCACTCTGATATCGGTCACCAATTCCAACCCTCCAGGTTTCCCAGGGATTAAAAAGCAAATTAAAGCATTCCAGGACCCAATTCCAAAATTCTCCTCACATCCCATCCCTTAATCCAGGGAGGGGTTAAGGAAAATTTCAGTGCTTGGCTCCTTCTTGGTGCAGGTTCAAGTGGAAATGGAAATCTGGGGGGGGAGGACAAGGACGTGGTGCTGAATTTCTCAGGCAGGGGAATTAATAAATCTCGGAGGGATGATCCAATCCTGGTGGGAAAACCGGTTCTAAAAACACTGGAGAAGTGGTTTGAAGATGTACTTTTTAATTCCAAAGCCCTCACACCAGTTTCTTACAGTGCCAAGTGTGTTAAACAAACATCAAGGAATTCTTTCCGAGGGTTTATTGGGGTTTTTAAGTGTCCTTTTTTAAGTTTAAAGGGCAAAAGAAAAGAATTTGCTCATTAGTAAAACCTATTCTTTATTACCAAGGGGATTCTCACCCTGAAAGGAACATCCTGGTTTCTTCCATCATTTAATCCAGGGCTGGATCCACTTGCAGCCTGGGACAGAAATATTTCCACAAGAAATTCCCTTCCCCAGGATAATCTGAAATTAGAATAGCCTGAAAAATTACATTTGTTGCTTCACTCCTGTTCTTCCATCAGAAAACATTAAAAGCACCTGTTTTCTTGTAAATCTTCCCATGTTTAGGGGAGGGTTTTGTGACAACTCAAACAAAAGAGCAGTCAAAAATCTCCCCACTGAACCAAAAGAAGAGCCTTCAGCTTTTCTGCTGTGCTCTCTGCAGGACTCAGTTCTCTGAGCAGCTCTGTAGGAGACAAAAAGCAGATTATTATTATCATTATTATTATTATTATTTTCTTTTAGCTAAAGTGAGAAGTCTTTACTGAGAGAGAAAACAAAGCCTGGTTTGATTCTTGTCTTGAAAAATAACCCTTGGCAGTGGGTTTGCACCATTTCTACATCCCACCAACAGTCAGAGCTCCTAAGCTTGGTTTTAAGTTTACCCAGGCTCAACTCTGCTCTGCCTGAACTTTCCCTGACCTTCCTGCAGCTTTTTCTTCCTCGCTTTTGCTCTTCCAGCAGGTTTTTTTTTTCCTAATTAACCAGCTGTCTGGGGCTAATTTGTGTTAGCTTTGCTTTATCTCTGCGTGGTACAAGCAGGGTTTCCCACAGGCAGCAGGAACGAGCAGTTCTGGCAGGTGAAACAAGATATTTATCACTAAAAACTGATGAGCAGAGAAATCCAGACCCTGCTGCAAGGACAGAGGCTTTGAGAAGGTGCATTTTTTTTTGGGGGGGGTGGGTAGAGGCACCAGATGATAAAAGAGAATGGAATCATGGAATGGGTTGGGTTGGAAAAGACTTTAAAACTCACCCAAATCCACCCCCCTGCCATGGGCAGGGACAACTTCCACTCCACCAAGTGGTTCCAAGCCCCATCCTGGCCTTGGAAACTTCCAGGGATGGGGCAGCCACAGCTTCTCTGGGGGTAAAAACTACAGAGTATGTGAGTAAGAATATTACCTTTATTATTATTATTATCATCACCAATATTATTTAATATTTTCTAAATAGATAACGTCTTGTTCTTCCTCTAACAAATGCATCCAGGTAAATACTGAGGATTCCCAGATTAGATTGTTAAGGTTTCAATAAAGCTTAAAAATCACTTCTGGGCTTTCTGTGTGGTTTGTGCTTTCTCTTGGCTCATAAAGGAGGTTTGGAGAGCAGCAATTGGGTGGTTTGAACCCTGACAGCTGCATTTCACTCCCTCCTTCACCCCCAGAGCTCCCTGATTTACAGCAGGACAGGATCTGGGAGGGCATCCCACGGGTGATCCTGCCCATCTCCCCAATTTCCACAGGAATTCCCAGATCTGCTGGGAAATCCACACACCTCTGCCTCCAAAAAAAGCAAGTTGGGGGTAAGGAATGAGTTAAAGGAGGGGTTGGAGTTGGGTGGGATTTCATGAAGCTCTTCCTTAGCCCACCAGAGCCCGGCTTAGGGAGAAGAGGGAGTTAATCCAACTCCTAAATCATCATTATGGCCAGAGAATATTGAATAGAAAATCTATGGAATTACAACAACATTGATTTCCTCCACCAATTCCAATGAAATAAAACACGGGGACACCTTCCACTAGCCCAGGTTGCTCCAAGTCCCAGGTTGCTGCTCCAAATTCCAAGATTATTGAAAAGAATATCTGTGGAATTACAACATTGATTCCCTCCAGCAATTCCAATGAAATAAAACACAGGGACACCTTCCAGTAGCCCAGGTTGCTCCAACGTGTCCAGGAACATTTCCAGAGATGAGGAATCCTCAGATTCTCTGGGCAACTTCCATAATAGAAGTTCCTCTATTATGAGAAATCCATTATTTGCCCAGAACCAGCTCCTGCACTTTAACTGCTCCTGATCCCTGAAAAGTTATTGGAATAAGAACTACAGGTCCTTCTGCCACCAAATAAACTAAACTGGGTCTGGGTGTCCATAAAAAGTGATGACAAACTTCGGTCAGTCCCTAAAAAGGGAATAAACATCCTAATTTTTGGCAGGGGTGTTTGGGGGCTGGGTCCTTTTTCCGCAGTGTTGGACAAGCAGATGGGCCCTAATCCAGCTGGATATTCATTATCCAAGGATAGAGACTTGGATACAGCAAATCCAGGCCAAGCAGCAGCAGATGACACAAGGAAGGGGCTCCCAATATAAGAATGATGTGGATCTGTTGGGATGAATCCAGAGGAATCCATGGAGTTGCTCCAAGGGCTGGAGCCAGGCTGGGAGAGCTGGGGGGGTTCCCCTGGAGAAGAGAAGGATCCAGGGAGAGCTGAGAGCCCCTGGCAGGGCCTAAAGGGGCTCCAGGAGAGCTGGAGAGGGACTGGGGACAAGGCATGGAGGGACAGGACACAGGGAATGGCTTCCCACTGAGGGAATTGGGATTGTTCAGCCTGGAGAAGAGAAGCTTTGGGGTGACCTCGTTGTGGCCTTCCAGGACCTGAAGTGGAAATAGGGAGAGAGACTGTTGACAAGAGCCTGGAGTACCAGGACAAGGGGAATGGCTTCCCACTGCCAGAGGGAAGGGATAGATGGGAGATTGGGAAGGAATTCCCGCCTGGGAGGGTGGGGAGGGGCTGGGATGGAATTCCCAGAGAAACTGTGGCTGCCCCTGGATCCCTGGAAGTGTCCCAGGCCAGGTTGGATGAACTTGGAGCAACCTGGTAGAGTGAAAGGACTCGGTCCAACAGGTCCATGTGCACCAGTGAAAGCTTTCCAAAGGTTTTCCAGGAAGATGTTGGCAATTCCTGCAATTATCCCTGTCTGTGAGTGCAGCATTTTGCATTTTTTGCCCAACTCACCCTCAGTTTTGATCCTGGTCCAACCCCAAGCCCAACCCCTGCCATGGAGCAGCCACAGACTCTCCAGGATATCAATTCCAAGCAGGAAACAAGGATCAGATATATTTGAGAGTTGTTCAAGTTCAAATTCTTTAATTAATGGGCTATTTCTTAACTTCAATTATTCCTTAGTCTTCTTATTCTTTTTAGCTTTATTTTCTTTTCAGCTTTAATTTCTTTTCAGCTTTAATTTCTTTTTAGCTTTAATTTCTTTTTGGTTTTAATTTCTTTTTAGCTTTAATTAGCAGATCTGGGCTTTTTCCCCCCCCCCACTTAATCTAATTTCTAAAAAGCCTGATTATCTCTAAAAGATGCCACTGGCTCCAGGATTCACCCAAATCCCCAATTCCATTACTCTCCACCAAGGTAAACTGGAATTTGATTGTGTTGTATAAATGCAGGATAATCCTGATTTTCTTTCTGTGTTTAATTTGGCCTCCACAGCACTGAAGGCATTTTTCTCCTCCCGAATTTATTCCCAATTTAGTCAAGGAATTTGAATTCAGCATTTCTCTTTTATGAACAGTAAATTCCCCCAGGAGTCATATTTTGGTTTGAACCAAGGGCAAATTCATCAGCCAAGGAAACTTTTTTCCTGTGCAAACAATTCATTTAAATTTATTTTTTTTTTAGCAAATATATTTCAGCTGAGAAGAAAATGGGCTTCAAGTAAGAAGGAGAAGGGAAAATAAGAAATCTCCTTTTGCTCTAAAGGCAAAACCCAGCACAGAGAAAGGAAGACAAAGGGAAAAAAGCAACTGCTCTAAAACAAATTCATAAATATCCTCGTTCTCCAAAGAGAAATTATGCAAAGGCAACATGAGATAATTTCCATTTTATCTGGGATGTTTCTGTTCCAAACTTTACAGCCCAAATCAAAAAATCTCACCCTCAAATGTTTTACTGCAAACAAAAATTGAGGAAATTTTGAAAGAGGATTTTAAGGGTGTTTAAGTTACACTGGATGGAAAATTTAGCACTAAATGGAAGGTTTGTTCCTTCTAAACCTTGCTTTGGCTCCTGGGAAAGCCACTTAAGGACAACTCCAGCTTTTTTTTCACCCTGAAAATCAGCTCAAGGCATCAAAGCAGAGGGAAGGAACTCAGGGCAGCCCCACTGGGAAAAACCAGGTGTTTGTGGAAATGTGTTTCCATTATTGACAAAAAACGGGGTCAATTTGCACAAGTCAGGGAGCATTTTGTTTCCCAGTTGTAAACGGGAAGCGGCGTCAGGAACCCAACTGGGATTCATGGAAGGGTTGGATACACCCTGAGATGCTGGGTCAGAGAATTTTTGATAGATAAGTGAGAATATCTGTGATTTTTTGATACATAAGTTAGGAACTGGTTGATGGCTGGGCCCAGAGAGTGATGGTGAATGGAGTTGCATCCAGTTGGGATCTGTCACCAGTGGTGTCCCCAGGGATCAGTGCTGGGCCCAGTCCTGTTTAATGTCTTTATTGATGATTTGGATGAGGGGATTGAGTCCATCATCAGCAAGTTTACAGATGACACCAAGCTGGGGGGAGTGTCCATCAGCTGGAAGGCAGGAGGGCTCTGCAGAGGGACCTGCACAGGCTGGATCCATGGGCTGATTCCAAGGGGATGAGGTTCCACAAGGCCAAGGGCCAAGGGCCAGGTCCTGCCCTTTGGCCACAACAACCCCAGACTGGCACAGAGGGGCTGGAGAGCAGCCAGGCAGGAAGGGAGCTGGGAGTGGGGATGGACAGGGAGCTGAACAGGAGCCAGAGTGTGCCCAGGGGGACAAGAGGGCCAATGGATCCTGGCCTGGCTCAGGAACAGGGGGGCCAACAGGGCCAGGGAAGGGATTCCTGCCCTGGACTCAGCGCTGGGGAGGCCACCCCTGGAGTGCTGTGTCCAGTTCTGGGCCCTCAGCTCAGGAAGGACATGGAGGGGCTGGAGCAGGGCCAGAGGAGAGCAACGAGGCTGGGGAAGGGACTGGAGCACAAGTGCTGTGAGGAGAGGCTGAGGGAGCTGGGGCTGTTCAGCCTGGAGAAGAGGAGGCTCAGGGGAGACCTCCTCACTCTCTGCAACTCCCTGCCAGGAGGGGGGAGCCAGGGGGGGTTGGTCTCTTTTCCCAGGCAACTCTCAGCAAGACAAGAGGGCTGGGTCTGCAGCTGTGCCAGGGGAGGGGGAGGTTGGAGATCAGGAAGAATTTCTTTGCAGAGAGGGTGCTGAGCCATTGGAATGGGCTGCCCAGGGAAGGGGTGGATTCTCCGTCCCTGGAGGTGTTTAAGGACAGACTGGATGTGGCATCAGTGCCATGGGCTGGGAACCACGGCGGGGTTGGATCAAGGGTTGGACTGGATGATCTCGGAGGTCCCTTCCAACCCAGCTGATTCTGGGATTCTGTGATTCTATGATAAGTGAGAATATAGAGGATTCTTTGATCTATCAGCTGTTTGCAGAAAGCAGCTCTTTTAATTCAAGCTGACTCCTTTAAGCACATTATTTTAATGGATTTACTCAAGGTGTTGCTTTACAAAAATCCCGCCCGTTCCCATTTTGCTGGCAGGCCATAAATTGATTTTATTTGTTCTTCTCTTAAATGAAACAGAATTAAAAGAGTTGGAACGTTCCCAGTCGAGGCAACAAATCTGACATTCCATTAAAAACCAATCAGCTTTATTAAGCTCCAATTCAATCCCAGGGTTTTTTCCTCCCAGGTTTTTCATCCCATGCAGCTGCATCCAAGTGCAGCGAGGAGGGTTTGCATCTGCTCCGAGAGGTTTGGATGCTACTTTGCTTTTTTTTTTTGGAGATGCAAATTTTCTTAGTCTTGAGATGAAAAAAAAAATAAAAAAAGGGCAGACTTTGAAATGTAATGTGATTTTATCACCTCTAATCCATTCTGAGCTGCAACCTCTATCAGCAATTAATGGCCTGAAACATAAAAGCACAGTAATAAGCCCATAATGAATTAAACCTTCTGATGACACTTCCATTATGGACAACACTTCATATATTTGCTGCAGACCTTTTTACCTTTGTTGATGGTTGGTATTTCATCAAATTAAGTTTAAATAGTGGCCAGGCTGAATGGTACATTAAGTTTTTTTGGTCTTTAAATGTATTCCTGCTTTGGGAGAAACACCACAGAGGATTTTTATGGTGGGGAGGAAGGTGGAGAGGAATCTCTTCTCAGGGTGAGAGTTTCTAGTGATGGATTGCTCAAATCATGACAAAGGTGACAGGAATTTCATTGATTTAATGACTCCTGAATTCCTGAGTCCAAGGAACATAAACACCTTGACTGCTTGTCCAGGAGTTCAGAGGATGAACTTCAAGAAACCAAAATCAGCATCAGAGAAACACAGAATGGTTTGGGCTGGAAGGGACCTTCAAGATCATTTAATTCCACTCCTGCCATGGGCAAGGACACTTTCCACCAGCCCAGGTTGCTGCAATCTGGCCTTGGACACTTCCAGGGATCCAAAGGCAGCCACAGCCTCTCTGGGAATTCCATCCCAGCCCCTCCCCACCCTCCCAGCCAGGAATTCCTTCCCAATATCTCACCTAAATCTCTCCTTTTGGTTTAAAACCATTCCCCCTCTTCCTATCACTCTCTGCCCAGGGGCCAGGGCTGGGGAAAGGAGACCAAGAAGACATGGAAAACATGGAAAACTGAGGCTGAGTTCTGGCTTCCACCCCAGCACCCAGCAGGGTCCCATTCCCAAGGAAATTCTTTACACAGAATCACAGAACCCTGGAATGGTTTGACTTGGAAGGGATCATAAAGATCTTGTTGCAAGGGCAAGGGCACCTTTCGCTAGCCCAGGTTGCTCCAAGTTCATCCAACCTGGCCTTGGACACTTCCAGGGATCCAGGGGCAGCCACAGCTTCTCTGGGAATTCTATTCCAGGGCTTTCCCACCCTCCCAGCCAGGAATTCCTTCCCAATATCCCATCTAAATGGAGCTTCCATGCAGTGAAATATCAGCAAAGTGTAAAATTGGAGTTTCTCTTGTTCCAAAATGCAGCTGCTGACAGAGCTGATTCCAAAATGGACCATTTGCAAGAGAAAGAACCACAAGACCCAGTAAGTCAAGGGCAGAATTTTAATAATTTGTGTATTTGGGATTTCCTGGGGAGTTCTGAGATTTAAATCAGGGGATTATCTGGGGTTGGTCCCTTCCCATGTGTTGTTTTATGAAGTATTTGCTTTAATGGCACTGTAAGTTCTGGGTTTGATCAGCAGAGAATCCTGGAATGGTTTAGGCTGGAAGGGACCCTAAAGCTCATCCCATTCCACCCCCTGCCATGGGCAGGGACACCTTCCACTAGCCCACGTTGCTTCAAGCCCCATCCAACCTGGCCTTGGACACTTCCAGGGATGAGGAGTTCCCAACCCCTCTGGCTGAACCCCAAATCCATGTGCTGGTCTCCCTGATTCCTGCCAGTGGTGCCTTTTTCAGCGGAATTCCTGGCATTGAGGATTTCCCCAGCTCTCCTAAATGCATCCCTTTTTTGACATGGCAGCATTAGCAATTCACTGCAGTTCATTTTATCCTCTGCAGGGTGAGAGAATACTCTTGTAAATTGAATTAATTCTTGGTTTGCCTTTGAAATAATAAAACCAAATAAATAATTTAGTCCATGCACTGTGGAGAGGAAAGAAAAAAAAAAAAGAAAGATAATAAGAAGAAATTGAAGTCAGCTCTAATATTCATTACAGAAAGGAGTGTTCTCTTCAGCTTCCATAACTGTGAAAGTGTTCTGTGGACTTAATCCCAAGGAAATTAAAACTTTTGTCCACTGTAAAAACGTTGTGTTAAGGCTATAAAAAGTTGATGCTGTTAAAGCAATGTACCATTTAGCCTTCAGTCCCAGCATTTGGGAAGACAGGAATATTGCTGTGCAGTGGACTGGAGAGAACCTGAATTAGTTCAGTCAATTAAGTCATGATTAATTTATGTTAGACCTCGTTCTCTCTCGAGTCTATAAAAACAAAGCCTTTAGTTAACTGGCAGCATTTAGTTTAATAAAAGTAAAGTCTTTAAAGATGACTTCAGGAGGGGGGGAAGTGGAGGAGGAGGGGGGGAAACACCGCTGACAAAATCAATAGACAGCAAGATTCCTGTTTGATTTGTGCCAGTGCGAGTTAAAATAACCTCAGAGACAAATACAGGGGTGATGCCCCTTCAGATGGAGAACCAGCTTCTCCAGGTCTTCATTAGTGCACTAATCCAGCAGCTCCACAGAACATGAGACAAATCCCAATTTCCCAAATTCCCTGTTCCTACAACTTCCCTGTGTCCTGAGTTGGGCAGAGAAAGAGGAGCCTCAGGACTAGTAGAGCCCTACTGATGTGACCCTACAGCTGCACCCAGGCTGTGATGGCCCTAATGATCCCTCTCTAATGCTCACTGCAGGTTTAACTATCCTGAACCACAGGGAAAGGCTTCTGGGATCCAGGGGATTGCTGGAACCACACAGAGGAGAACTCCCCATAAATATGGAATATATATATATGTGTCTATACATACATAAATATTTATATAGGGGTGAAAATTATGATCCAGATGTCAGGATATGGAGCTCTGAGCAACCTGGGCTGGTGGAAGACGTCCCTGTCCATGGTAGGGGGGTTGGAACGAGATGGTCTTTAAGGTCCCTTTCAACCGAGGCCATTCCATGATTCTCTGATTCCATGTTGGGCACAGGCACAGGGATTATGCTGGAGGGGCATCAAATCCCATGCCAGCTCCATTCTCCACATTTCACCATCTCAGAGCCAGCCCAGCCCATGGTGGAGTCACCTCTTCAGGCACCAGGGCACCCATGGCTTTGTGGAGAAAAGTCCAAGAGAATCCCAGAATGGTTTGGGCTGGAAGGGACCTTCAAACTCATCTTGTTCCCATGGGCAGGGCCACCTTCCACTATTCCAGATTGCTCCAACCTGGCCTTGGACACTTCCAGGGATCCAGGGGCAGCCACAGCTTCTCTGGGAATTCTATTCCAGGACCTCCCCGCCCTCCCAGCCAGGAATTCCTTCCCAATATCCCATCTAAACTTCCTCTCCTTCAAGATGTTGGTCTGCCCTGTGCAACGGGCACCACTTGGGGTTGATGTCCAGAGAAACATCCAAGGCAAAGCCCAGAACCAGGATGGGTTTAGAGGAACCAGGATGGGTTTAGAGGACCAGGACAAAGTGGTCCTCCCACTTGACATGAAATCTCTGCTTAGAGGTTCTTGGAAACCACAGAAGTTTGATTCCAGTTGAAATCAAGAGGAGTAAATCCCTCCAAATTCCTCCCATGAGGATCCTGATCCACCTGGGACCTTCAGCCAGTCCATTGCTGTGGTGGGATTAGGAGACACCCTCCTTCAGAAGCCACTGCCATGACGTGGATCATTAAATCCCTCATTTTGATGTGGATCATTAAACATCTTTGCATTTAATTGCTCCCAATTTGGGCTCCACCTTCGAATCAGACACATTTTTAAAAAGCACAGGATTAAACAAACGGAGCAGTCTGAAATTTCCGCGTGTTCCCCACTGACCAAGGATTCAAGGAACAACTCAGGATTTTCCACAACTCTTAATTAGGGCCCTGCCTCCCTCTTGAGACTGAATTATCTCCTCCCAAGCAACAACAAGGGGAGAGAAACATCCCCAGTGAGATTTCCTGCTTTTGTTATCCCTCCTGAAGGCCAAGCTTGTGGCAGGAACTGAATCCCAGCACCTGTGAGCTCCAAGCATGGAGAAAACCACATTCCATCTTCCTGACATCCCTTTTTCCAGCTGCTGGCATGAAAGATTCCCTCTCTGAGAGTCAGCAACTCAAACGAGGTGATTTTTCAGCAGGAACTGCCACGATTTGCACCGGTCCAGAAACTCAACAACCTGTTTTTCTTCTGTTCAAACGGGAGAAAAACAGCTCTGTGAGGTGGAGCAGGTGCCTAAAAAACAGCGTGAGGGCTGCAGGGATGGGATGGGTTGGAGTGACAAATTCACAGCCTGGAATTGCTTCTCTGGCTGCTTCACAAGGGCTTGGAAGCAAACACAGGCAGGGGATAAAGCTGGAGCTGCTGGAAAGAGGGAAATGGGGTTGTGAGCAGAGCCAGGCAGTGACAGAGCCAACGAGCTGCCAAGACAAACAGCAGAGGAAAAATCTGGGTTATCACGTTCCTGGGTGATCCCAGGGGTTTTGGTTTTGAGGAGAAAAGCCCAAATCCTGCTCAGCAATGCTGGATCCCACATCTATCCATCCCCCCGAATTTGGGGAGCCTTGGTGGTATCAGTGAAGGTTTGGGAAACCATAAAATCGTTCATGCTGGGAAAGACCCCCAAGGTCATCAGCTCCAACCTTTGACAGATCACCACAGTGCCCATTCAACGATACCAGGGAGTGCCAAGGGGATTCAATTTTTGGATCCCTTCCAGGGATGGTGACTCCACCTACTCTTTTCTGATCCCTTCCAGAGGTGGTGTCCTCACCTACTCAATTTTTTGATCCCTTCCAGAGATGGTCACTCAACCTACTCAATTTTGGGTCCTTTCCCAGGATGGTGACTCCACCTACTCTATTTTTGATGCCTTCAGGGATGGTGACTCCACCCACATGTTTTTTGATCCCTTCTAGGGGTGGTGACTCCACCTACTTGATTTTTGGATCCCTTCCAGTGGTGGTGACTCCATCTACTCAATTTTGGATCCCTCCCAGCGGTGGTGACTCCACCTACTCCATCTTTGGATCCCTTCCAGAGATGGTGACTCCACCTGCTCTATTTTTCGATCCCTTCCAGAGATGGTCATCTTACCTACTGAATTTTTGGATCCCTTCCAGAAATGCTGAGTCTACCCAGTTGATTTTGGATCCCTTCAGGGATGGTGACTCCACCTACTCAATTTTTGGATCCCTTCCCAAGATGCTGAGTCTACCTGGTTGATTTTTGAGCTCTTCCAGGGATGGTGTCCTCACCTACTCCATTTTTGATCCCTTCAGGGATGGTGACTCCATCTGCTTGTTTTGGGATCCCTTCCAGAGATGGTGACTCCACCTACTCAATTTTTGGATCCCTTCCAGAGGTGATGACCCCACCTACTCTATTTTTTGATCCCTTCCAGGGATGGTGACCTCACCTACTTCATTTTTTGATCCCTTCCACAGATACTGAGTCTACTTAGTTGATTTTTGAGCCCTTCTAGGGCTGGTGACTCCACCTACTCAATTTTTGATCCCTTCCAGTGGTGGTGATTCCACCTACTCTATTTTTTGACCCTTTCCAGGGATTGTGACCTCACCTGCTCATTTTTGGATCATGGTGACTCCACCTACTCATTTTTTGATCCTTTCCAGGGATGGTGACCTCACCTACTCCATTTTTTTGATCCCTTCCAGGGATGGTGACTCCCCCTACCTTGCTGGACCTGCTCCTAAGGTGTGCCCACACCCAGTTCTCCTGACTTTTGGTCTGGACTTCCCTGGAAGCCTCCCTGAGCTGGAGCTTCTCTGCAGCCCCATCTCCACTGAAACTCTGTGATTTATCCATGTCCCTCCTCCAGCTGATTCCTCACCAGTTTTTTTCCTTATCCTGGGAAAAGCTGAGGTACCTCCACCTCTTACATCTGCTGAGACAGGTTGAATTCCTCAAGGAAAAGTCCAAAATACCCTCCTGCTTTCCCTGCTCCGGCAGCATTTGGCTCTCAGCATTCCAGGAGTCTGGGAATTGTGTTCTCCTCTGCGGGATCTCCAAGAAATCATTCCTAAATAAGAGGATAATGGCAGCTTGTTGCTTCTCTGGCTGTGTGAGGAGGGAGAAAGCTCTTTCCCAGGATTTGGGGAAGAAGGAGGAAGCCCTTTCCCAGGATTTGGGGAGGAAGGAGGAGCTCAGGCTGTTCCTGCACACCACCAGCTGCTGGAGGTTCCTCCTGTCCCTCCAAATCCAAATGGTTTTCCTGCCAAAAATCACCTTCCCTGCACAGCTGGATCGGTGACAGAGACGCCCAAAGCGGCAGGGAATGTTCTGGAAGTGCTAAAATGTGGTGTGGGGTTGGAGCAACCGGGTTGAGCTCAGGATATGCCACAGAAATGCCTGAATTCCCTTCAAGCTGCAGGAAAGGAGCTTCTCCTTGGAGATGGATGATCCCAGAGCGGGGAAGAATGATCCACAGGGTGTAAAATCTGGAATGTTTCCCATGATTTATTCCCAGAGAAAAACATTTCATGACTCAGAACCAGCAGCTGGAGCCAGGCTGGGAGAGGTGGGGGGGTTCACCTGGAGAAGGGAAGGATCCAGGGAAACCTGAGAGCCCCTTGCAGGGCCTAAAGGGGCTCCAGGAGAGCTGGAGAGGGACTGGGGACAAGGCATGGAGGGACAGGACACAGGGAATGGCTTCAAACTAGTTTAGATATTGGGAAGGAATTGCTGGCTGGGAGGGTGGGGAGGCCCTGGAATAGAATTCCCAGAGAAGCTGTGGCTGCCCCTGGATCCCTGGAAGTGTCCAAGGCCGGGTTGGAGCCACCTGGAATAGTGGAAGGTGTCCCTGCCCATGGCAGAGGGTCGGAACAAGATTTTAAGGTCCCTCCCAACCCAAAGCATTCCAGGATTTTGATTCCCAGCTCCCTGGCCGTGCAGAATGTTTAATTCTGTGACATATTAATCAGAGCTATGATTTGAGATCTCAGTTCTACCCCAAAGGAAACAAATGGGACAAGTCACATAATTTGATATGTGAGCTCAGAAAGGTGAGGTTTTTTGGGAAGAGCTGAATGTCCTCCTTGTGGGATTTCAGGGAAGCCACAATCCCAAGGTTTGGGCATCCAAGTCCCAAGTGGGGATGCTGAAAAACCTGTGGTGTTCCCAGGATTTCTCTATAAATGTCTTTTGGGTGGGTTTTTTTTTTTTTTTCCTCTCTATTTGAGCATCTCCTTTTCCTGCCGTGGTGGGTCCTCATTCCCTGCCTGTCCCGCTGCTTCTCCTGCTTCCAACTGTTGATCCAGTGGGATAAACACAGCCAGGTTCCCTCAGTTTGCCCCCAGGAACAGTTGATTTGTTCCCAAAGTGTGTTTACATTCTCTGCACTAAAATCAATATTTCCCACCTGTGCCTCCACGACAGAGTTTGGGTTTGGGAACAACAGGGAAGAAAAATTCAATTTAAACAAAATAAAACTGAAATAAAG
>NW_021938870.1:328771-416206 GCF_001715985.3 Manacus vitellinus
CCAGCTGAACTCCAGAAGCCCGGGATAATCTCCTTGACAAAGTTGGAATTGTGTTAAATCCAAGTGTATGGGTTCCTAAACCAAAGGATTCTCCCAAAATGGGATTATTGCAGCTTCCAAAGCGCTGTTTTATTTTCTCTTTATGCCTTAATAAGTATCAAAGTCTTTATGAAACCAGGAGCTACAAATATCATTTATAGCAGATTGATTTTCTTTTTTTTTATTGGAAACAGGACTTATTTATTTTTTTAAGTACTGGGAAAAGGGAAATTATTTTCCATGGTATTACTCCAGACTTAGTTGGAAGAAGGGATATTAAAGTTAAATATTAATTAAGCAAATGAAAGAGAATAAAATATACTTAAATAAAATAAATTATATTTCTATTTATTTAAATATCTGTAGGTTTATTTTAAAGAAATTTTATTTAAATTTAATAAGTGAAAATATAAAATATTTTATATTTTAAAAAGAAAGGATGGGATAAACTTCTGAGGTTTAACTTCCCAGGGATAATTTCCCATGCAACAAGGAATTCAAGCCTGTCCATCACCCCCAATTTGTTGGCTGCAGCCGTGGCAAAAGAAAGGAATTTGCTTGGGAAAAAAAAAAAGAAGAATACTTGGAAAAAATGGTTAAAAATTTTCCAGCTGGCAAATGAGGAATAATCCCTTTTCATATCCATCCTTATCCAACATCCTAAAAGCAGAGGAATGGGAGTTCTGCTAAACAGAGAAGGGTTTTGTGCCAAATATGCCAAGTAAATTGGGCTCTGGACTGCAATTGGAATTTTCACGGGGGATTTTTGGGAGAAAAATGCATCTTGCAAAGACAAAACGTGAAATATTCACCCGGAATAATCAAACCTGAAAGGGCAGGAACGAAGAGCCAGGAGGTGCTTTGGGTTGGAAATCTTTCCAGGTAGAAAGGAAAGAAGGAAAGGTGGGAAAAGGTACCTGTTAATTCGATTATTCTTAATTTTTTATAGATATATATTGGAAATTTTTAGGGGTTTTTTGTAAGTATAAACAAATTGGGGTATTTATAGCAAATATACATCCCATGTTTCATAAAAGAGAGGTTGGCAGTGTGACCTTTGAACACTTGGGATATGTCAGAGCTGCTCCTTCCCATGTTCCAGCCCGTTCCACGGGGATGAATGTGCTGCAGTCCAATAATTAGCACTTCTTCCATGGATATCATGGAATTCCAGAATGGTTTGAGTTGGAAGGGCCCTTAAATCCCATCTCATCCCAACCCCTGCCACGGGCAAGGACACCTTCCAGTAGCCCAGGTTGCTCCAAGTTCCATCCAACCTGGCCTTGGACACTTCCAGGGACTGGGATTCCACGGTTTCTCTGGGAATATATGGATTAACGGGGGGTGTTTCCTTAATTTGAGGGATTTGGGAGCACCAAGGAGGGCGGATTGATGGTTCCCAATTGCTGCCCAAGACTGGGTGACTTCAATTCTTTGGTTTGGGGAAGAAGAGGAACATCCAGCCCTTCAATCCAGGATCCTTATTCCTGAATCCATTTATGAATCCTGAACCATTTCTGAAGCTGAACCGGGATCAGGTGAAGCACCACTGGGATTTTATTTAGGGAATAAATTCAGACCCATCACACCCCATTTTGTTGCCCAGATGTTCCCAGCTCTGGAGCAGCTGTGCCAGCATATTCTCCAATCCCACTTTAGGATCATCTCAGGGCTCCATGGAAGGACAAGAATTCAGGGAAAAAAAGATGGGATTTCAAGGATATTTCACCTCTTGGCACTGATTCCATATCTCTCCAAATGGCTTCAGTGTTGGGCATGGGATTCTCCAAACCCAGTTCAGGATCATCCTATGGCTTCATGGCATGGAAGGACAACAATTTAGGGAAGAAAAGATGGGATTTCAAGGATATTTCACCTCCTGGCTCCTCATCTCTCCAAATGGCTTCAGTTTTTTGGATATCATTCTCCAAACCCAGTTCAGGATCATCTCATGGATCCACTGCATGGAAAGACAATAATTCAGGGAAGAAAATAAGGAATTTCAAGGATATTTCACCTCCTGGCACTGATTCCTCATCTCTCCAAATGGCTTCAGATTTTCCAAACCCAGTTCTGGATCATGTTCTGGCTCCACTCCATGGAAGGACAATAATTCAAGGAAAAAAAGAAGGGATTTCAAGGATATTTCACCTCCTGGCACTGATTCCTCAGCTCTCCAAATGGCTTCAGTTTTGGGCGTGGGATTCTCCAAACCCAGTTCTGGATCATCTGCATGGAAAGACAATAATTCCGGGAAAAAGCATGAGAGAAAAATATCCACACAAAGCATAGAAAAAATCCATGTAGAGCATAGGAAAATATCCATAGAAAGCATAGAAAAAACTCCATATAAAACATAGAAAAATATCTATAAAAAGCATAGAAAAAAATCTATATAAATAATAGGAAAATATCCATATAAAGCATAGAAAAAATCCACACAAAGTATAGAAAAAATCCATGTAAAGCATAGGAAAATATCCATGTAAAGCATAGAAAAAATCTATATAAAACATGGGAAAATATCCATATAAAGCATAGAAAAAAAATCAATATAAAACATAGAAAAAACTCCATATAAACCACAGGAAAATATCCACAGAAAGCATAGAAAAATATCCATATAAAGCATAGAAAAATATCCATATAAAGCATAGAAAAAATCCACATAAAGCGTAGAAAAAATCTATAGAAAGCATGGAAAATATCCATACAAAGCATAGGAAAATATCCATAGAAAGTATAGAAAAAAATCTATATAAAGCATAGGAAAAACTCCATATAAAACATAGGAAAAAATCTATATAAAGCATAGAAAAAAACCTATATAAAACATAGAAAAATATCCATTTAAAGCATAGAAAAAAATCTATATAAAGCATAGGAAAAAATCTATATAAAGCATAGGAAAAAATCTATATAAAGCATAGGAAAAATCTGTATAAAACATAGGAAAAATCTATATAAAGCATAGAAAAAACTCCATATAAAGCATAGGAAAAATCTATATAAAACATAGAAAAATATCCATATAAAGCATAGAAAAATATCCATATAAGGCATAGAAAAAATTTATATAAAACGTAGAAAAAACTCCATATAAAGCACAGGAAAATATCCATAGAAAGCATAGAAAAAATCTATATAAAGCATAGGAAAATATCCATATAAAGCATAGAAAAAAATCTATATAAAGCATAGAAAAAATCTATATAAAGCATAGGAAAATATCCATATAAAGCAGGATTAAATTCAGTGTTTCGCAGAGGAGTAAAAGTCTATTCAACACCTCATCAAACATAGCTCATAAATAACAGGACTCTTCTCACTGCCTGATCCTGTCCAGGCATTTGGGTGTTTGCTTTGATACCCACAGCAAGGAATGATCCCAAAAGTCCAGAAATTTTTCCCCTCAAGTGGAATTAACAGGAAGCAGAGGTGGAATCGAGCAGCAAAGCTTTGTGTCCGTACGGGATAAAGTTATTATTTGTGGGATAAAGTTCTTATTTGTGGGATAAAGTTCATATTTCTGGGACTATCCTGAAACATTTGAGGGGAGGGGAAGGACACTGAGACAGACAGATTGGGAAAAATTGTGCAAAAAAACCAGGCAGCTGCTCTTCTGTGCCCTGCCAGGAGAAAGAGAAATAATTCAGCTTCAAATTCTCATTTAAATTGGGATAAAAAAGCGGGATCTGAGCTTTGCAGGGAGATGAAACGCTCGGTTTTGTCCTCGCTCCTCTGCTTTGGATGAGGGCGGAACATTTCCCGGTTTTCCAGGTTCGTTTCCTTCTGCTTTTTGGGCTTTGGCTGGTTTGGACTTTTCCACAATTCACAGAGTCCCCGAAGAATTAAAATAACAAAGCTGAAGTCGAGACCTCCTGATGATGCCCTCGGGCAAAGAATCCGAATTTCAAAAGCCGGCCCCACTCCCAGGAACATTCCCTCAATTATTCCCTCAATTCCACCCATCTGCCATCACAGGTTCTGTTGGAAAATTACTCCCACTAAAGCGAGAACTTGTGGAAAATCCCGGGTTTTTAATGCACTGCACGGCCTGACAAAGAGAAATCGTCCAGGTGAGGAGCAGGCCTGAATAAAAGCAATCAATTAAATAAAAGCAATCAATTAAATAAAAGCAATCAATTACTGCTCTCGAATTTAGTAGCACAGGTGTCAAAGCAGGACTAACAAGCTCTCAGGATGGTGCAAAAAATAATCAAAAATCCCGTGTAGCTGAGGATAATGATGGCAGGAATGCAAAATCTGCCTGCTTTTCAGGTTGTTTAAAGTTATAAATTATTGTCTTGTGTTGGGGATTAATCCCAGAGGGAAGAGCAGTCACATCCATCTGGGAGGGAGCGAATCCCTGGCTGGGATGGGGAGACAACCAGGATAAAAGGGAGGGAATTTGTGGGTTGGGATAAAGATAGTTTAATAAGGAAAGCAAAAGCCAAACAGGGAATTCATTCCCACTTCCCAGGGTAGGCAGGGGCTCAGCCATTCCCGGGACAGTCGGGATCCAGGAGGGTGAGGGGGACTTGGGAAGACAAACCCCATCAAATTATTCCATGTTTGTGTGATCCATCCACCCCAAATTATTCAATATTTGTGTGATCCATCCACCCCAAATTATTCAATATTTGTATGATCCATCCCTGCCATTGAACCAGACGATTTTTAGAGTCTCTTCTACCCCAAATTATTCCATGTTTGTATGATCCATCCCTGCCCATGGAATCAAATTATTCCATATTTCTATAATCCACCCCTGTCCATGGAACAAGGTAATTTTTAAGGTTCCTTCTACCTCAAATTATTCCATGTTTGTAAGATCCATCCCTGCCCATGGAATCAAATTATTCCATATTTCTATAATCCACCCCTGCCCATGGAACAAGGTAATTTTTAAGGTTCCTTCTACCTCAAATTATTCCATGTTTGTAAGATCCATCCCTGCCCATGGAACCAGATGATTTTTGAGGTCCCTTCCACCTCAAATTACTCCATATTTGTCTGATCCATCCCTGCCCATGGAACAAGGTATTTTTTAAGGTCTCTTCCAGCCCAAATTATTCCATATTTATATGACCCATCCCTGCCCATGGAACCAGATGATTTTTAAGGTCTCTTTCACCTCAAATTATTCCCTATTTTTATGATCCATCCACCCCAAATTATTCCATGTTTGTAAGATCCTTCCCAGCCCATGGAACCAAATCATTCTATATTTGTGTGATCCATCCCTGCCAATGAAACCAGATAATTTTTAAAGTCCCTTCCACCCCAAATTATTCCATGTTTGTATGATCCATCCACCCCAAATTATTCCATGTTTGTCTGATCCATCCACCCCAAATTATTCCATATTTGTGTGATCCATCCCTGCCCATGGAACCAGATGATTTTTAAGGTCTATTTCACCTCAAATTATTCCCTATTTTTATGATCCATTCTTCCAAATTATTCCATATTTGTATGATCCATCCCTGCCCATGGAACCAAATTATTCCATGTTTGTAAGAGCCATCCCTGCCCATGGAACCAGATGATTTTTGAGGTCCCTTCCACCTCAAATTACTCCATATTTGTCTGATCCATCCCTGCCCATGGAACTGGATGATTTTTAAGGTCTCTTCCAGCCCAAATTATTCCATATTTATATGATCCATCCCTGCCCATGGAACTGGATGATTTTTAAGGTCCCTTCATCCCAAATTATTCCATATTTGTCTGATCCATCCCTGCCCATGGAACCAGATAATTTTTAAATTCCCTTCCACTCCAAATTATTCCATATTTGTGTGATCCATCCACCCCAAATTATTCCATATTTGTGTGATCCATCCACTGAAAATTATTCAATATTTGTATGATCCATCCCTGCCATTGAACCAGACGATTTTTAGAGTCTCTTCTACCCCAAATTATTCCATGTTTGTATGATCCATCCCTGCCCATGGAATCAAATTATTCCATATTTCTATAATCCACCCCTGCCCATGGAACAAGGTAATTTTTAAGGTTCCTTCTACCTCAAATTATTCCATGTTTGTAAGATCCATCCCTGCCCATGGAACCAGATGATTTTTGAGGTCCCTTCCACCTCAAATTACTCCATATTTGTCTGATCCATCCCTGCCCATGGAACAAGGTATTTTTTAAGGTCTCTTCCAGCCCAAATTATTCCATATTTATATGATCCATCCCTGCCCATGGAACCAGATGATTTTTAAGGTCTCTTTCACCTCAAATTATTCCCTATTTTTATGATCCATCCACCCCAAATTATTCCATGTTTGTAAGATCCTTCCCAGCCCATGGAATCAAATTATTCCATATTTGTATGGATCCCTCCCTGCCCATGAAACTGGATGATTTTAAGGTCCCTTCATCCCAAATTATTCCATATTTGTAAGATCCATCCCTGCCCATGGAATCAAATTATTCCATATTTGTCTGATCCATCCCTGCCCATGGATCCAGATGATTTTAAGCTCTTTCCCACCCCAAATCATTCCCTATTTCCACACTCACACCCCCTTTCCAGCTCTGAGCCACCAGCAGCGCTGCTGGGAAGGAGATTTGGAAGACGAGGCTATTTTTGGGATAACCAGGAGCACTGAGAGGAGTTTGAAGCCTCAAAAAAGCTCATTGTGGAGACAAGAAAAATAAGATTTTAGAACAAAAACCATTTAGGGGAGACTTTTAACACTCCAAGAACTGGAGGCTCCATCTGGAACCAGCGTGTCCTGATCCCCTTGGGATTAAAAAGGCACTTCAAACTTTCCTTTTTGTTGTAAAAAATGCTGAAAACACGGGAAAACACGTGGAAAAATCGAGCCCAGGTGTTATATCTTAAAGCAACCCAGTTGGGAAATAAGTAGAATTAGGAATGGCTCTGCAGGCTGGGTCAGCCATCCAAGGGAAAAGAAGGAATGAAAAGGGAAAAAGGAAAGAAAAGGAGAAAAAATGGAAAGAAAAGGAGAAAAGAAGGAAAGAAAAGGGGAAAAGGAGGAAGAAAAGGAGAAAAAAAGGAGAGAAAAGGAGAAAAGAAGGAAAGAAAAGGAGGAAAGAAGGAAAGAAAAGGAGAAAAAGGAACGAAAAGGGGAAAAGGAAAGAAAAGGAAAAAAGAACAGAAAGAAAAGGAGAAAAAGGGAAGAAAAGGGGAAAAGGAAAGAAAAGGAGTAAAGAAGGAAAGAAAAGGAGAAAAGAAGGAAAGAAAAGGAGAAAAAGGGAAGAAAAGGAGAAAGAAAGGAATGAAAAGGAAAGGAGAAAAAGTGGAGAAATGAAGGAAAGAAGGAAAGAAAGAAAGAAAGGGGGAAAAGGAAAGAAAAGTAAAAAGAATGGAAAGAAAAGGAGAAAAAAGGACAAAGAAAAGGAGAAAAAGGAAAGAAAAGGAGAAAGAAAGGAAAGAAGGAAAGAAAAGGGGAAAAGAAGGAAAGAAAAGGAGAAAAGAAGGAAAGAAAAGGGGAAAAGAAGGAAAGAAAAGGAGAAAAGGGGAAGAAAAGGGGAAAAGAAGGAAAGAAAAGGAGAAAAAAGGAAAGAAGGAGAAAAAGGGAAGAAAAGGGCTGGGAATGCTGCACAAAACCTCTCCAGGAGCCAAAAAACAAGAGGAAGGAATGGGTTTGCAGCAGGAAAATCTTCCTGATGCAGCACAGTTTTCCTGGCACTGAGTGGATGTGTGGGATGGAAGGGAGACAGAGCTTTTCCAAAGCTTCCTCTGGAGCTTCCCGGTGCACCAAAGAACCTGGGAAAAGCAGAGGATGCTCTGCCTGGGCCAACAGCACACCCAGAGCAGCAATTTGGGGGAAAATTGGGAAATTATTCCCACAAAGGGCTTGTAGGGGAACCAGGTTGGGTGAACAGCACAAGGATCAGTGTCCAGGGAACACTCCTGGATCCGTGGGGCTCCCTCAGGGCCAGCTGAGGGATGGAGGCAGTCCTATATTCCCAGAATTCCCCACAGATGGAATGGTTTTACTCCATCCCCCCACTGTGCTCCTTCCCTGAGCTTTCCTGGTGCCATTCCCAAGGCTCCTGGAAGTCACTGCAAGGGCTGAAAGGCAAATCCTTCCTGATCCAGAGGGAGCAGCTCCTGACTCAGGCAGCAAAACTCAAACATGGACAACAAAGCTGCAGACTGAGGGCAAATCCAGGGAATTTCGTGGAAATCAGGGAGGAAATCAGGGTTTGGGGCTGTGGAAAATTCCCAGGAGGCAGGAATTCCTTGAGGATGGCAGCTGGAAAGTGCCAACCTTTCCAAAAAATCACCCAGCAGCTCGGCGGGAAAACTGGGAATTTGGGAAGGGAAGGTTTGGGAAGGGAAGGGAAGGTTTGGGAAGGGAAGGTTTGGGAAGGGAAGGGAAGGTTTGGGAAGGGAAAGGACAGATTTCTCCAGGAGCAGAGCTCTGACTGAGAGGAAACACAAGGCAAAAGGCAAAAGCAGCCCAGAGCCACAAGGCCAGGGGATGAATCATTCCCAAACGACCCATTAAAAAGCCCAGAGGATTTGTTTTCCTGCCATTCCAGAGGATTTGTATTCCTGCCATTCCTGAGAGTTCTGTCCCAAAATCACCTCGAACTCGGGAGCAAACGAGTTCCATTAGCACGAAAAAACCTGGATATTTGTCACTGTTAAGCCTCAGCACACCTTCATTTTTACCTTGTGAGGTCAGGGGTTTATTTTTTTATTCCCTTGGAATTCCCAGGCTCTGGTGCCCGAGGTTTCCTCTCCCTCCCACCTCGGGCTCTGCATCCCATCCCCAAGGATCTCCCAGGATGCTCTGGAAGCAGCCAGGAATTCTTGCTCAGCCTTAAATCCCTGCAGTTGAAACTCCATTCTGAGCTGTGCTGCTGGAAAAAAGAATCATTTCAAATTCCCAAATAGCTGGTGGCAA
This sequence comes from Manacus vitellinus, assembly GCF_001715985.3. Lineage (NCBI taxonomy): Eukaryota > Metazoa > Chordata > Aves > Passeriformes > Pipridae > Manacus > Manacus vitellinus. The sequence continues at coordinate 337,711 of NW_021938870.1, forward strand.
AGCCCTCACGTCGGGCTGCCTTGTGGGAATTAAATCCTCATTTTTTTTTTCCCCCTCCCCGGCTCCGGGGTTCTTTTATTTCAGCTTCCCCTTAAATGAGCTTTTTCCAGGTTGAAAGGGAGAGGTTCTTATCTCCACTCCTTAAATTAAAGAAGAAACAATCGAATGTCGGGGCCAAACAAGGCACTGCTGCTGGAGGAGTTCACCTGGGTGGAGACAGAGACTAATTGGACACCTCTCCCTTTCCAGGGCTGCTAATCAGGATCGTAATTCCGGCTCTGGATGGAGGGTGGAGGTGGGATCAGGGCACAAAAGGTTAATTAAAACCCTCAGAAAGGAGGAGACAGGACTGTAAAACAGCCCCGGGCAGCAGAACCAGCCAGAGCTGCCCAGAATATTCCAGAGCTGTTCTTTGCCGAGCCCAAACCTCTGGTTTTCCGGGGCCAGAAATTCCATCTCCTTCCCCTTTTCTCCTTTTTTCTCCTTTTTTTCTCCTTTTTCTCTTTTCTCCTTTTCTATCCTTTCCTCATTTTCTCTCTTTTTCCTGCTTTCACCATCTTTTTTTCTCCTTTTCTTCTCCCTCTCCTTTTTCTTTCTTTCTCCCTCTTCCTCTCCCTTTTTCTCCTTCTCTCCCCTTTTCTTCTCCCTCTTCTTCTTTTCTCCTTTTCTTTCCTTTTTTCTCCTTTTCATTCCTTCTTTCTCCTTTTCTATCCTTCTTTCTCCTTTTCTATCCTTCTTTCTCCTTTTCTTTCCTTCTTTCTTCTTTTCTTTCCATTATTTCTCCTTTTCTTTCCATTATTTCTCATTTTCTTTCCTTTTTCTCCTTTTCTTTCTCCTTTTCTTCCTCCTTTTCTTTCCCTTTTTTCTCCTTTTCTTCCTCCTTTCCTCTCTTTTCTCCTCCTTCGCTCCTTTTTCTCTTCTTCTTTCCCCCTTTTCCACCCTTTTTGCCCTTTCATCTCCCTCTCTCCATTTTCCCCCTTTTTCTCCCTTTCTCCCCTTTTCCCTCCTTTTCTTCTCCTTATCTTACCTTTTGCTCTTTTTTCTTTCCCCTTTTCTCCTTTTTTCTCCTTTTCTTCCCCCTTTTCTCTTTTTTCTCCTCTTCTCCTTTTTCTCCTTTCTCCTTTTCTATCCTTTCCTCCTTTTTCCTCCTTTTTTCTCCTTTTCTTCTCCCTCTCCTTTTTCCTTCCTTCTCCCCCTTCCTCTCCTTTTTCCCTCCTTCTCTCCCCTTCTCTTCTCCTTCTCCTTCTTTTCTCCTCCTTTCCTTCTCCATTTCAAATTGAGTTTTTATCACTCCCAGAGCCCTGACCCCTAAACCCTGTGGGAATGAGACTTCCCTCCTGTTATTTTGAATTATGGACCCGCTTTTATTGGATCCCACAAACTGGATTTGCTGCTTCGCTCCCTCCTTCCCCACCCAAATTTCCCTGGGCTTTTCCTTGAGTTCCTTTTGATTTTTCCCCCTTATTTTGGGATCCTTTTCCAAGAGCCCCAATCAGCTGCCAGCTCCTCATTCCTGTTCTCCAACCCCCTCCTTCCCCACCCCTGGACACACAAACTCCCAGACAATCTGGTGGAAAACTGGCTCTTGTTCTTCTGCTGCACCAGCCCCAGAAAAAAACCCTTTGTCTTGGTTTATCTTGGCTTTTTTTTGGCTTTTTTTCACTTTTTTTTTTCTTCACACCCTTCTTCCCTCCTTTTCTCCTTTTTTTCCCTTTTTGCTCATTTTTTCTCCTTTTCTTTCCTTTTTCTCCTTTTCTTCCCTTCTTTTCCCCTTTTTATTTCTTTGTTCTTTTCTTTCCTTCTTTCTCCTTTTCTTCCCTTCTTTCTCCTTTTCTTCCCTTCTTTCTCCTTTTCTTCCCTTCTTTCTCCTTTTCTTTCCTTTTTCCTCCTTTTCTTTCCTTCTTTTCCACTTTTCTTTCCTTTTTCTCCTTTTCTTTCCTTTTTCTCCTTTTCTTTCCTTTTTCTCCTTTTCATTCCTTCTTTCTCCTTTTCATTCCTTCTTTTCTCTGTTTCTTTCCATTTTTTTCTCCTTTCCTTTCCATTTTTTTCTCCTTTCCTTTCCATTTTTTTCTCCTTTCCTTTCCCTTTTTTCTCCTTTTCTTTCCCTTTTTTCTCCTTTCCTTTCCATTTTTTCTCCTTTCCTTTCCCTTTTTTCTCCTTTCCTTTCCCTTTTTTCTCCTTTCCTTTCCCTTTTTTCTCCTTTTCTTTCCCTTTTTTCTCCTTTTCTTTCCCTTTTTTCTCCTTTTCTTTCCCTTTTTTCTCCTTTTCTTTCCCTTTTTTCTCCTTTTCTTTCCCTTTTTTCTCCTTTTCTTTCCCTTTTTTCTCCTTTTCTTTCCCTTTTTTCTCCTTTTCTTTCCCTTTTTTCTCCTTTTCTTTCCCTTTTTTCTCCTTTTCTTCCTCCTTTTCTCTTTTTTCTCCTCCTTCACTCCTTTTCCCTCATGGCTTGGACACTTCCAGGGATCCAGGGGCAACCACAGCTTCTCTGGGAATTCCATCCCAGCCCCTCCCCACTCTCCCAGCCAGGAATTCTTTTCCAATATCCCTTCCCATGAAAAAACATTTCCTGATGTCCAACCTACATCCAAACCAGTGGAAAAAAAACAGGATTAGGGCTTTTGCTTCCTGCTCCCATATTTAAGAACACCTAAAAATCAGAGGATCCGGATCAAGGACGCTTTTCAGCGGGAGCAGGACCGTGGTGAGATTAATTCCTCAGCTTTCATTTGCGTTTCCTCTCGTTAATAAGAGCTGTGGCATCTTTGAAACTAACTGAAGTTGTCTTCATCAAGAAGGGAGTCCCATCCCTGGAATATCAAAATACCCTTTATTGTCGGGGTCGTTCGCTTCGTTTCCCTGAGAAGGTCCATAATTGGCAATATTTCCATAAATGAGGCACAAACGAAAAGATTCGTGTCTGCAAAGCCTCGAGTCAACCTGAAGTTCAATTATAACAATTTTATTGTTGTGGGTTTTTTATTTTTTATTTTTTTTCCCCTCAGACAAGGAGGAATTCTCATCAAATAAATGCAAACACGGGTCCCCGAAGGTAACGAGCACGGGGGTTATTTATCAGCTAATGAGGGAGCTCAGCCTTTGGGATCATGGAAATCCCTCATCCTTGTGGAGATTCCCTTTACACCTTCCATCCCTTTCAGCCTTTCAGCTGCTGAGGTTTTATCTGTGATCACAATAGTTGTGGCTCTGATTTCTCCCCTTTTTGGACGCGTGTCACCGCCAAGAAAACAATTTATCACTCAACAATCCCAAGGGTTGAGGCCTCGGGAATTCTTCCCTCTGGTTCCAAAGCCACGTTAAATAGGAGTTTTTTTCACAAGTGATAACCACTCTTGGGAGTTTTGATCTTTGGGAGGGGAGTCTCTGCAGCTCTCCAGTTCCAAAATCCCAGGCTCTCAGTTCCCCTGCCCTCGGAGAAGGGGTAAAATCCACGTTCTCCCCGTTGCTGCTGTTAATCCCTTGAGATTCCATGAGGCAATTCCCTTGATTCCTTGATCCTCCTTGACAGGGACCTCACTTTCCTTCAACTGAAGGTGATTTTCCCACAGGTTTCCCACAGAATAAATGTGGGTACAGGTTTAACAACCAGAAAAGAAGTCAGGACCCTGGTTTTCTATTTCCAGCTCTCTCAGGAATTCGGAATATTCCCAAACCAATCCATTTGGAGACCTGATTGTCTGAGAGCTCACAGGGGGTCCGAGAGACTTGGGGAGGCTCCCAAAAATCCTAACCTTGCTCCGTGCCTGGGATAATCCAGCTGAACTGTGCTGCTTCAGCAGGAACGTGGAGAGCCTTTTCCAGGCTGCTACAGCTCCAAGATGATCTTCCCAAAAAATAGGTGGGATAAAAGTGCAAAGCACTGCTAAGAGCCCAGCGGGGCTTGTCCACCGTACACCCCCCTCGGAAAACACCAGGAGTATTTAATTTTATATTCTATATTTAATTCTATATTATATATTATATTCTATATTTAATTTATTCTATATTTAATTTTATTTTCTTTTCTCTTTACTCAGAGAGATGATGGGCAAATTCCTCATCCCTGGAAGTGTTCAGGATCAGGCTGGACAGGGTTTGGAGCAACCTGGGCTAGGGGAGGGTGTCCCTGCCCATGGCAGAGGGTGGAACAAGATGATTTTTGAAGTCCCTTCCAAGGCAAACCGTGCTGGGATTCTATGAAGCTGTTTTGAATCATGAATGACTATTCCTGCCAAAGATGGAGTAGAATTTGTGGGTATAACTTTTCCAGGGTGACAGTGACAGCCCTGTGATGGTGACTCACTTGGACAAGGCTGTAAACCCAAGCTTGGCTTTTGCTCAGGCAGAAATGATTCATATTTTTGACATCACTATCAGATGGAAAATTGTGCTGGAGGAGAAGGAGCACCATGAGTCATCCTTTTCTCTTGCTTTTAGGGACATTTGTTCAGTGCTCTGAACCTAATTGGGCCTGTGTTTCTCTGAGTGTTCTTCCAAAAGACACACAAGAATCATGTTCTCTGACTCCTCCCGTGGGGACTGGAAATGGCACCAGCACAAAACCACAGCAGGACAGCAGCTCCTCCCAAAAACTTGTGATTTCCTTATTTCCCAGTGTATTTAATGACCTCATAGTGATTGACACACTCAGAATATATTTAAATACTCAAAATCTCTGATATTTGTCCTGCACACCATCACACGACCAAAAAAATCATTATGTGGGAACTGCCAATAAAATTCTTTTGGCACTGCTGTAAAAACTCCTAAAATCAGGATTTTCCACAGTGGGGGGTTTTGGCACAATTAGGAGAAAAATGAGAGTTGCAGGTGTGTAGTAGATCACAGAATTATTCAGGTTGGAAAAGCCCTCTGAGATCGAGTCCAACCATTCCCCCACCACTGATTTTAAAATCCCCCCACGATTTTAAATCCCTCTGGGAATGGTGCCATCACCACTTCCAACCTAAACCTCAGACACCTCTGCCTCCAAAAAAAACCACTTCAAACACGGGATCCAGGAGTGTTGGGGGCATCAAACACGAGCAGTAACTCGAGGTGTAATAAACGATTTTTAAAAACCTTTTCCCCATCCCTAAATTTCCACAACCCGGTGAACATCCTGCCAACACTTCCATTAAGAGAAAAAAATCCTAAACAATTTCTTGCTCGAGGAAGGTTTTTCTTGTAGTTTTTCCCCTTTTCTCTGATCATTCTTCATCGCCCACTTCTCACCTTCCGAGCACATTAATTCTCCCGCTCTTCTTCTGGTGGAAGCGACGATTAATCTCATTTTATGGATGAGGAGAATGAAGCAGAGAGGTCAAAAGCCTTGCCTGTGGGCCTGGCTCTGTTGATATACACAAAAAAAGATGTTTTTTATTAGTTTTAGTGCCTTCTCAGCCCTGGAGAGTCAGGCTGGTGGTAATGATGTGGAAGGGGAGGAACACGGGGAGTTCCTTAGGGTCGCCCTAAAACCGGTTCTAAAATAACTTCCCCGTGCTCTGAGGGCACGTGGAGGGCAGGGAGGTTTTTATCCCTGCTCGTTTTGGGGTCGTGGATGCGACCTGGGCGTGCTCAGGGAAAGCCTTCCACAGGTTTTCCCAAAGGAATTCTGCGAGGAGGCATCTCCTGCACTTCCTAAATGCAAGGGGATGATCCCCAAACCAACAGCTTTTGGCAGCACTTGGAGATAACTCAGCTTGTAATTCGGTTAATTCACGTCATCCATTGAATCATAAAAACATGGAATGGTTTGGTTTGGAAGGGACCTTGAAGATCACCTAATTTCAAGCCCTTCCACCACACCAGGTTGCTCCAAAGCTCACCCAAAGTGGCTTCACCGTAGGAAAAATGAGAATTTCCTGGATAATCTCGTGTGTGACTAAAAAGCTTCTCAGTTTTAGGCTCTTCAGAAACAATTTGGGGTTTGATGCCAGGAATTCCCGGGAGGGCAACGGAACATGGAAAAATCAAACCCATCAGAAGCTCAAATGGAGTTTGTCTTCGTGGCTCCGTTTCTCCAGTGCGTGAGAAATAACAAAGGAAAAGGGTTTGGGGGTTAAAACAACCCATAAATTTCTAAGAGTGTCTTTCAGATCCTTCTAATCTTTGGGAATTACATGAGGAGCCAGGTAGGAGGTTCAGCCCATTGCAAAATGGGGGGGTTTATGGTCTTTTGCCTTCCTGGGAGGTGGTTTTGGGATAATTTTGGAAGTGGAATCCCCTCCTGAGCGGGGGAGATTGTTGTGTGTGGTGCTGCCCCTGTTCCCTTGCTGATCCAAAGCCAAGCCAGCTCTTCATTCCCTAAGAAAACATGGGAAAAAAAGTCACTAAGAAGATGACTTGGAGAATTATTAAACACCAAGGGATCAATCCTGAGGCAGGAAACATCCAAGAGGCAAATTCCTGGAGTCTGGGAATAATATTTGGAGGACACATCTCTACCTGTTTGCCTTGGGCTCTGCTTTGGAAACGAGACACTGGGAAGGAGTTGGAATTTTTCTAATCGGATTTAGTTGATGTGGTTGCTCGTGTATTTTATATATTTTGTATATTTAGTATTTTATATGTTCCAGAGTCAGTGGGCAAATAGAAAGAGAGAATTGGGCAGCCAAAGCGTTGGTTTTCCAGGATCCAAGAAGGATATCACTGGAAAAAGCCTTGCTTAGAAAGGAAGAGTGGGAAGGGGCATGACAGGAAAAATGGGAAAAATGGAAAAATATAGGGAAAATATAAAAATAGAAAAGTAGAAAAAATAGAAAAATAGAAAAAAGAAAAATATAGGAAAAATAGAAAATATATAGGAAAAATTGGAAAAAATAAAAAATATGGGAAGGAATATAAAAATAGAAAAATAGAAAAAATCGAAAAAATAGAAAAATATAGGAAAAAATAGAAAAAATAGGAAAAAATAGAAAAATATAGAGAAAATATAAGAATAGAAAAAATAGAAAAATAGAAAAAAGACAGAGAAAAAGAAAAAAGAAAAAAGAAAAATACAGGGAAAATAGAAGAATATAAGAATAAATAGAAAAAATATAGGAAAAATATAAAAGTAGAAAAATATAGAAAAATTAAAAAACAGGGAAAATAATAAAACAGTAAAAAATAGAAAAATTTAAAAAAATAGAAAAAAGAAAAACATAGAAAAAATAGAAAAAACAGAGAAAATAGAAAGAAGAGGAAAAATAGGAAAAAATAGAAAAATTAGAAAAATAGAAAAAATAGAAAATATAGAGAAAAATAGAAAAAAGAGAAAAATAGAAAAATAGAGAGAAATTAAAAGATAGAAAAATAGAAAAATAGGAAAAATATAAAAATAGAGAAATAGAAAAAGTAGAAAAATAGGAAAAAAGAGAAAAACAGAAAAAATAGAAAAAGAGAAAAAATGGAGAAAAATAGAAAAAGGGAAAAAAAGAAAAAGAGAGAAAATGGGAAAAAATAAAAAATAGGAAAAATAGAAAAATAGAAAATATAGAAAAATAGGAAAAATAGAAGAACAGGAAAATAGAAAATATAGAAAAAATAAAAAAAGAGATAAATAGGAAAATAGAAGATATAGAAAAACAGGGAGAATAGGAAAAAATAGAAAAATGGGAAAATTAAAAAAAATGGGAAAAATAGAAAAAATAGAAAAATAGGGAAAATAGAAAACCCAAAAATTTTTGAAAAAATAAAAAATTAGAAAAATTGAAAAATTGAAAAATAGAAAAAATTGAAAAATAGGAAAAATTGAAAAATAGGAAAAAAGAAAAACAGAAAAAAAATGGAAAAATAGAAAAAATGGAAAGTAACACAGGTTATCCCATAAAAGCAGCATTTCCCTGCCAATTTGTCTCTTAAGCCAGACTTTTATAGTTATGAGCTTTCTGATAGAGTGGAGTAAATTAATTACCCAGTGCCTGACCCAGAGCCTCTGGTCTAATCACCCCAGTGTGAGCTCTCCCTTTTATTTCCAGGCTGTAGTTGCCCTTTGACAAGGATCCTGCTCCCCACTAATTGTCCCTTGTAATGAGCTTTCGTGGAATTTAATTCCTCTCCTGCCTCTCTCTGCTGGGACTGATTTGGCCAATCCAACCCTTGGCTCTGGGCCAGCATTTATTACAACTCCTGCTCTGCTTGGCTGGGTCCCTTTTGGGAATAAAAGTAATAATTGTGGCCAAAGGGACACACAACATCCATGGAATGGTTTGGAAGGAGCCTGGAAGAGAGGGATAAATGGGAGTGCAGCCAGTTGGGAGCAAGAGAGCAAAGCCCTCCTCCATCCACCTTTTCCCATCCATTCCCACATCTAAGCTGGAAGATTCAGTTTGCAGGGGATGCAATGATGACTTTAAGTAGTGGGTGGCATATTAATTAAGCAGGTTTCTTTATTACCTGCCCGAGTTGAGCATCTCCTGCAACTCCCATGGTCTCCAAACCTGCACCACCTTCCAGCACCAGGATTTCAATCTTTGGACAAACCAAGGAATGTCCAAGCACTGGACTTGGGTTTATGCTTTTCTCTATTTTTTATATTTTTCTATTTTTTCTATTCTTCTCTTTTTCTATTTTTCTAAGTTTTCTATTTTTGTTTTTTTCTTCTATTTTTCCTCTTTTTTTCTATCTTCTCTGTTTTTTCTATTTTTCTGTATTTTTCTTTTTTCTATTTTTCTATTTTTATATTTTCCCTATATTTTTCTATTTTTTCCCTGGTTTTCCTATATTTTTATATTTTTTCCTATATTTTTCTTATTTTTCTATTTTTATATGTTTTCCTAATTTTTCTATTTTTTTCCTAATTTTTCTATTTCTTCCTATTTTTCCTGTCATGTCCCTTCCCACTCTTCCTTTCCAAGCAAGGCTTTTGCCAGTGATATCCTTCTTGGATCCTGGAAAACCAACACTTTGGCTGCCCAATTCTCTCTTTCTGTTTGCCACTGACTCTGGAATATATAAAATATTAAATATACAAAATACATAAAATACACAAGCAACCAGATCAACTAAATCCGATTAGAAAAATTCCAACTCTTTCCCAGTTTCTCGTTTCCAAAGCAGAGCTCAAGGCAAACAGGTAGAGATGTGTCCTCCAAATATTATTCCCAGACTCCAGGAATTTGCCTCTTGGATGTTTCCTGCCCCAAGATGGATCCCTTGGGGATTTAATAATTTAATAATTCTCCAAGTCATCTTCTTAGTCCCACAGTCCACCTGCCAGAACACACCACTGTCAAGGACTTTATTTCCTTGAGTTTTAAATTTATGAAGCCATTCTCTTCAGGTTTCCTAGCAAATCATCCCGATTGTTGTGCAGTTTATTAAAAATGTCCTGCACATCTGGCCTAATCAGCCCAAGGCAAATCATCCAATTTGATTCTCAATAGCAATCCCGGGATATCAGCTTGGTAATCACAGCATTTTCCACCTCACCAGCTCCTGGGAAGGGTTGTTTAATCACCACTGATGTGGAAAGGACTCCCAAGTGCTCCAGGAGCAGTCCAAGCAATCAGAGCGCTCTCCAGAGCTCCAAAAGCAGAGTTTTGGGGTGGAAAAATATGGCACAGGAGGCAGAGCAGCCACCACAATCCTCAGCAGTGCCCACAAGAAGTCCACCCCTCGTGAGTACTTAGACTGGAGCTCATGACTTAATAAATATGGGTATGAGTTCTCATTATTGTATTAAAAATTTAAAAAAATTATGGTTTTATCCCTATACCCCTGTTTTAAAAAGGTATTGATGAATTGACCAAGAACAGTTTTATTCTGAGGGATGTATGCTTGGAATGGGAGCTTTGCCTTTAAGCCTTTTATGTCTTGTTCTAGGTACTAATATGAATTTATCTACAGTTCATATAATCTATACCTTATTTCATTAATTTGAATACTGAAGAAGAGTCACATTTGTAACAAGTAATTGTGATATTTCTCCATTTACTGTTTATGCAGCCGAGGTCAGTCATCACAGACTGACCTCGGCTCCTCTTCTGAACCAGAAATTATTGCACAATGAAACCTAAATCCCATCTCATTCCACTCCCTACCATAGGCAGGGACACTTTCCACTAGCCAAGGTTGCTCCAAGCCCTGGCCAACCTGGCCTTGGACACTTCCAGGGATCCAGGGGCAGCCACAACTTCTCTGGGAATTCTATTCCAGTCTCTCACCACTCTCACAGGGAAGAAGTCCTTCCCATTATCCCATCTCTCCCTGCCCTCTGGCAGTGGGAAGCCATTCCCTGTGTCCTGTCCCTCCATACCTTGTCCCCAGTCCCTCTCCAGCTCTCCTGGAGCCCCTTTAGGCCCTGCCAGGGGCTCTCAGCTCTCCCTGAAGCCTTCTCTTCTCCAAGGGAACCCCCCCAGCTCTCCCAGCCTGGCTCCAGAGCAGAGGGGCTCCACCCTTGGAGCATCCTCATGGCCTCCTCTGGCCTTGTTCCCACAGCTCCACACTCTCCCCCTTCCCTTTTTTTATGCTTTATTCCTCTCCATAAATATTTACACACATTATTATCCTTGACACTGAGGAGTTCACGAGAAGCTCGACAACAATCCCTCACACACCCCGCAGTCATTCACCGGAAAGATGGAAAACAACAGGTTAGAGGGATCAGCAGGAAGATTTACTTGTTGCCACTGGAAGTGTCTCCACCTCTCCAATAAAACATGCAGGGAAAGCCAGAGCCTCACCAGAAACATTTAGGGAATATTTACGAGCACGTTCTTGAACCTGAGAATGGAAACACCCCATCAATAAATATCCCCACACAGGTCATACCCTGTACATGTATTTTCTCCCTCATCTGGGCCAACCTCACGCTTTGTTACATCTTCCCACCCCATTTCCATGTTGGAGAAAGGTTTCCTCGATGCTTTGAAGAGCTCATTTCTATTAACTCATCAGCAAATGTGCAGATGGCACCAAGCTGGGGGGAGTGTCCATCAGCTGGAGGGCAGGAGGGCTCTGCAGAGGGACCTGCACAGGCTGGATCCATGGGCTGATTCCAAGGGGATGAGGTTCCACAAGGCCAAGGGCCGGGTCCTGCCCTTTGGCCACAACAACCCCCGGCAGCTCCAGGCTGGGCCAGAGGGGCTGGAGAGCAGCCAGGCAGGAAGGGAGCTGGGAGTGGGGATGTCTGGGAAGCTGAACGGGAGCCAGAGTGTGCCCAGGGGGCCAAGAGGGCCAATGGATCCTGGCCTGGCTCAGGAACAGGGGGGCCAACAGGGCCAGGGAAGTGATTCCTGCCCTGGACTCAGCGCTGGTGAGGCCACCCCTGGAGTGCTGTGTCCAGCTCTGGGCCCTCAGCTCAGGAAGGCCATGGAGGGGCTGGAGCAGGGCCAGAGGAGAGCAACGAGGCTGGGGAAGGGACTGGAGCACAAGTGCTGGGAGGAGAGGCTGAGGGAGCTGGGGGGGCTCAGCCTGGAGAAGAGGAGGCTCAGGGGAGACCTCCTCACTCTCTGCAACTCCCTGCCAGGAGGGGGGAGCCAGAGGGGGGTTGGTCTCTTTTTCCCAGGCAACTCTCAGGCAAGACAAGAGGGCTGGGTCTGCAGCTGTGCCAGGGGAGGGGAGGTTGGAGATCAGGAAGAATTTCTTTGCAGAGAGGGTGCTGAGCCATTGGAATGGGCTGCCCAGGGAAGGGGTGGATTCTCCATCCCTGGAGGTGTTTAAGGACAGACTGGATGTGGCATCAGTGCCATGGGCTGGGAACCACGGCGGGGTTGGATCAAGGGTTGGACTGGATGATCTTGAAGGTCCCTTCCAACCCAGCTGATTTTATGATTCTATGATTCTAACTATAGGTATAAGTCTTCCCTGGAGAAAATACAGTGGTATTCTTGTGTAGGATGGTACATCATCCTACACATGGATCGCTGTAGGAGCCAAAACACATCACAGGACATGACCCAGCTCCCCACAGAACCTACAAAAAGTGCATTTTCTCTGCCTTGTAATGCAGAGAAAAACCTTGATAATGTTTTTGAGAGGTAACTGAGGGAATTGAATTCTTAATGCAAAAATATTAAGAGATTTTTCTTTCCGGTTCAACAAGGAGAAGCACAAAGTCCTGCACTTGAGGAAGAACATTTCCATGTATCCATAGACACTGGGGGCCACCACAGCAGCTCAGAGAGAAGGACACAAGTGGTTGAACACGAGCCCTCAACGTGTCCCTGCTGGAAAAGGGAGTGACACCCTCACTGCACATAAAGCATTTTTCCAGGAGCTCCAGGGAGCTGATCCTGCTGGATTCAGCACTGGGGAGGCCGCACTTGGAGCGCTGTGTCCAGTTCTGGGCTCCTCGGGGTGAGAGAGAGACATGGACATGCTGGAGATTTCCCAAGGGATGATTAAGCGGCTGGAATATCTCTCCTATGAGGAGAGGCTGAGAGAGATGGGAATGCTCAGCCCAGAGAAGGGAAGACTCTGTGGGATCTTATCAAAGTGATTTAATACCTGAAGAGAGGGTAAAGAAAAGATGGAGCCAAGCTCTTCTCAGGGTTATCCAGGGAGGATGGAGCCAGGCTGTTCTCAGAGATTTCCAGGGAGGATGGACCAGGCTCTTCTCAGAGATTTCCAGGGAGGATGGACCAGGCTCTTCTCATGCAACGGGCACAAATGGAACACCAGGAAACTGTTTTGCTGGATTTTACAACTTCCTCGTCAGGGGAAGAGGAATACCCAAGGGAATGGCCTGGAGCTGTGCCAGGGGAGGTTTAGGTTGGATTTCAGGAAAAGGTTCTTCCCCCTGAGGGTGGTTGGCACTGACCAGGCTCCCCAGGGCAGTGGGCACAGCCCCAAGGCTGCCAGAGCTCCAGGAATGTCTGGATGATCCTCTCAGGCCCAGGGTGTGACTCTTGGGGATGGGCCTGTGCAGGGCCAGGAGTTGGACTGGATGATCCTGGACTGGATGATCCTTGGGGGTCCCTTCCAAGTCAGCAGATTCTGGGATTCTGAGCCCTGGGCCAGGTTGCCCAGGGAGGTTGTGGAGTCGCCATCCTCACAGATATTCCCAAACCACCTCCACACAGTCCTGGGCAAGTGACTCTTTATGGCCTTGCTTGAGCAGGAGTAGGACCAGGTGGCCTCCAGAGCTCCTTTCCAGCCTCATCCAGCCGGGAATTCTGTGATTCCACTCATTTTTGTTGTTCACACACATTTTTGTTCCTCCCACCCTCCTGAAGGGCATCACCAGCAGCCAGAAAGTCCCTACAGCTCCAAAATGGATCATCATTTTCCATGAACTATTTAATTCATGAAACACAACATTCCAAACCCTTCTGTCCTGAATGCCCTGCCACCAGATGGGGATGCTTTTAAATATGATTGTAAACACGTTTACAACCACCCAGAAATCCTGTTGTCTCTTCACTCCCCATTCCTCGTTATTTTCCCCCTGTGAGAGTGACTTTCTGGGCAATTATTTTTCCCCAGCTGCATATTTTAAGGATTTGTAAAGTGCCAAAGCCTGGCAATTACGAGCAATCACGAGGAATCTGTTCTAAATCTGAGGTGTAATAAGAGCTGCAAAAATGGCCATGAAAAAAAAAAAAAAATCCAAGTGACACCTCCTGTGTTATTAACTGGGATTTCTTTTACAGCAGAAAAATTCCCTCACCTGGAGGGTTTTTTTGGGGGGTGGTTGTGCTCATGGCACAGGACTGGGGGAGGGAATAAGGAAGGAGAGGAAAGAAAAGGGATGGATGAAGAGCTGGTGTCATCTTTGATGATTCTAAGGGGTGAATGTCCATGGAAAGACACGAGGGAATTCATGGGAATAGGGAGACGAGCCTGGACTACAGGGATAGGTGGGTGAAAGAGCAACATTAAGAGATTTTATGTGCACTGGAGAATCATAATTCATGGTTGGAGATCCATGAACCCATGATCCAGACCTGGGAGGAGAAAGGTGAGATCTTGTAGCTTCTCAGAGGTATTTGAGAGACAGAAAAAAAAACAAAACTGGGAGAGGGAAGTGTCCTGAAGATAAGGAAAAGGTTTTCAAGGATGACAATCCCAGTGCCTTGTGGTCAGCTGGGAATTCTCAGGGCAAGGGCTGTCAGAGCTGAGGGAGTTCTTGTGCTTTTTGGAGTTTTCCTGAGGATCAGACACAGGTATCTCCTAATTAATGTCCTGAGCTGGGCCAGCAGGCACACTAAGAGAGCCCTGGAAAAGCAATCCAAGTGCACTCCAAGGAAAATGGGAAGCCTCTGACATTTATTTGGTAATTTCTATTATTTTTTAATCTCTTTTTTTTTTTTTTCAAAGCAAAGTAATGTTTCAGACAGGCCAGGTAGATCCCAAATGAAAATCTGACCAGGAATTGAATTCCAAAATCTGATTGTACAGTGGGGATCTCCTGGATTTCTTCAGCTCCTTTGGCTTTCAGGGAACATATGGATGTACAAAGTGCTCATAAATCAAAGTGAAGTCCAAAATACCTCTGACCTGTGGCAGGGACAGCCAGGCTGGTGGCAGGGACCAGTCCCTATCAGCTCCAGTCCTTTTAAAGGATTAATCTTTGCAAATTATATCAAATATCCTGGGGGATTGTGTGATGAGCAGCCTGAGTTAGCAGGGACCAGGCTCTGATTCAGGAGGTCACTTCCATGAATTTCTCTTTTCCATTCAGCCAATTAATCATCCATTAAGAATTGCAGCTGCAGGAGAGTTAAAAGCACAGAAAAAAATCCTCTGGGTAATTCAGTCTTTAAAAGAGCAGAGGGAGGGCTGAGCTTTGCAGCTCCTGAGGAGCAGAGTCAGGTTGGAGGAGTTCACTCCCAGTTTGGGGGATTTGGGGTGAGGGAGAAACGGGATGGGATAAATCCCTGTCTGGGATGAGAATCCCACAACGGTTTGGGTTGGAAGGGACTTGAAAATTCACCTCATTCCAACCCCTGCCATGGGCAGGGACACCTTCCACTAGACCAGGTTGCTCCAAGTCTCCTCCAACCTGGCCTGGAGGAAGCAAACAAGCCCAACCACACAAGCAACACATAATTAAGAGAATTATCTCTAATTACCACTTCAGAGGTTTTGCAGGGTCCAGTTTTTGGATGACACCAAAGGATAAGTTTCCCAGTTCATTTTCAGTGGGAATTTTCATTTTCAGGAGCTGCCCACTGGGAAGAGTCAAGTCCTACCCTGGATTTCTTTATAATCACTTCAAATAACAATTTTGGCACAGCCACCTTGCAAACCAGCCCCATCACCCCATCCAAGCACAGAAATAATTCAGCAACGAAGATAAAACTTAATCTTTTCCTTCCTCTTCTCACTTGCTGCCCATCCCACCCCTCCCAGGGCCGGAATTCTGCAGGAGCAGAGGCAGCAAGTGTTTCCTGGCAGTCTGTCACTCTCTACTAATCTTCCAACACCGAAAAATCACTTTAAATCCATTCCTGTCTCCTTGCATTTGCATAACTGTCTAGAAAGGAAACTCAAAAAAGGCACAGTCTGATTCAGTGTGAATGAACATGTCATAAAACATTTCCAGCTCTGCAACATTTGTGTAAATCTTTCATGATTTAAGGGTTGCCAAGTTACCAATACCAGGAGTATTATAAAGTCCTGGGCTTCACACTCTGCACACACAAAAGGATTTCGAGGCAGATTTCCCTTCTCAGGAGCTAAATTTCCTTCTGAAAGGAGAGGTGTTATACACTGAAATTATTTCTCTTCGCTGCTAGAAACAGATTTGGGGAAGGTTAAAAACCTGCTGACAGTGTTGGTGAGAAGAAGGATGTTCAAAGCATTTTTCTGTTGGGAGGGGAATTAAGGTTACAAAAAAAATAAATTTTCTTTTGGTTCATTTACATCATCTTAAAAACGTGTCAAATTTAATCAAATTAAAAATGTGTCCACACATTCCTCTGCACCCACATGGGGCACAGGTTGCCCAGAAAAGCTGTGGTTGCCCCTGGATCCCTGGAAGTGTCCAAGGCCAGGTTGGAGCAACCTGGGATAGTGGAAGGTGCCCCTGCCCATGGCAGGGGTGGCACTGGATGGGTTTTAAGATCCCTTCCAACCCAAACCATGCTGTGAGTATATGATTTATCACGGTCAACACCCTGCCCACCACACAGGAGAGCCAAAAGTTCTCCAGAAGTTCCCTTGCACATTCCCATGGATCCTAAACACTCCTCACCCTGCAGCAAACCACACTGGTGCCCACTAAACACCAAAATACTGGCACAGAACACTGAAAAAAGAGAAAAACTCAATTTTTGGACTCTAACAATGGCAAAGCTTCCAGCAACAGGCACCCACAAGGTGCTGCACCCAACGGAATCTGCTTCACCCCACCCTCAAAAGCAAACCCGTCCCTGAAAACTCATATCTCACTTCAATTTTGGACTTTTTAATAAATTTTCACCTCTCTGGCTGCCATTAGAACCCCAGAATGGTTTGGGCTGGAAGGGACCTTAAAGATCATCTCATTCCACCCCCTCCCACGGGCAGGGACACCTTCCATAGTCCAGAGAACTCCAGGGCTCATCCAGCCTGACCTTGAAGCTTTTATGGGTCTTTTCTGAACAACGAGTCTCACTCCTACTGTTTGTTTTCCCCTTGTAGGTCCTTCAGGCTGGATTGGGGTCACCAGAAGGTTTAGTTCCATGTTTATCACCCCATATTCCAGCACTGCACTGAAGGGAGTCTCCAAAGGACGATTTTCCAGCCTGCTCTGAAGGAAGCCCCTCCTGGGGGTGATCTGAACCCAGATGGCCGTGCCATGGCACAGGAGGATGGACCAGAGCATTCCATGCCCCCTGAAGCACTTCCCATCTGCAGGTTTAAGCTCCCCCCTGAGAATATCCCTGGATTTGTTTGCTACATGGATTCGTGCCTCGAGCCGGTGCACTTTAAATGTAACTTATAATGCATTTTTTCCACTTGTTGTCAACCTAATAAAGTTCTGTGCAACTCTCCAGAGATTTCTCCTATTATAAGTTTATTGACTTTATGCCAGAAGCACCGGGGAAAGCGGAGCAAGGTCTGTTTAGGTGGGGAAGGTTTCACAGCGGAGCTGCTAAAAATAAAACCCGGAGTATGAAATCAGAAATAAAAGCCAGAGTGTGAAATCAAAAGTAAAAGCCAGAGCGTGAAATCCAAGTGGTTTTATCAAAAAGGAGGAGGATTGTCGTAAGTATTTTTGAAGGAAGATCCTGCACTTCTCCTGCTTCCCTAAAAAATGTCCATTTCTCACAAATAGAGAACATGGGGAGCAGTGGTGGCTGCTGCTTTTATATTTATTTGGAAAAGACTCTTCCCCCAGAGGGTGGTTGGCACTGACCAGGCTCCCCAGGGCAGTGGGCACGGCCCCAAGGCTGCCAGAGCTCCAGGAGGGTTTGGACAGCACTCTGAGGGACAGGGGGGGATTTTTGGAGTGTCTTGGACAAGGCCAAGGGTTGGACTGGATGGTCCTTGTGGGTCCTTTCCAAGTCAGGATATTCCATGATTTTCTGTGGTGGTTCTTACTCCCTGAATAAGTTATGGATATCCTGACCCTGGAGAGTAGGACCTCTTGTCTTATGGAGTTTGACACTATTGCATTATTCAGTTTTAAAAGCCTGTGGCACCTGTGCCCTCAAGATCTGGGTGTTTTTATGGGCACAGTCCTGTCAGTGCTCTCTGTGCCCAGTCCCACCACACAAACAGGATCCATGGAGATCCAGAAGGGTTTGGGTTGGAAGGGACCTTAAAGCCCATCTCATTCCAACCCCCTGCCATGGGCAGGGACACCCTCCACTATCCCAGGCTGCTCCAAGCCCTGTCCAACCTGGTTTTGGACACTTCCAGGAATGGAGAGTCCACAACTCTCTGGGCAACCTGTGCCAAGGCCTCCCCACCCTCCCAGTCAAGAATTTCTAGGCTACAAATCCAGGCTAAGCCCATCCTGGCTGCAGACAGGTGGGATGCTACAGACCATTCTCCTACCCTGAGGAAGTGCCAGCAATCCTTATCCATGACCAGCTTTTTGGGGTGGGTCGGAAAACATCAGGATTTCAACGCTGGGCTTACCAGCACGAGCTCAGCGTTTCCCCTCAGCTTTTCCCCTCACCTTTCCAACAGCAAATCAGCGCCTCACCTCCAGTGCAATAAATAATTAAAAAAAAGGAACTTTTAAAAGTAGGAAAAGACAGATTCTGACATAAAACTCAGGTTTTCTTTTGCTGCTCACAAAAAACCAGCAGAAGAGCAATAATTGCACGTGGTGGCTCGAAGGCCACGGAGCAACACGTTGAGTTGGATCCTCCAAACTTTTCCCCTCTCAGAGGGGACCAGTGGCAAAGCCGAGCAGCTGCTGGTCCTTCAAAGCTCCACAGACATTCCCAGGTCTCTTCCATCCATCCTAATCCTCCTCAGGCTCTGCCCAGAACTTTCCTTCAGCCATTCCCTTGCTGTTGGTCCTGCTTCCCGTTTGATTCCCAGAGGTGCCTTGGAATCACCCCCATATCCTGACCCTTCCCAGTTCCTCAACCTCCCAAGGACCATCCTCATTTCCAGCTCCAAATCTGTTCTGCCACGACCATAAATTTAACTCTTTTGCCCAAAAATTCCTGAGTGGACAAAAAGGATTTTCCTGATGCCAAGAGGAAACTTTGAGGTGACTCTGGATCTACTCCCTATCAGATCCCAAATCAAATCCTATCAGATTCCCAAGACAGGATCAACTTGTTTTTAGGATTCTTGGATTAAACTTGGGTTTAACACAATGCAATTTACTGTAGCACTATTCTATGTTAGTAATATTATATAAAAATACATATTAATACAATATCATCTATTAATAGAATAATATAGTAAGATATTATATTAATATAATTTTTAAATATATTATATATTAATATATTATGTAAATTATATAAATTATTATATAAATGTATACAGTATAGCATAATAAGTTATTCTGCTATTCTATATAATTCATATCAATATAGTAATGATTAAGAATATTATCTTGCAATAATTGATTAATAATGACAGTTATAAATACAGATTTTGGCAAAAATTGGAATTAGTTTCCCTGATGAAGAACTAGATTTAAAAAAAGAAAAAAATAATAAGGAATCAGCAGCAGTTTTTCCAGCCAAAGGGCAATAAGCAATTCCTGTACTTACAGGATACACCTGGTTTTTGTTATATTACATTTCTACTGCTGCCTGTTGAGACTTGTCACATTATATTAAAAACAACAACCCCTGCAATCTGTTTCCAGATCAGACATCAATAAAAACAACCACAACAATCAGAGCTCCGGGAAACTGTGAGAAAATTGATAATTTAATACCTCCAAGAGCTCTTTCCATTCCATGGACACCAGTGAAAACAAGACAAGGAGCATCTCTGAGTGTAACAGCTGCTGAGATGGACTCGGGAGGACTGGAAAGGGGGTATCCCAAAAAATCCAAGACAATCAGTGTGGGAGAAAGCTGGAAGGACTTTGGACAAAGGCCTGGAGTGACAGGAAGAGGGGGACGGTTTTAAACTGCCAGAGGGCAGGGATAGATGGGATAGTGGGAAGGAATTCCTGGCTGGGAGGGTGGGGAGGCTCTGGAACAAGTTGTCCAGAGAATCCTTGGATCCCTGGAAGTGTCCAAGGCCAGGTTGGACGGAGCTTGGAGCAACCTGGGCTAGTGGAAGGTGGGGAGCACATTGATCCTTAAGGTTCCTCCCAACCCAAACCATTCCGGGATTCTGTGATGATTAAATGCCCACTAGAAGAGGATGAGATAAAGTCATCTGGACTGATCTAAGGCCCACTTCCAACATGGACAACTCCCAGTGCAATTCCCCTTCACCAAAGCCCCAAGTAGAAATTAAAACTTCATTTCAAAGCCCCATTAGAAATCAAAACTCTGCTTAACCTGCAGGTGACAACGAGTTCCTGTGACAGGTTTGGTGAGATCATCGTGGTGGTGGAAACCAGAGTGAAGACTCATTGTACCTCTTGGCAGGGGAGAAAGGTGGCTTGGTCATGGATTTGCTGTCCAAGGCGAGGTTGGATGGGGCTTGGAGCAACCTGGGCTAGTGGAAGGTGTCCCTGCCCATGGCAGGGAGTAGAATGAGATGGGATTTGAAGGTCCCTTCCAACCCAAACCATTCTGGGATTCTGTGATGATTAAATGCTCCCTAGAAGAGAATGAGACAAGGTGGATGATCTGGGCTGATCTAAGACTCACTTCCAACATGCACAACTCTCAGTGCAATTCCCCTTCACCAAAACCCCAAGTAGAAATTAAAACCTCGTTAGAAAATCCCATTAGAAATCAAAACTCTACCTAAACTCTTGGCAGGGGAGAAAGGTGGCTTGGCCATGGATTTGCTGTCCAAGGCCAGGTTGGACAGGGCTTGGAGCAACCTGGGATAGTGGGAGATGTCCCTGCCCGTGGAAGGGTTGGGACTTGATGGTCTTTAAGGTCCCTTCCAACCCAAACCATTCTATGAACATGGTGAGGGTTGTTCAAAAAGCTTCTTCATTAGAAGTCCTGTCTCTCCATCCCAGGATCTGGGGATTGTCTTTGGTTTGGGCTCGAGGAGGGTTTTTCTCCCCTGCACTGCGCGTTTTTAAAATGCTTGTGGGGTAAAACATTTTGATCAATTATTATGATAATGACACGAGACTGGAATTATGAGCATAATTATAATTAACATTTTTATGCCCGGTTAATTAATCATAAAATACTACATCATAGAATTTTTCCTGTTTAATGAAATTCATTAGAGAGGCCCCTAAAGCCCTAAATTTAATGTTAAACAAATCAAACCTGAGTCTGGGGTTGGGGCTTTTAGCACAAACGTGGCCTTGAATTAGCTGCTAAAACAGATCTCAGTGAGCCATTAACCAAAGGGTTTCCTACAACAAATCCCTGCTCCAGGTCGAGATGAGCTGGATTTTGCCTACCCTGGTATTTAGTCATGAAAAAAAAAAGCTGAGTTAATTAACCTCTAGCTCAAAAATTTTGAAGGACAGTCTGTGCTTGGAGGAGAAAAGTTGGGGGGTCTTTTTGAGGTTTTGGTACAGAATTTGCTGAGGGGAAACCATCCCACATCTTCTTGGGGGTAACTTCTTGTCCATGATCCAGGTTTTCAAGCTCTACCACCAGGATGTGATGGTTAACCTGCCTTCCCAAAACACTTTTACAAGTAGATATTGAACTTAATCACTGCCACGCATCAAAGGAACCTTCCTGGAGGGTGGAAAACCCAAAGTTTGGAGTTGCACGGTTTTGAAAGGAGAAGGATTAATTTTTAGGATGGGAATAAATCCCAACCAGCAGCACTGTCATTGCTCCATTGTCTGGATTCCTAGTCAGAGATTAAAGGCTTTGTTTTAGGTTGTTTTGTTATTTTTTATTCACCCCTTTTCCTTTTTTCATTTCCACGTTGAGTTGTTACAGCTCTTTGCTGGAGGAGAACTGGAATTCAGGTGCCTCCCTCACATCTCCAGGGAGTTCAGCAGCAGAAGGGCCAAAAAACAGGGAGTTTGATCTGGAAAATGCTTCTTAGTGAGCAGACAGACCAAGAGGAAAGACAAGGGCAAATCTTCACTTGCCTTTAGACGTGGGTAATGTCACTTATTAATCTGGGCTAATTATCCTGTGTCCTTATCCCTGTAGGCCCAGATCCCTTGGCCTGTTCCATTCCCCCTAAAGGGCACAAAGGGACACATCTTCCATGAGCTTATTTTGTGTTCCTGAGGCCAACAAGGTCCAGGTGATGGTGGGGGTGGAGGTTTGGAGGGTGGTTCAGTGAAAACCTCCCTGCTGCTGCCTCAGAAGGGACTTGGGAGATGCAGCAGCATCAGAGAATCCCAGGATGGTTTGGGTTGGAAAGGACCTTAAGGATCATCTCATTCCACCCCCTGCCATGGGCAGGGACACCTTCCACTAGCCCAGGTTGCTCCAATCTGGCCTTGGACACTTCCAGGGATCCAGGGGCAGCCACAGCTTCTCTTGGCAATCTGTGCCAAGGCCTCCTAATCCTCCCAGCCAGGAATGCCTTCCCAATATCCCATCTAACCCTGCCCTCTGGCAGTGGGAAGCCATTCCCTATGTCCTGTCCCTCCATCCCTTGTCCCCAGTCCCTCTCCAGCTCTCCTGGAGCCCCTTTAGGCCCTGGAATGGGGGTCTCAGCTCTCCCTGGAGCCTTCTCTTCTCCAGGTGAACACCCTCAATCTCTCCCAGCCTGTCTTTCCCATAAAAGCTGTTGTTACGAGCGATAGGAAAAGAAAACCAAAAAATATAAAAGTCCATTTGAGATGGAAAAAAGCTTATTTTGAGGAACAGATTCCAGCTGTGTTTTGAAAATGGCCAGCTGCCCCACTTTTCTGCTTTCTGTGCATGGTTTTGTCAAAATAGGGCTGTTTTTGAAGATAATGGAGACGATACTCCAAAGAGATCAAACAGATCACGTGGGCACCCAAATAATCATCCCCAACCCCTGTGCTTGCATCCCATCACAGCCAGGGACTGCAGTATGTTCCTCACACAAACTGCCTGTGGCTCCAGCTCTGGAATACAGGGATTGGACAACTTCCCATGGCAGCCAAAACCTAAATCTCCTCATTTCAGCTCTCTGCTTCCAGCCACGTAAAAGGCAACGCTCTGGAACAGCTCTGCTGCCTCTCCTCAGCAAAATTCCTCCAAAAGTTTGGATTGTGCTGTGTTTTCCTTGTGTCTTCCTTTACACCTGCTGCCTGACTGGGTGATTTTCCTTGGAAATCCATAACGTTGCCTCAGTTGGTCCTTAATTTCCCTGCTCACAAATATCACGACACTGCACTCACTGGTTTAAATAATCCAAATTGGGCAGTAACCGCTGGAAAAATCCAAAAGATGGGCATTCATTTTGGATGACCACGAATATTCCAGAAAATAGGCTGTTTTCATGTCCTGACAGGCACGGTTGTGGCATTTTAATTGCATGTTTTCAGCCTCTTCAGCAAACCCCTTGTTACAGAGACAGGAAAACAAGGTTTAAAAATCCCATGAGCACCAGAAAAAGCTGAAAATCTGCCAAAACAGACATTAGTGACGTCATAAGGCCACAGAAGACAATCTGTGCCTGTCAAAGCCTTCGAGAGCAAGAAGAGGAGGCAGGAGATAACCCCAGGGAGCCAAATTCCCAACGTGCCTCAAAACCCACACAGCTTGGCCAGACATTCAGGGAGGATGTTCCTCGTGGAAATCTGGGCAAAAAACAAAGTGACACAGAGCAGGACTTCCTCTATCCCACCACCTCTTCCTCACTTGGAGTTTCTACTCTTCTCGTGGAAGGACAGGACACAGGAAATGGCTTCCCACTGCCAGAGGGCAGGGTTAGATGGGATATTGGGAAGGAATTCCTGGCTGGGAGGGTGGGGAGGGACTGAAATGGATTTTCCAGAGAAGCTGTGGCTGCCTCTGAATCCCTGAAAGTGTCCAAGGCCAGGTTGGACAAGGCTTGGAGCAACCTGGTCTAGTGGAAGGTGTCCCTGCCCATGGCAGGGGTGGAACTGCTTTATCTTCCCAATCCCTTCCAACCCAAAACATTCCATGATTCTTCCTTCAGGTATCTGGTTTCCCTCTGACCAGGTCCTTTTATCTCCCTCCATCTCAACTCCCAGCTGTGCCAGCCTTGCATTTTCTCCCCCATCTCCCTGAATCTTTTCCTCCCTTGCTCCTCTCCAAGCACACTCTTTTGGGATCACCCAAAAGCATCTTCTGAGCCCAGCACAAAGGAGCTGCTCTCCACCCTGCTGATCACCATTCCATCCCTGCTTCCAGCCAGACAGCTCCCTCTCACACTGACTTCCAGCAAATTCTTGGATCATTATCCAACACCACGGTCCTTCCCAAAGCACTGCTGCCCATCCCACACTGCTCCAAGACATGGAAGAGGTCTGGGATGGGTTCGACCACCGGAATCTGTCAGAACTCATTGATAAAACCAAAAGCTTCTTCACCTCCACCATCAATCCCCCTCCTTCCCTCATCCCCAGGGAATGCCAAGGCATGGGATGCATTTCCATCGCTTCTTGGCACGGAGCCTCCTGCTCGGGGGGGCAGGGAGTGAGTCCCCTTTCCAGCTCTGAGGTGATTGATGAGCCCTCCCTGCAGCTCCAGCCGAGCACGGAGAGGACCAATTTATAATTTTACCTTCAGTTCAGCTTGGTCGGGGAAATATTGACTGCAGGGTTGGGATGGGGAGGCTCAGCCACACGTCACTGCCCTGCTCAGCAGGATGGGGTGGGAGCAGCGTTCTGGGAAGTGCTGCTCAGAACTGAGGGAATTCACGGTCCTGGATATTAAACTCAAAGGGAAATTTCAGCCAAGGGGCTGAACATCACAAGCCCACACCAACTGTGGATTTAACAGTTCTCACGTCAACCCTCTCCTGCACTTCTGAGTCTGGTGCAGAGGCCACGCTTTCTAAAATTGCTCCTGGACATTGAAATGGGCATCCCTCTTAATTTAGGTCCCCACTGTAGGATTGTGGCTCCACCATCCACATCCTGAGGTTGGTGTGAGTGCTGAACGTCCCTGAACATTCTGTGCCCAGCTCTGGGCCCCTCAGCTCAGGAAGGACATTGAGGTCCTGGAGCAGGTCCAGAGGAGAGCAACGAGGCTGGGGAAGGGACTGGAGCACAATTCCCATGAGGAGAGGCTGAGGGAGCTGGGGGGGCTCAGCCTGGAGAAGAGGAGGCTCAGGGGAGACCTCCTCACTCTCTGCAACTCCCTGCCAGGAGGGGGAAGCCAGGGGGGGTTGGGCTCTTCTCCCAGGAACCAGCAGTAGGACAAGAGGGTACAGCCTTAAACTCCACCAGGGGAGGTTTAGGTTGGACATTGGGAAGAAATTCTTTCCAATGGGCTGCCCAGGGAGGCGGTGGATTCTCCATCCCTGGAGGTGTTTAAGACCAGACTGGATGTGGCATCAGTGGTTGATAAGGTGGTGTTGGCTCAAAAGACTCAGTCTCGGGGGTCTTTTCCAACCTGGTTAATTCTGTAACAGAGAGGGAACAACTCAGTCTCCGGTGTTTTCAACCATAATCTTAAAAGATCAAGCACTGGGACGTGCCATCTGCACTATCCAGAGCACAGATGCATCACGAGCTGCCCTGCAATCCCTACTTGTGGCAACTCAGCCCTAGAGGGGCCGTTTCACGTTCATCTGATGTGACACAACCCCCACCCACCAGCACCCCGGCTGCTTCCCGAGGAACTGAGGGAGGCAGTGGATGAACCAGCAAATCCTGCTGCCTCCAGCGCTCCGTGGCATTTCCCAGAGTGAAAATATCTCCAAGTGCACAGGAGCTGCAACGTGTCTGTCTGATCCCGGATTTTCTTAGCCTTACAAAGCAAAAACCTGACTGGGACTGGAATTTTTCTCAGCAAAAAAAAAAACCAACAAATTAAATGAGACAAGTGATTGTAAAGCAACAGATCTCTGCTCACGCTCCAAGTCCAGCTCTTCTGGAATGTAAATTCAAAAATCCAGGCTTTGGTTTTCCCAGATCTGCCTTCAAGACTCGTTTCCCTGTTTTTCCCTGGTGGTTAAACCATCACCTCAGTCTGGAGAGGGACCTTCAGTGGACTGGGAATTTCTCCCACATCCCTGGGGCCCATTTCCACGAGTGAAGCAACAAATCCTTGGCATCAGAGCTCATCAATGCTCAGATCAATTTAAAAAGTGTCTCTATAGAGTTTTAAACTGGTTGGACACGTAGCTGGAAATGAGCAGTGAGGGCCCCTCCTGATGCAGCACCACCAGGTCCACATTCCAGAGGATCCAAGGCTGGGGAATGGCTTCAGCCAGAGGCAACAACTCCGAATTAAGGCTTTAACTGAGGCTTTCAATTATTTTTTTAACTGAGCTTTTCAGTTCTTTTCAGTTAAAAGTTTGGTGATACAGGTGCATGAGATCCCAGGAATACCTGGCTGATCCAAGACATTTGGCAGCTATGCCCATACAGCCTTCAAACATTTGGAGGAACAAGGAACCAGCTGCCCCTGAATTGCCAGGACAGCAAAATCCTCACAGGATAGACCCAAATTCTTACCCACAGATCTCCATGGCTACACTGGACTCCCAGAACAATTCAAGATGTCCAAGACCTTGTTATCCCTACAAAACTGCCTGAATCCAACACCTGGGGTGGGCTGCATGAGCCAAGATATTTATCACTCCTCAGGAAAAAGTAGAATATCTGTCAAAGGAGTAGGACATGCTGGGATGGTCGGTGGGGGGTGGCAGCAGATGCTGTAGATGAGCTCTGTGAGTGCATCTGGCTCCTGAAATCCTCCAGGAGCTGTCAGGTTCAGAGAAATATGCTGCAAATTGATCCCAAGCAACAGGGAAATAGGGAAAGCCAGAGCAGCTCAACAGGACTGAAGGCAGTGGTTTTACTCCAGGAAATGTGTTTGGAAAGTTCTCTGCTGGTATAACAGCAAAGAAACCCAAACTGCAGATCCTCAGAATCCCTGTAGAGCCACTGCAAAAACAAAAAAGGAGCAAAGACTTTATATTGGTGTGAGTTTTCAACCATAAAGTCCTCTTGGTTCCTAAATTGGGTGTGTCCAGGACTAGCATGGCTCTGGCAGGACTGAGCAGTTCAGCACAACTGGGGAAGAAGCTGCAGCACCTTGTCCCTGTCCTTCTTGAGCTAATTAATGGTTTTGATTAGCCCAGAGCTCAGATTCTCATGAAAATGGGTTCATTTTCTGCCCACAGTAGGATTTGCTTCTTCCTCATCACTGTGGGATGAACTATTCCAGGGACTGGACTTTTGGAGCTGCTGAATCCATTTTGCTTTGCCTGTTGAACCTGGAAGCCTCACACTGAGGAATTGGCCCAGTGGTTTGGGCAGGAGGAGACCCCCCAAGCTGTAGTTTTTATACCAGTAAACAGAAGAATTAACCCTGGGGAAATTAAAACAGTGCTTCATTCCTGGTTCTGAATCCCTCAGGATGATGAGGCTGATCAGGAGGTGCAACTTTGCCCATGAAAGGAAAATCTGTCCTCTTCTCTTCCTCTTCTCCTCTCTCCAGGGTGCTGAGACGCTCACAAGGAAGGGAAGGCACTCAGACAACACTGAGCATCTCTGGCAGATAAATGTTAATCCCAGTCAGAGGCCTGGCAAAGCTCAACCTGCAGTTGGCAGCTCTAATTTCTGTTAACATCTCCCAACTGTGGCTCTGGAGGGTATTTAAAGATCCACAGCCTTAAAACTCAACCCTCCTCCCGTGCAGAGCTCATTTGAGACGTGAGAAATCAGAGCAAGGTGTCCAACACAGATGGAAGATGCCCCAAAAGCTCAGGGGGGCACCGGGTGGGCGGGAGGGGACAGATGCTGAACGTTGAGACTGGTGCCCGTGGAGCCTTTGATCAGGTGTTTGCAGGAGACACTCTGGTGTGGTGTCTGCATCCAACACCATCCCAGGCACGTCAAATCCCCCTGACAGTGATCCCACACGACAGCCCTGCTCAAAGCCAGCAGTTCCTCGTGCCCACGTGGTCCCTGGCACAGCCACTGCCAGCAGGTGACTGCAGAGAGGGTGTCAGGAACGTCAGGAGGTGCACCCTTCAAGTCTGCAAAAATCGAGGATGATTTTGCCTTGCCGAGTCCAAAAGCTGCTCACTTTCCAGGCAGCCTGTTCCAAGTAATCCATCAGCAAGTGCACAGGGAAGCAGGATGAAAGCCCAGCACAGCACTGCCCTGCCTGCAGAGCCTCACAGCCAGTCAAGAGTTCACAGCACTGACTGTGCAGAGCCTGGAGCAGAAACTGGGGTTTGCGTTGACAGACAGATTTTAGATCTCCTTATTTCATAAAAAAAAAAAAACTGTCCTCTACCTTTCCTCTACCTACCTTTCAAAGCTTAAATTCAAATATATCCATTTATGGAACAAAACACTGAAGGCTTCCCAAATCCCTCCTCTGGCCTCCTCACCCCTGAAGGCTCAAGACAGGCAGAAGAAAATGTGTGGAGGTTGGTCAAGGGTTTTCTTGTCCAACCCAAGTACAGAGAAGGGGCTACAACCACAGAATATCCTGAGCGGAAGGGACCCCCGAGGATCATCCAGTCCAAATCCTAAAGCCACACAGGCCCATCCCCAAGAGTCCCCCCCTGTGCCCCAGAGGATCATCCAAACCCTCCTGGAGCTCTGGCAGCCTTGGGGCCGTGCCCACTGCCCTGGGGAGCCTGGGCAGTGCCCAACCACCCTCTGGGGGAAGAACCTTTCCCTGAGATCCAACCTGAAGCTCCCTGACACAACTTCAGGCCATTCCCTCGGGTCTTCCCCCCCAGCTCCCTGTCTGGAGGAAAGCTCACAGGGCTGGCTGTGCATGCACAAAATAAAAATCTAGTTTACATCAGAGGCTGCACCAGATGAGCTGTAAATGGAAGCAGATCAGGCCCCCTCTGACTCTCTCTTATCCTCTCTCCCCTTCTCTTCCCTTGTCTCACAACCTCAGCTCTGGACCATCCACGTGACAGCACCAACACAGGATCTAAGTGATATTCCTTCTTTTCTTCCTTTGCTTTGCCTGAGCCAAGCACAGCTCTCACATCCCACTCCACACTGAGCCCTGCTGTGGCAGTGGGAAGCTTCTGGAAGTGTGTTGTGGCTCACGAGCCAGCACCTTTGGAGGGGTTTGCTCTGGGAGCTGAGAACTTACTGCATTGTAAGAATTTAAGGGCTTGTTAGACAAGGCCTTTTCAGTCTCAGCAACGGGCTGGTTGCTGCAGTTGTGGTGCTGCACAACAGAAGAACAAGAGTTCCCTGACACATCCCATGGCTTTGTTCAGCCTGATGAGATTTTATGACAAACAGTGACAGTCCCCACAGACATCAGTGCCTGCCTCTCCTCTCCTCCTCCCAAGGAATGAGGTCTCCCCTCAGCCTCCTCTTCTCCAGCTGAACACACTGAGGGCCCTCAAGGCCCTTCACCACCCTCGTGCCCCTCCTTTGGACGCTCTTAATCTCTTTTTTCTATTGTGTCCTCCTCAATGTTAAAGGTGAGGCCACCCCAGGGCAGAGCAGAGAGGGACAATCCCCTCCCTGATGCCCCCAGGACAGGGTTGGCTCTCCTGGCTGTCAGGGCACTTGCTGGCTCATGGCCAACTTTCCCTCAGCCAGGACCTCCAGGGCCCTTTTTCCAGCATCTCCTCCCCCAGTCTGTATGAAGATCCAGGGGCAGAATCCAGCACTTCTCCTTGTTGGAATTCCTATGGCTGGTGATTCCCAGCCCTCCAACGTGTCGAGGTCTCTCTGCAGGGGCCTCCCTGCCTCTGAAGGAGTCAACATCTCCCCCCAGCTTTGCACCACCTGCAAACTTGCTCAGTGTCCCTCCCAGTCATGCATCCGAGTCATTTATGCCGATTTTGAAGAGCACACGATGTTCCCAACACTCTCTCTGCAGGCACCTGCCAGCTGATTCCCCGTTCTGCTGTGCCAGGAATCACGTGGGTGTGAGGGATTGATGGCTTTGAGCACAGTTGGGATTGTTTTGGGGTGGATTTGATGTGCCTGTGCCAATGGTGGGTACAGACACCACACAGAACAGCGGAGTGCAGAGTCTCTCCTACAAACACCTCATCAAAGCCCACTAAGACAGATCCTGAAGAGAGGAAGGAGCTGCTGGAGGGACTGACAGCTCAGCTGGAGCAGCTGGAGGTTATTTTGGAAAGGCCAAGCTGAGCTGGTGGAAGAGCTGAATACAAATCTGACTCGGCACAAAAAATCCACGTGGACCCAGCAGTGGAGAACTGAGGCACTGGAAGAAGTGGAGAGTCAAAAACTAAACAATTCCAGATACTTTATTGAACACTCAAACACAATCTAAGGGCCTTGGAGGTTGGACATGTTAATGAGGAAGACGAGCTATGTTAATTAGGGAATTAAGTTTTTACTACAGTTACCCAAAAGGTTAATATTTCCCTCAACCAAGACTACATGGGGGGTGTCATGGTTTGAATCTTGTTTTCCCCCAGAGGCTAGAAAAGTGGTAGACCCCAAGGGGTGGAAACCCCTGGAAGTTTTGGAGTTCTGTCCAATGGGCGCTCCTGCAAAAATGTCAACATCCCACAAGCTCACCGGAAAAGAAGAGTAGTAGTTTGGTTGTTGAGGAGAGGTGGCCATGTTGTAGAGCCACGAGGAAGGGGCTCTGAGCCCCTTGGGCCCTCTGGGGCCTCCCAGCCCCTGGCTGGGGGCTGCGGGGACCTGGAACAGCATAAAGCTGGGCTAGGTGCCTGTAGTTATGCCGGGAGATGTTTTCTCCATGGGCACAGAGCAGCAGCCGGCACTGACCAGAGAAACGGTGGCAGAGAGCCAGGAGAGATAACACCTGAACTGAAGGAGCAGCAGAAACAACATGCAGCACCGCAGAGAGAAGACTCCTGGAAAGAGAGCCGAGGAGAAAGAGAGCCAGCAGTCTGAGAGACAGAGTTCTGGGGGTAAGACTGTACCAGATCCCCTAAAACTCCCTTGAGACCCCTCTTGGAGAAGAGGGACATGGACTCCTATTTAGGAGAAGAGTTTTAGACATGCAGCACCAGAGAGAGAGAGGAGCTGAGAAGCTCAGAGCGTCCCGGAGCTGGACCGGGACGGCCAGAGGAATGCGGGGGGAGTTGACCTTGGCTCCCCCCCTTGCACTGCTGCCACGGTGGCAGCCTGAGAGACAGGGCACAGAGGCCCTGCAAGGAGCTGAGTCTCCTGGAGATACCAGACCGTCACGAAGACCCCCCTGTGTCTTCGTGATATGACGTGGTGATACGACCTTGTCTGGGGTTACGAAGCCCACGGAAGACCCCTCGGTTGGAGGCGATGGGGCCGAGAGAGGCTTGGATACCTCCCTCGTGAGTGCTGGCAGAAATCCAGCTATCAGCTGCTGCATGTGGAGAAGACAGACAGACTGCTGCCTCAGAAGATGCTGCTGTTCAAAGACTGAAAGGGATCTGCCCTTCTTTCCCTCCTGGACTTTTATTTGGAGGGGAGAAGAGATCTGATCCACTGTAAATACATATGTCATGGTAGAGATAGTTTGTGATCATGTGTATAATGTGATATAGTATTTATTTGTACAGTCATTGTAATATATTCCCTTTCCCCTCACTTTGAGTCTGGTGTGTGTTTTGTCTGGAAAAACCCATCTCACATTAGGTTGAGATGTGGGAGGGGGAATGGAGCTAGGGAATTGGATTTTGGGGCCATCTCAAACCATGACAGGGGGAAGAGGATTAAAGGGTTTAGACATGGTCTGATACGATCATCTCAAAATCCTTTCTTATTTTTGCTGCAGGAGGCACGTTAATCCATAACAGGTCTTGTGAGGAGGGTCCAGTCCTTCAGGTCACAGGATTTCTCTCAGCACCTGTTTTCCAAGGTTCTGTTTTTCAGTTCCACAGCCTGGAAGCTCAGGTGGAGGTCACTGAAGAGCAGCTACGGGAGCTCAGCAAGGTGACAACAGGTAAAATTGACTGTACAGTTTGACTCCAGGCTAAAAACACCTGCATGGGAATGCACAACCATTTCACAGGATCCTGGAGGTTGGAAAAGTCCTCAAGGATCATCGAGTCCAACCCCCCAGCACTGCCAAGGCCACCACTAAGACATGTCCCCAAGTGCCACATCTGCACATTACATCATTCCCTGTTGAGATACAGAGTCATCCTACAGACTATTGACCTCTCTCTCTCCCCATCCATCTTTAACTTGGCACCAGGTCTTTTTGGACATTTGGGTTATGTGACTTGGGAAAAGAAAGAAATCCCTCCTTGTTCCACAATCTGCTTTGAATACTCATCACAACCTCCTTGGAATAAACGTCACCACCTCCCACTTGGCCAAGACTGTCCTTCCTTCCTGTTGAAGTTGCTGGTGTGAGACAAGGTCCAGCTTCAGTCTCAGGAAGCATAAACATCCTTGGAAAAGGTAAAGGCCTGTCCTATGTGGTGCCAGGACAATAAAAGGGGAGAAACTCCTGAAACAGGCCAGCATCCTTTGTAGTCTGCCCATGGAGATGTGAAACGGGTCATATTTTAGATCCTCCAGCTGAAGATACCGTAAAAACACCTCTTTGCAGATAAATTACTGTTCTGGAACTGTAAACTTTACTACATGTGAGTAAATACACCATTTGACTCATTCCACGGGCTCCCTTCGTGAGTAAAGTCGAGTCCAAAATTGAATTCTTGAAAGAGCAAAGATTTATAGAGTCTATTCCCCCTCCATTAGTCTCACCAGCTGTTAAAGCAGTGACAATTTTAGTGTAGTGCAGCACTGGGAACCTGGATGAGCAATAAAAGCCACCCAAGAGCTAATACAGCCATTTCAGTCCAAAAACCACCCTGAGCTACAGCTGCAGATTCTCAGGAATGCTGTGTCCCCTGAGGAGCTGAAAAGGAACAGAGGGAACCTCATAAACTTGTCACTTTGGGATAATCCAACAAGACCCAGACAGGAATATCCTGATTTAGCTCAAATCCACCTCCATCTAAAACATCCACACCCCTCAGTGCTGCTGCAGCAGTTCAGGGTCAGCTCTTCGAGCTGGTGAATCTCAAAGTCAAATCTTGATCCCATCAGAGGTTAATTGGCTCATTTTGGGTTG
Organism: Manacus vitellinus; assembly: GCF_001715985.3. NCBI lineage: Eukaryota > Metazoa > Chordata > Aves > Passeriformes > Pipridae > Manacus > Manacus vitellinus. The sequence continues at coordinate 370,272 of NW_021938870.1, forward strand.
CAGGCTGATTGTTAGAAAGGGTTTTATTTCTGTCCTGTGGTCAGTGTATTTCCTAAGAAATCCAGAGAATTGAGGGTTGAGTAAGAGCATCATCTGTGCTGGTAACTCAGGTCAAACACAAGATGGTTTGTTGGAGAAGTACTTGAGCTTTAAGAAACCTCTGGAAGGGATTTTGGCAATATCCTGAAGGAGCAGGACATTTCTTCCTCATGGCCAGGAGAGACCATTCGAGAGGGCTTGAGCAACTCAAGTGTTTGTGCCTCAGCTTAAAATAAATGCTATCTTTTAGGCACAGAACCAGGAATTCAGCTAGCAAGGTATTATTTATGGAGATGCCACAAAGTTTCACCTTCACCTCGTTTTAGGTATAAACCCCCACAAATGTTCCTATTTCTTTTCCTTATAAACCAGACAATCACAATTACCTCAGAACACCACTAACAGAGGGGGAGAAAAAAAATATGTATATTTAAAGTGAAGAGTGATTCTGGCAGAAAAACAAATGGGACAAATTTGACTGTGAATATAACGAGGCTGGAAATTAAAAAGAACATTTCCAACAGTTAAAGCAGTGGAAAAATCTGGAACAGCTTTACTGTGAAGAGTAGTAGAGTCTTAAAAGTACTGAGTTTGCTATCTTGCTGAAAAGGATTATGTGACACAGTCTCCTTGGCAGAGATATTGGAGTCAGTGATCCAGAAGGGAAGGATGTTCCCATGACTTCCCTCTGAATCCCTCCACAGACCAGGAGCACAATAACCACAGGACCAAAAGCTGTGCTAAGGCTGCCCATTGGCCCTGTGTAAGATATACAGTGTAAATATAATATCCTGGGGATATCTGACCATTATATCTGCATTTCCACTGCCTAAAGGGGGTTATAAATCCGTGGCACCTCCTTTTCCCCCTCTCCACACCAATGGAAACCCAGGATGCCTGGTCCAAATGTGCTCTCTAAATTATAACCCCCACAGCCAAGGGAGTCCTCTGCTACTATCCAAAGGCTTCAGGGGCATTTCCTGAAGAGTTTGGAAGGCACAGACCTCCAAGTGCCAAATTCAAACAGTTGTTTTCCTGGGAAGCTCAGAAATCCTGGGGCAGACAGTATAACTCTGGCTCCACAGGTAATTTAAGTGAATAAGGTTGTGCAATATGTTTTTGGAAATACCCTACAAAAGGCAATCCTTTCCAAAGTTTCTTCCATATGACATCAGTTTTTCACTTCCAAATGTCTTTAGGATGAGCTGAAAAAGTTACCTGAACACAACTCCCCAAAAAAACCACAGAAGGGCCCAGCGGGCACCTAAAGGAAATTAATTGTGCTTCTGCAATATTCTGATTTCTCACCAAGTATCAAAGGGAGCAAAGGCACAGACTGCAAGACTCAAAGGCAGGAGGAAACATCACCCACAACTTCCCTCCCAGCAGCGTCTGGACTGGCCACATGTCACACACAGCAAGTCACCCCACGGCTCTCGGGCATCAAGCTGGTCAAGATCTTTCATTTGACCTGGAATCACAAACTGATGGAAAAATCCTGTTCTATCTCCTTGAGGACAGTTATTAGCAGAGTATTTACACAGCACAATCAAAGAATCCCAGAATGGTTTGGGGTGGAGGGACCTTAAAGCTCATCCAGTTCCACCCCCTGCCATGGGCAAGGACACCTTCCGCTAGCCCAGGTTGCTCCAAGTTCATCCAACCTGGCCTTGGACACTTCCAGGGATCCAGGGGCAGCCACAGCTTCTCTGGGAAATCTCTTCCAGTGCCTCACCACCCTCACAGCAAAGAGTTCTTTCCTAAAATTCCTAAAGCTGATCCTCAGCTATTGATCCATAAAGGAAATGTTTCATACAGAATGTATTATTTTAAGCAAGCAGCTGGATGTTTCCTGGGTCTTTTCCTTTCTGCAGGTGTTCCAGATATTCCTGCACATCAGGATAAGGAGTGTGCATTTAATGGAGTGACTCTGGGATCCAAAGCCCCCTGGATACATCCCTAGGGCTGTCACCCCTGTGATGTGCAGGAACAGCAGACCACGGACCTTCCCCTCCTGAACAGCAGGAGCAGAACTGAACTTTCCCCGATTTCTCTCCCAAGAAAAGAGATTCCAGAGTCACTTCCCCCTCCAGAGCCTGTCTTAGCTGGCAATAGCATGGCTTTGACATGTTATTATCCACTGTGGAGGCACAGCAGAGGGAGTGTGCCTGAAAACAGAGCTGTCTGAGCGACAACAATTCCACAGGGAAAGGCCATAAACCCTCATGCTAGAAGAGCCCATTACCACAGAAATAAACCCTCAGCTGAGCCCAATTCTAAATCAGCTTGTGCTGCAAACTGCAAAGCTCTCCCAGCTAAGTGATATCGTCCCTATTCAGGGAATGCTGGAGGAAAGCATTGAACAAAAGCGCTTTGGCTGCGGGAAGGTTGTTTTCTGCCATTCCCTGGTGGGATCCTCCTCTCCATGGAGAGGCTTCCTATATTAAGCTGAGCTGCAGGAAGCACTCACAGCACACAAACTCACGAGAAAGAGGCTTATTCCAGCTGCCTGCAGTGATTCCATTGTGCAGGAGTGGTGTTAAATCCCAGGGAGGCTGCAGAGCGATGCTGCGCATCCGATGCCGTTTGCAGCAATCCCTGCCCGCCTCATCCATCCAAAGGTATCTTGGGCAGCAGCAGGAGCTGTCCCCCCAAGCTCTTCCTTCAGGATCAAAAAGCAGGACAGCATTTCTTCTAAACTGCTGAATATTCATTGCTCATAAGTGCTGGGGGAAATCTGATGGTATCCTGCTTTTCAGTGTGCAAATCCGGCACGTCGGGAGACTCCATTCTATTAACGTGCCATTTGGATTCTAACGAGCCAAAACCATTTGTTCCTGGGCATGTGGATGAAGTCATTATGTTTATGGATTTGATATGGAGGCATTGAAGCCAGGCAGCCACTGGAAAGCAAATTGCTGTTCACAACGTTCGACCTCCAGAGGTTACACGGACACTCGGGAACGTCGGGAAGAGCGTCCTGGTCTTCACACTTGAGATCTTCCCTCAACCTCACACCCTTCAGGGGTGGGTTGGGCAGTGACCAGGTTGGAGAAAATCTTCTCTTCCCACCTTGCATCTGGTTTTCCCTACCAGTATCTCTCTTATGTACTGCTCAGTGAAAATCCACTCTGGCTTCTTTCCCTTCCTTTAATTTATTCCTCTGAGGGGAATAACGTTGTCCACAGGATACAGAAATCCACTGGAAGCCACGAGTTTTGAATTTTTCTCCTGTTTAAATGCTAAACTTGGGAAAGTCCAACCCCTCTCCCAAGCTTTTGTCTCTTTTATCTATGTCCATTTATCCATTAAACATACAAAAATTTGGGTGCTCATCCTAAACAACTCCCCAAAACTCTTTTGTTAACAGGAAAAGCAAGATAATTTCATAAGATAACTCAATTTCTCCTCAAAGAAGAACTGCTCTCTGTATGTTTTTGTGTCCGGTGCTTATAAAAGGAAATTAAAGGTTGTTTTATACTAAAATCTGAAGCAAACTAAAGGTGGGTGAGGTGAGTAATGACTTCTTTGGGTATTTTCGTGGCAGCTGCCCTAAGGAAAGTTCCCATTTCAGTTGCAACCTCTGGATGCTACAGGAGCAAAATTCTGGATACTCAGCTCCACCTTCCTGCAACCTGTGGAAGCTGCTGTGCACAGCAAGGCCTCCTCCCTGCCTCCAAGTTGTTTCTCCAAGGAATTCACTGTTTAATTAAATATTTATGCTGCTGAGATGCACAGGGAGAGTATCACAAGGATTTTAAAATGCGTATTTGTTTCCTCTCTCCCAAGCCACAGGAAGAGTCCTCAGCGACCAAAGTTTCTGGAAAGCAGTTCCCAGCTCCAGAACAGTGACAAAAAGAAGTGGAAGGAAAGAGTAGCTGAGACAAGGGAGTGCTAGATTAGCTGGGAAATGAGGATATTGCAGGAAAAAATAGGAGGATTCTGACAAAAAAGACAAATACTTGGGGGAAACCAGCAGAGAGGGCAACGAATTAGATAAAAAACAGGGAAGAGAAAAGGGAGGAAAAGGTTTTGAAACTACTTGAAAGTAAAGATGTGATGTTTAGAAGTGGGATGGAAGGGGGCAAGAGAAGCAGAACACACTAATATTCCCCCTGGGAAGCAGCAAAGGCATCACAGGAAGCAGGTCAGGGAGGAGAGGAAACGTTGGAGCAAACACAGAGCAACGAGGGGGGACTGAGGGACAAAGGAGAGGAGGGAAACATGATGGGAGGAGACCAAATTTGGATCATTCTACAGGAAGACTGGGGAAAAAGGGCATTTGAGGTCAAAAAGGAGGGGGGAAAAAAGAGTTATGATCAAATAAGGAAGGCAAGGAACGCTCAGGAGGCAGTTTTTGGCCAAGCTCAGCACACACGTCCATGGGATTTCCAGGGAACTCCTGAGATGTGCTCCAGGAAGACACAGTTCACTAGGAAAAGACAAGTAAAGAAGTGTTTGGCACAAGGATTTAGGGGTCAGATATTCTACCTCAGGACAGGGGGAGAGAAAAAACAGTGGGTAAAGGGTGTTTGTGTGTGTCTAAATCCATATATATGGTCACACATGTCTGTGTGTGCAGGAGAAACTTTAAATAGGCAAAATTTGAATGTTATTGTACACTCTAACCATTTTAATTCTAAACAATTTAACTCTCAAAACATTTCAATGTATTGCATACTCTCTATTAATATTTGAACATGAAATATTTAAAGTCTCAAATCCTGCAGATCCAGGAGGAATTTTGCCATCAGGTCAGCAAGGTCAGGGTTTTTCTAACTGGGTAGATATGAGACCTGTTACACTGTTAGTGACTTTGAGAATGGGTAGTGAATGCCCACCAACATTTAAAGGGTAAAAAAAGTTCTTCTCAGGTTCAATTTGCATCCTTTGCCCCCCTCCTGGCGTGAAAAGCTCCTGCTTTTTTTCTGTGCTGGGATGAGGGAGGTGGGCAGGTAAAAAAAGGAGGCTTCCAGGTAAAAAAATACCATGGGGAGGCCTTGGGTCTTGTCTGGTGAGCTGATCTTCTTAAAAAGAAATTTCATTTATCATCCTTGACTCCAAATGAAAACCTGCAGAGGCCACAGATCCTAATAGGCAATATTTAGAAATGGAGGCTGGAAATTAGGCCTGTCTCGTGGAAGTTATTTCTGCCTGGCTTTCAAATATATCTTCATGAAATTTAATGTCACCTCTGAGGGCATTTGGGGACCAGATTTTGTTATTATTTACAGCCCATTATCCAAAGTACAACACACATTATGGCTCCACACAGAATATGAGTATTTAACAGTAGTCAATGAATAAAACTGTCAGCTCCCTGTCCCTCACCCACACCGGCGGCTCGGAGTAAATGGGACGCCACGAGGGCCAAAAATATGGAGCTTCATTATCCCAGAGAACACTCTGAGCTCTGCAGGTAATAAAGTGGGAAGTGTGAGGGGATAAATAACCCTTGTAAAACACCCCACTCCAATTAGCACCACTGCCAGTCCCGCAGCCCAGGGGTGGGAGGTTGGTGGGGAGCGAGATTTGCTTCGGGTACAAAATATCTGCTCTTGGTGGCATCGGGTTTTTAAACATCATGAGGGTTTTTTTTAGCATTTATTACATGGTTTTGGTTGATACCACGAGGTTTCTCAGTCCCTTTCCCCGCTGCATCCTGAAAACTGGAGATTTTTTGAGCCATTATCATCATATCATGATGGAGAGAATGGTTGGGCTTGGAAAGGACCTTCTAAGTTCATCCAGTGCCAGCCCCTGCCATGGGCAGGGACACCTTCCAGTAGCCCAGGTTGCTCTAACCTGGCCTTGGACAGTTCTAGAGACCCAGGACCAGCCACAGATTCTATGGAAAACCTGTAGCAGGGCCTTCCCACCCTCCCAGCCAGGAATTCTTTCCCAGTATCCCATCTCTCCCTGCCCTCTGGCAGTGGGAAGCCATTTCCCCTTGTCCTGTCCCTCCATGACTCATCCAAAATCCCTCTCCAGCTTTCTTCCTCACTGGTTGTCCTGCCTTTTTGCAGGCACTCAAAATTCCAGTCCCCTGGTCCTGGCAAACAGAGAAACTCAAAGAACATTTACCTGTGGTGCTCTTGTATATAAATAAATCTTGACTTAAGAACACAATAAATAAAAACATCCTTTAAGGACAAAAAAGGAAAAAAAAATGAATTTGTAACTTCTTTTTGAGCAGCTCCTGTTTCAACCCACTGACCTCCAAACCAAAGACTCAGATATGAATCCACTCTGCTTCCAATTTATGGGAAAGCTCAGGAGGATTTCACACACATTCCCTTCTTCCTGCATCCTCTCAGGTGGCACAAATCAACATCTGTCTTGAGAGAAAAGACTTAATTGAAAAGCCAGACTAGTCCTTCCCTCTTTTGTCATAAACCGTGTGGTTTATTCAGCAGGGAGGGGTTTCAATCCATGAGCATGTCATTGTTTTGTTGCACATATTCTTATTTTGCAATTTCTAGACCCATCCAAGCATTTTAGCTCTGTCTCACCGAGGATTTGCATTCGATTTGGGTGGGAAAAAAAGAGTTCTCGTGGCACTGAAGAGCTTAAATTAGTCAGATCATGATTTCTCCATGCTCACTGATTCTTGGAAATTAAATTATTTGCTCATTTGCTGACTAGAAGTAGGAAAATGATTTCTGGAGAACAGAAAAACTCGACAAAGGATGGAGTTGGAAACCACTGAGGAATTGAACTTGAATGTCCGGAAACACTTCAGTAAAAGTTCACTAAACACTTTCAGGTGGAAGAAAAAGAATATGAGAAAGGGGAAGGACTCAACTCCTGCCAACAACAGTCACCCTAAACCCTAGTCTTGAAATCCCAGAATGATTTGGATTGGAAGGGACCTTAAATCCCATCTCATTCCACCCCCTGCCATGGGCAAGGACACCTTCCACTAGCCCAGGATGCTCCAAACCCCGTCCAACCTGGCCTTGGACACTTCCAGGGATAATTTGGTCAAACTGCTGCATCCAGACTAAGGAAACAAAGCCCAATCCCAGACTTTTTGTGGCTATATTTTCCCTTCTTACTGTCCAAGGCACTTTCCTCCTCCCTTGTCTATCAGGAGCTCTGGGTGCTGCCTGAACATCTCTTGCTGCTTAGAACTCTGGGTAAGGATTTGTCCTTTGACCACTTGTTAACTTGAGTATTAATAGCTTTTAATCTCCCTAAAACAAAGCCCTTTATCTGCTCTGTGGAAGGATTATGTGAAATCAATGCCCTTTTTTCCCAGCTCATTTAAAGGAAAGAGGTGACCTAAATTAGCTTGGTCCTAAAAGTGATCTTGAAGTATTCCATCTTTTTTATGTTTTATTATATTAAAACAGCAAGCTCTGAGCCCTGTGGCTCACTGGGATGTGTTACAATCAATGGTGCTGCACTTAATCTGCTCTTAATCCCAGACCTTATTTTAAACCAGCCTTATCCAGGAAGTTTTGGAGTTAATTCCATCCTATCACTCCTTACTGATAAACTTTATGCTTGAGGTCCTGATCAAGCAAAGAATGTACATATAATAAGAACACATATCTTCTTTGCCAGATATATACACGCTGCATATTTTCACACAGAGCATTTTAAATACTATTTAAATAACATTTAAAATCTGCTATCTTCTAGACACAAGGCCTGAGCAGCCCCCCCAGCATCAGCACAGGAAAAAAACCAGCAAATCCAGAGGGATTAACAGCACAGAAGGTGAAAATCAAGGCCATGCAGATGCCCAGTGAAGTGCAGAAGATGCAACAGAGAAACCGGGGAAGGTTCAGGCAACTCTTCCTGAATTTCTGGTATTTCTGTCCCACTAATTTGACAGACTCAGGCCCCTGGGAAACTCGAGGCTGAACTCTGGCTCAGCATTCCCTTGCTCTAAACATGTTTCTAACCAAAAGCAGTGCATGGCTGGGGGGTGTGTAATTAGTCCTGGTCACGGCGAGACGGTCCCAAAGATCCATCAGGACGGAGGACATGCGCAGGAACCGCTTAAAACCAGCCACTGTGAGACCTCCACCCCGGGCAGTTTGTAACCAATTATGTATTTGCTGTAAACATCACCGTTTTCAGATGTATTTCCCCAGAATTGTTTTCCTTTTGCTGTCTGTTTACCAAGCCCCAAGTGATGAAAACCCACCGAGGAGCCGCTCGTTAATCCCGAAGAACGGGACACGCTTTGGCATCACTTAAAGCACTAATTAGTCAACGGCTGTTTTGAATACACCATGAGCTTCTCCCTGGCAGCTTCCTGAAGAATTATTCAGCTCTTTTTTTCCCCATTTCTTATGCTGAACTTTCCATAGTCACCGGGCCAGATGCCATTAATGCAAATTGATGTGGCACCACCAAGCTCTTCCAGCTGCAGCAGCAGAGGATGTGGCCTTTCCCTCGTCCTCTGTCATCCAGGAGAAGTTGTCACTCATCCACTAAGGATTATTTTTTTTTCTACAATCCCAGAGAAAGGAAATTTAATGATTCACCAGGAAAACCATCCCAGCTCGTGAAAGTTCACCTGGCATGTTTATGCCCAGAAGGGCGACAGCAAAGCAACCTTAACGTAGCAGGTTTTATCATTACAGAAGTACAGAGTGGTCTTTAAATTTAAAGCTGTTACAAGAAATTATGGTGCCCATTAATCAACTTAAAATCAGTTGTAGTGACACAGTTATCACTACATCCTGATTTTATTTATCACATGGAAAGAGTGTTAAGTGCTCCCAGTCATGTTTGTAGACTCAAACCTCTTCAAATTCACTGGTAAAGTTGTTTTTTCCACTATTAATTTCTATATTACAGCCAGAACTCTGTCCCAGTCAAAGTGTCACCTGCACTCCAGAATTTAAAACCTTTTCCATTTTGATTGTGGCATTTGACATACAATTGTTATTTATCATCCACCTCAAATCTCTTCCAGGGAGAGACAAAACAACATCCTTCCAGCTACAGCATCTTCTCATGTGGCCTTTCCCTCGTCCTCTGTCATCCAGGAGAAGTTGTCACTCATCCACTAAGGATTATTTTTTTTTCTACAATCCCAGAGAAAGGAAATTTAATGATTCACCAGGAAAACCACCCCAGCTGGTGAAAGTTCACCTGGTATGTTTATGCCCAGAAGGGCGACAGCAAAGCAACCTTAACGGGGCAGGTTTTATCATTACAGAAGTAAAGAGTGGGGTTTAAATTTAAAGCTCTTACAAGAAATTATGGTGCCCATTAATCAAGTTAAAATCAGTTGTAGTGACACAGAAGTTATCGCTACATCCTGATTTTATTTATCACATGGAAAGAGTGTTAAGTGCTCCCAGTCGTGTTTGTGGACTCAAACCTCTTCAAATTCACTGGTAAAGTTGTTTTTTCCACTATTAATTTCTATTAATTTCTCAATTACGGCCAGTTTATACCAGACAACTGCCAGAACTGTGTCCCAGTCAAAGTGTCACCTGCACTCCAGGATTTAAAACCTTTTCCACTTCGATTGTGGCATTTGACATACAATTGTTATTTATCATCCACCTCAAATCTCTTCCAGGGAGAGATAAAACAACGTCCTTCCAGCTACAGCGTGTTCTCACCACCTCTGCTCCATCCCATATATAATACTGAGGCAGCTCCCCTCAGTATTACATCCCATAAAAGAAGAGACTTTGTGGCTGAAATCTGAGTGCAGAAAATGGTCATTACAGCAAAGACCTGACAAACGACCCCTTCCCGGCCTGCTTTTGAAGGATCACCACACACGGACATCCTCGGCTGCCTCCTTAGCAATTCACAGCTTATTATATTCCCAAATCGCAGCATCTCCCCAGGACAATGATCGTGTCATAAAAGTGATCAATGGAAATTAGGATGGGAGCGGGGGAATTGTGTCTCAAGGGCTCGGAGTGTTTGAAAAGCTGTTTGCTTAACGGGCAATATCCCATCGCCGTAAACGCGGGATGGAAATGCAATTCCAACCGGAGCCTCATCGCCGAGGCTTTAAATCTTCGGGATGTGCCTGAGAAGCAGCAGGACAACCACCGGGGTGGGGTTGTTCTCTCCTGTGTTTCCTTTGAAGTCACTGCCAATGACAGGAGAAAGCTTTCAGGCCCCTCGTGCTCTGCCGGCGGTTCCGCGTCGAATCGTTTAATCCCGATAAATGTTTCCCCAATTCCCGGCTCCGACGCCGTTTTCTTATCCATCACAGTGATTTTGGCACCCTGCATGTGACAGCTATTGCTTTAACCCACAAATTTATTTCAAGAATGTGACAAGTGCACACACGCTTAGAAAAAAAACTCGAGCAATTTGTCCTCTATTAATACACATATTTTGTGAGCTGCCTGTCAAATATTTCAGGGATTTTTTTTTTTTACTTGTTCCCGCTTGGAGCATGTTGTTCTAGAAATAACATTGCTGTTCTGTAAAACAACACATGCTCCTACAAGGAATATTGAAATTTTCATGTTGTCTTTGCCAGGAAAATGGGACGGGACCCTCAGAAATTTTGGATGGGACCCTGACCAACCTGGTCTAGTGGAAGGTGTTCCTGCCCATGGCAGGGGTTTGGGATAAAATGATCTTTAATGTCCCTTCTGATCCAAACCGTTCTAGAATCCTATGAAACCTTTAATATTTAAAAAAATCAGGACCACTGTTACGGGTATAGATGGTGTAAAATTAATAAACCCATTTCTGAAGTGCTGTTTCAGTGAGTTTAATTAAATCACCGTGTAAGTTTTGCCGCGCAGCAAAGACATCTAAGCTGGAAAGGAAAATTGTCCCTGACCCTGTAATACGTACGCAAAAATATATCAAATTTATAGGAGTATATATTTCTTATTTCCCTGTATTCCCCTCACAATATTTATCCCCCCCCTCGCTCCCTTTCAGCTGTTTATGTTGACTAATGAGTCTGCTAAAATAGCAGTACCTGGTGCACGTCTCATTCCCGGGATAATGGATCCCTGTTTTGACAGGGCCCTGCAATCCCAGTAATGGATGCATTTCATAATCACCCTCGTCACAATTAGATAAAACTGTTCCCCGGGAGGTTTCTCCACTTTGCAGGTGCCGTGAAAGCATTTCAGAGGCAATCAGGGGGCTCCTGTGGTACAGATCCATCTGTCAACTCGAATTCTTGGAATTAAAAGGTCTCACTTCCAGGACAAGGTGCTGGGTTTGAACTCCTGTGTTATCCTTCCCTGTCAAAAGAATTCCTGCCATCAAAGCATTCGAGCAGATCAAGCAGTGGAATTCAGTGACACAGGGCACAGATTTCTGGTTATAAATGTTTCAGGAGCCTTTGCCTGGCACAAATATCCAAAATCAGGTGAATATGCTCATTAAAAAATGATGTTGGGCACCATTTTTTCCACGATTATTTAAATATGAGTCAATTAAAGTTCTTTTCATCCCTTTGATATTTGCGTGTCAAAAAAAATCCGCTTTTCACAGACTCGTTCAGGTTGGAAAAGACCTCCAAAATCATCGAGTTCAACCTTTGACCAAACACCTCCGGTCCTAAAACTCACATAAAAGTTCCTTTGAGGAAGAAACCAGAATTCTGCCTTAATTTCATGTGAAACTGGAATGCTGTGGGTGCTTCCACAGCTCCAGTTACATCCTTAGGGATGATGGGACACGGACATGGAACTGAGATTAGAGGTGAGGGACATCTCTGCAGCTCCCTTGATCTCTGCTGGGCAGAGAATTGATCCTCAAAAGTTTAGTCAGAGCTTTATTTTCTGCTTATAATGCCTCTCAGGGATATAAGTGGCAAATTTAGGGGTGGTGGGGAACTTTCTCTGTCATGGTTTTGATACCTGTCCTTGTAAATCTTATTTTAAATCACTTTTGGACATAATTTGATTAAAGCATGTCCTGTATTTTTATCCTTTCCCTAGTTTTTTACCTAAATCTTAGTAATATTTGGGGCACTGCTGTAACATGGCCATGGTTGATCAGGTCCATCAGATGTGGCTGGATCTCAAATGGCACCAGAAAGTATCCAGGTACCAGGGAGAACAGAGGGAAAGGGATAACTGAGCCTTGAATCCTTTTACCTTTGGATGCTCCAAGGTCATTTGCTTCACCCGTCACTGCCCATTTATAATGATTATCAGCAATTAAATCGGAATATATGCTGAATATTTTGAGCTCCAAGCCTGGATTTCATACTTTAAAAAAAAACTGAAGCAGCTTCAAACCCAAAATTACATCTCCCCCTATCCCAGGTTGCTCCAAGCCCCATCCAACCCGGCCTGGAACACTTCCAGAGATCCAGGGGCAGCCACAGCTTCTCTGGGCAACCTCTGCCAGGGCCTCACAGCCAAGAGTTTCTTCCTAGAAAAAAGGAAAATGGTTTTTGGGAAGCCACTGGGCTGCTGAAAAAGTCACTTCAGCCTTCATCAAGAACAAAAAAAAAAAAAACTGTCTCATCCTGTCACTCCTTACTTAAAACTTGGCCCTAAACTCCCACTTCCCATAAAACAGAAACTGGGTCAAACATCCCTTCATGTCCTGCAGGATTCCCTCAAAATCTACTCAGGTCCAGACAGAAAACACCACTTGGGTAAAAATGCAGACACTCATCTCCAGGCTTGTATCTCTCTAGTTTAAAATGACCCTTCTTATACTCCTAAAATATCAGAAACATTCCATGAAGTGCATAAGGGATCACTGAGGCTGGAAGGACACACTGGGAACACCTTGTCCCACCTCCTGCTCAAGCAGGGGGAAAGCAAAACATGTTCCCAAAAAAGAGGGGTCTGCCCATGCTTATTTTTTGGGTGCATGTGTCATTTGCCTCATTTTCCCCACCCCTCAAGTGTTTCCAGAGCCTGCTCAGTCAGGGAATCACACAGATTCCCACCCAGGGAGACGTGAAGGATGAGGAAGGAGAAGCAGCATCGCTCCCACACGAGGTTATTTACGGCCCACAACGGGAGGTGGGGGCATGAACTCTGCAGAAATGGTGAAATATAGATCTGACCCGGGGCACTGTGGTGCCTCCCTGACAGACACTCCATCACAATCAAATCAGCCACTTCTCACATCTCTGCTGCTCCTGTTTTCCAGCGGCTTGGAGCCCACAAGGGAAAAAATAAATAAATAAATCTCTGCTGGCAGCTCTCAGGTAGTAAAAGAGTTAAGAAAAATCATCTCTGGAAACTAAAAAGCTTCCCTGAGGTGGGAAAACCAGCAGGGCTCGCAAGTGGGAAGTCGAAGAGAAAAATAAGTGGATCCAACACAAATAACCTTCCTGAAGGATCTTCCCGTCCCTTGATGGCTGCACTGCTGTGGGATGGCCCTGGAGCCCCTCCCTGTCCAGAGGTGACACGTTTTTGGGGGTCACACCCTCGGGGATGCCCTTTGCCAGCTCTTGGGTCCTGGGTTATCCCACACCAGAGCTCACAAAGCTGAAACCAAAGGGAGGTGAAAGCTCTGGTTGGGTAAGAGAAGCATCTTCCAAGCCCAACCCTGCTGGAGCTTTATGGATTTCATAAATAAATCCTGACTTTTAGGGACTTCATGAACCGCCTCTTCAACAGACTTGTGGGTCTCCCTGTGCCAGATGATGCTTCCAATTGTTCTTGGGATTAACATCACTCTTTGTAACACATGTGGCAGGAAGACACAAAAACCCTCATCTCCAGAGCCCCCTCATCATCTCCAGAGCCCCCTCATCATCTCCAGAGCCCCCTCATCATCTCCAGAGCCCCCTCATCATCTCCAGAGCCCCCTCATCATCTCCAGAGCCCCCTCATCATCTCCAGAGCCCCCTCATCATCTCCAGCCCTCTGGGTCTCAGGGAGGAATTACATTAATAAAAAAATATAGTCCTTTTCTTCTGGGACTGCTCAAATTTTGCTTTCAGCAAACCACAGACCTTTCATCCAAGATACTCTTCTAGAAAGGGTGCAACGTGAGATGGTTGATATGTCCTGTAAAATGCAGACTAGGAGCAGAAACAGGGACTGGCATTCCCTAAAAGCCTGAGCAGCTGAAGGAAGAATTAGGCAAAGCAATCAGGAGCTCCTGGCTGGCTTTGAGCACACTGCCCCAAGAAAGGACAGGGCCAAGTCAAGCAGGATGTCCCACTGCTGGGGACATCCCCTTTCTGAGGTAGGAAGACAGGTTTTTGACTCCCTGCTCATACACAACCAGCTCAGAGCCAGGACTGAGCTGTTCAGGTCCCTCTGCCCCACATGTGTTGTCACACACCTCTTGCCACAGCCCGTGACAACTGAGATTATGAAACCCATGAACTCTGAAGCAGAGACATTCCCAGCTACACCAGGGTTCAGCTAAAGTCAGGAAAAAAAAGATCCAGACCCCTTTCTTCTGATAAAAGTCTCCTCATGGTCTCTTCTCTTGCCCACCATGGATTTTCCCACTCAGCAATAAAAAGCTTCTCAATCCAAAGCATCATCCCACAGTAAGAAAACTAAAACTGTCCTGTGACCAAAATTTGTCATGAAGGACCTTCATGATATTCCTGCAAGGAAAATGAGGTTCTAATCATGGTCTGAGCTCCTGGATATTCAGAGTTAAAGGTCATGAGACACATTCCTTGTCCTTCCTTTCCACCAGAATAACACAGAGAAAGCCATCCTTACAGAATCATGGAATGACTTGGGTTGGAAGGGACCTTAAAGACCATCTAGTTCCAACTCCCTGATGTGGGCAGAAACACCTTTCACTAGACCAGGTTGCTCCAAGCCCCATCCAACATGGTCTTGGACACTTCCAGGGATGGGACATCAATTTTAACATCTTGAATTAAACACTTTGTAGTCCTGAACACCTCCTGCACCATCTGGCTGAAGGACCACTGAACACAAACACCAGATTCACTTGGGGTTTTTTTTTTTCCAAGCCATGAGAAAACCAGCCTTTATTATCCCATGTTTTACACCCAGCTCAAGCAAACACCAACTGAATTTAAGTCCCTGCACTTCAGCTCACCTGGTAAATCCACTCATCTCTGAACGAGTGGGCTTCAGAACAGCTTTACTCTCCCATCTGTCCTCATGTCACCACCACATACACAGGAACCAAAGATGCATCTGCTGCCTTCCTGCTCACACCAGGAAATCCAGGTTCTGGGCTCCACACGACCCACTTTTGCCAAACAAGTCTGGTTTTGCTGGTAATCTGTCACCAGAAGGGTGGCCTCTTGCTCAGAGCTCCCCCAAATCCATCAGTGGAGCTCTGGTGATCAGCAGGCTCTGTTTGGGATGATGGATTTGCGCGACGCATCATCAGGATGCAATTTGGGAAGGACGATTTAGGGGAATGTGCCACCAGAGCTCTGCTGTCCTAGGAACATACAACTCTCCAGCAGGCCCTGGCAAACCCAAAAGCACAATAAATGGAGTTTTAAAAGGGTTTTCTTTAAAAATACCGAAGTGAGATGTGTGTCAGTGAAGGCAAATTGTACCCAGAGTCAATAATATACCAGAGGATCCCACGTGCTTTTTGTTCCAGATGAAGCACCAGCATCTCTCAGTTCTGCCCTAATATGAGCCTGATGAAAGATTGGGATAATTTGAGCTGTTTCTGTTAAAACTCAACCTGGCCTCAGCATTAGAGCTGCAAACCTCAATCAGGAACTTCACTTTCCAGCCATCCCCTCCTCAGACAGCTCAGTTAATAATGACTCTCAGGGCTGGCTTAGCTTTTTTTTTTTTGGTAATATCATTTTTGTTTCTCTGATTAATCCCTCTCAGTGCTCTGTGGTAGCAGCTCTGGGCTGTTCTCCTTTACCACACCAGCATTGGGAAGGAGGGAGCAGCATCCCACCAGCTTCTTTCAGTTGCAGGAAGATCCAAAATGGAAAATGTGGAAAAACAGGTGGATGTCTGATATTACAACATATTTTTGTCCGAAAAATACAGTAGCAGAAAACCTGTTCCTCTCAGAATAATTCACAAATATTCCAGAGCCCTGAGATCCCCCAAATCATACAAGCCTGGGGGGGGGTATCCAACGGGTCCCAGTTTCCCATCAGGTTTTCCAGAGCTTCACTGGAGCAGGGAGAAGAACCATGGAGGAGGTGGTGGCAGCAGGACAGAGGGATTTTTATTATCACAGTTGTCATTCAATCACAGTCCAACCAACTGCTTTTCTACAGCCAAGGTGGAAATCTACTGTGCAAGGCTGAGATCAGCCACCCCATCAGCCTTCCCCAGGAGCCAGACTCCTGAGGAAGATCCCATAATCCCAGGAATCACACAAAATTGGGAAAAAGTCAAGCAGCCTGCCCAGTCCTTGGATGCTCTCACACAGTTGGGATCCCATTTGAGACCCAGATACTGATGGGGTGATCAGCCATGGCCATATTACCTCAATATCCCAAATACTCCCAAGATCCAAGGAAAAACCAGGGGAAAGGTAAAAACACAGGACATGCTCTAATCAAATGATGTCCAAAAGTGATTTAAAATAAGATTTAAAAGGACAGGTGTCAAAACTGCATGACAGAGGAAATTAAGCACCAACACCCCTAAGTTTTGTCCCAGCTCTCCCAGCACCAAAACTGGTGCCATTTGCACCCCTGACAGGCATGAAACAGAAAATAAACCCCTGAATAAACTTTTAAGGATCAGTTCTCTATGGGAATCTGCCCCCCAGAAGCAAAGGGAGCTGCAGAGATTTTCCTCTCCTCTAATCTCAGTTCCATGTCCCATCATCCCTAAGGATGTAACTGGAGCTGTGGAAGCACCCAAAGCATTCCAGCTTCACACACAACCTCTCAACCCCTTCATTTGAAGACTATTGAAGAGAAATTAGAGGAAAACAACTCATTTTAAAAAGACTCAGATTACTCACAGTATTTCTGTCTTAAGGCCATGCCAAGCTCAGCCTCTTTAATTGCTTATTTATGCATTATTATTAGAGCTGATAATCACATATCAAATGAGTTGACAAAGAGTGTGTATCCCATTGTGAGCCTGCCAAGACCGAGTTTGTTCCCTGAATTTTGAGCCATCTTGGCACGTGGAGTCAATTGGAAGGTTTGATTTTTGTGATGGGTGGAGGTTTATTTGCTCAACGACTTTATTACTGGGGCAGAGGAGAGGGAAAACATCACCTGCACCACAAACAGATCCCCTAATGAAGCTCTTATTGTCGTGTAGGACGTGCTGGCACTTGTGAGCACAACAATAATTAAGTTCCTTCTCCAGCAGAACAAAACAAACCACCCCTTTTTTTTTTTTGGTTTTTTTTTTTACAGCCGAGAGTGGCAATAATTAGAGATCATCCCTACAAGTGGGAAGTGCTGTGTGATGCTCTGACTGTGGCACAAAGAGGAGATGTTCTGCTTCAATTAGGGGCATTCTCTAGGAATTAGGAAGCCTTAAGGAACCAAGGAGAGACAATATTACCCCCCATAGCAGAGCAGGAGTGTGAGGAGACAATTAAACAAGTAGAAGCCACTTATTCTTCCAGGCCGAGTCAATATATCCTTATTTTTGTAAATGGAAAGTACTTCAGGTTGAAATCCAGGAACACAGCAGTCAGCACCATTGTCCTCTTAGCAAGTCAGACTAAAATTAGCAGTTTACCAGTGCCCAGCAGCTGTAATTTATTGCCCACTCTGCTCTTCCTGGGCTTCTCCAACGACAGCTCAGTCCTTTCTGGGCAGCACCAGTTCAATCTGGTATTGAAAGCCCTGGAATTGTTGTTGCCATCAGGCAATCAATGCCATTGACACACTCAGGGAGCTCCACACCTAATTAACTTCCCACCACACGACCTGCCTTTTGTTTCTCTTCGAGGCTTGCAACCTCATTTTCATAGAATTCTGGAATTTTTGGGGTTGGAAGGGACCAAAAAGACCATCTCATTCCAGCCCCCTGCCGTGGGCAGGGGAACCTTCCACTAGACCAGGTTGCCCAGAGCTCCATCCAACCTGGTTACAAAGAAAAACTCCAAATTACCACCTTAAAAAAAAAAAAAAAAAAGAAAAGAGGAGATGGGAAGGCTGATTCTTTGGAAATGGCATCTATAAAATTAACATTTAGTAACAAGACATTTGAAAAATGGATCAGTGACAGAAGACACACCATAAACCGAGTATTTTTCAGAAGACACACCATAAACCGAGTATTTGTCACTGAGAAATTGCTGCTTTTCCATCTCTATAAAGCCTTTTTAGTTTTCCATTTTAATTCCTAAGTGACAAAGTGGCCACATGTCAAAATTCCCTCCCCCCTCCTCCAAAATCCTTTTCACGAGGCCGAACCTCTGCTCTCTGACAACTTCAATCTGGGGCTCTGCCAATCCAAAATTATTAACCCTCACGAACAAAGGGGTGGAAACCTTTACGTGCCTTGGATTTGGCAGCAAGCACCTGCACCTGGATCCCAGATATTTTTATATCTGGTGCAATCCAGATCTTTCAGCGATGATTTTTGATGGGTCAAGTCGAGATATGAGGCGGGGGGTGAGAGAAGTCACACTCTGGAAGGCGGCAGAATTATGGATAAACCCAAAATCACCCTGAAATTATCCCGTCCTCCCTCCAAAACATGTTCCAGCCGAGGGGAAAAGATGCTGAAGCTGTTTTGCTGAGCCTCCTCAGCTGATTAAATATGCGACCTGCAACGAAGGAACACGGTCCCCATCCATCAAACCAGCACAGAACTATATCAAACAAATCTCTGCTGAGAGAACGAGGGGCTGCTTTAGAAAGGGATGAGTGCCCTTGTTTCCTAGGATTGAAGAGTGCTTGGGAAGAGAGCCTGCTGTGAGCAGGGGAGGATGTCATGTATAATAGAGCAGCCTCGCTGCTGAATTACCACGGCTTTGATGTGGGGAGAAAACAAAGAAATAAAGGGGGGGGGGAAAAAGCAGGGGAAAAAAAGCAAATAAGCAAAGCATTTCATATCTCCCACGAAATAGCAAAGCTTTCACAAAGGAAGCATCCATTTGGGATGCTGGAGCACCAGGGGGATTGTTATCGGGTGGGGAATAAAGGCTCACACAAAGACCCATCGTGGAGTGGGTGGAGTGAAGGGAAAAGCAGTTCCAGCTGATCTCCAAAGAGGATTTGGGTGAGCTGCTGGCTCTGGTCAGGATATATCTCCAAGGCCAAGCAGTTTTATAATCTCACAGTTATAGAGGGTCAAATCTTAGCCAGCCAAACGAGGGGGTGATCTCAAGGATGGGGAAAGCCGTGTGATAAAGGCATTTCTGCAGCCACACCTGGCAGAAATAGGAATTATAACCAGGTGTCTGCTGCAAATCTCAGACCAAGAAAAGTGGCTTTTCCCCTCCTGTCCCAGACACACTGAGCCAGACCTTCATCTGCAACCAAGTTGTGCAGAACACACCTGAAAATGGGTTGAAATGAGGTGAAGTCCCACTCCCCCTGCACTGGTTTAGGGTTGTGGTGCCCAAGCTCTGCCCTTTGCCCTGGCACAGAAGAGCTGTGCCAGCTGTTTTCCAAACAAACACCTTCCCTGCAGATAGAACTGCAGAAAAAAAACCTCTTTTTGTGTAAATTCCTATAAATTTTTCTTTCCCATTTGCTCTCCCCATCTCTCCAACATGCCTTCCCCTTGTTATCCAATAATATAGAATCATGGAATGGCCTGGGTTGGAAGGGACCATAAGGATCATCTTGTTCCACCCCTGCCATGGGCAGGGACACCTTCCACTAGACCAGGTTGCTCCAACCTGGCTTTGGACACTCCCAGGAATCCAGGGGCAGCCACAGCTTCTCTGGGCAACCTGTGCCAGGGCCTCTCCACCCTCCCAGCCAGGAATTCCTTCCCAATATCCCTACTCTTTCCATTTGAACCCCTTCCCCTTGTCCTGTTAAAAGTCCCTTTCCACCATATATCCAACTATTATCCCAACAAAACAGCCCAGGCACATTAAATGCCTCTCCGAGCCACCAATCCATCTCCACATTCCAGCATAATTCAGGATTTATCATCCTTCCTGGGTGGCCCAGTGAGTCCTCCCAGAGGGGCTCACAGCAGCTGGAATCAGTCTGACAAAAAATACACCAAAAAAAAAAAAAAAACTACTTTTCAAAAGCACAACTTGGCAAGAAAAGATAACAAACAGTGAAAGGGCAGCTCCTACTGCATCATGCAGGTTTTGTTTTAGACAATCCCCTGATTCTTAAAAGATGCAGCTAAAGGGAGACAGAAAGTTCAGGTGGCGATTGAAGCAAAAAAAAAAAAAATCTAATTTTAGCTTGTCCTCAGATAAACAGCAACGGTGAGAAAATTGCTGAGATTTGTTTGGCCAGGAAATCTCTGCTCTCATTCAAGCCTGTAACTGCAGCCCTCCATTACAGGAGGACATGAAATGCATACACCAGGAGAATAGATCCTCTTGAGTGGGCATATCCAATCTTTTTTTCACCGGGTACAGCATATTCAGAGTAAGCCTTACACTTGTCCACGTTTACCCTGTGCATTGAGAGCTTGTGCTGCTGCTGCTGCTGCTTGAAAGAACACTTGAAGAGAAGCCTTCAGACTGCTTGGAAAAAAATCTTGAATAAATTAAATTAAATAGCTGTGGCGACGTACAGCCACCAGGCATCGTGGTGCCCAGAATAAGGGGGTTAAGGAAGCACAATAAATGAAGTTATTATCACAATCAGGCTATGATCTGGGTTGAAAGCTCAGAAATTACAGCACCCAAAATTACAAACCTGCTCGCAGATGGGGCCTTTCTGCAACACCCAGAGGTCTGTGGTTGCACCAACCCACACAACAGAAGTGCCACCAAGTGATGGAGGGTTTAACCTCCACATTCCACTTTAAATCAAACAATTATTAAGGTTGGAAAAGCTCTCCAAGGCCATCAAGCCCAACTGTTCCCCCAGCACCAAATGTCACATCCACAGGGCTTTTAAACCCCTCCAGGGATAGGGACTCCACTACTGCCCTGGGCAGCTGTGCCAGGGCTGGACAACCCTTTTTATAAAGAAATATTCCCTAATATCCAGCCTAAACATCCCTTGAGATCCCTTCTACCAGCACAGCATCAAACAACTCTGCACAGAGCATCAAACAACACCCACAGCAGCACTTCAGGGCCACCACAGCTTTGAATCAGACACCTGGAATATCTCTTTATAAGGAACCTCATGATCAAAAGCAGGTTTATCAGAATATTAGGGACAACATGTAACACTTAAAGCAAAAAAAAAAAAAAATCACTAAGCAACTGCATCAACCACAGCAAAAATGAAAAAAGGGTTTATAAATCCATTTTTCCTACCATGTGTCTCTGCAGGTGAAAGTCTCGCTCGTAGCTTTGGTTCCCAGCAGCTCTGTAGCTTCCCAAGATGCAGAAAGTTGCCTGATTTCCCCCTCTGAGCAATCCCAAGAGCAGAAAACCCACCCTGGGGAGGAAACACGTCCACCCAAGGAGCACCAAACCTGGAGAAACCCATCCCTGCAGCCAAACCAAAGCCCAAGCACAAAGGGAAGCCCTAAAACCAATTTATCCCTTCCTAGCAGGCTGACTCAGGCCAGGAGGCAGCTGTGTTTTAGGCACAAAAGCCCCTCAGGGTGATTTCCTTGGTAGCACCAAATTCCAAGTCCACGTGGGCATCTCCAGGTGGGGGTGATTTTACACCCTTTGCTCATTATCATCTGTAATTATTGAGAAACTGGAGTCATAGCAATTCTGGGAGGGGTATTTTTTGTCTTTTATCACGTGTATTTCCCCCATGAGTCCCACTCTCTGAGGTGTTCCAGGTAAAAGAATGTGAATTAATAAGAAAAATACAAAAGCCCAGCAGTTTTTGTAGCAGCCCCACTTTGAGCCTGCTCAGGACATGACACGTAACTGCTTTATTTCCCAAGCTTGTTCCACCATCATTTTCTCTCCTCCCAGGCTGCTCTTTTCTTACTGAAGTGCTAAACATGATTTCTGCCCCCTGATGATGCACTTTTCCCTGCTTTCACATGCTTAATTCCCTCTTAGACCCAGAGAGAGCCTCCGAGGAGAGAAAATGGGGAAGAAACATAAGTAGTCCATCCCAGCAAAGCATTACACCTGGATTTACTGCTTCTTGAGCAAGAAAGCTGGTAATGATACTGAAAGCTCTCTGCACCTCACAGCCCCTTCACTCTTTCCAGCCATCTCCTCATATATTATTTGGCTGGGTTTATACCACACTGTTCAGTCTGTTCTCATAAAGGCATGAGGCATCAAAATATAGAAATCACCATCAGTCCCAAATTATATCACTGTCTCCCTGCTCTTGACTTCCTTCCCTGGCATTTAATAATAACTAATGAAATATAGATGTTGGCCCAAGAGCAACTGGCAGGATCTGACAAGTTGCTTCATTTCAATTTATTAAAATACAAACCTTCTGTGGATTGTTGTTACACTTTTATTATTTTGTGACGTACGAGGGTTTTTGGGTTTTTTTTCTGTCCTTTTTAGTGGTGAGGTTGAGAATAAGTTTTGATATTTTAGAAAAAAGAATATAACAAGTGTCATGGAATCATAGGATGGTTTGGGTTGGAAGGGAAATTAAAGGTATTCTAGTCCAACCCCCTGCCATGGCAGAGACATCCTCCACTAGCCCAGGTTGCTCCAAGCCCCATCCAACCTGGACTTGGACACTTCCAGGGATCCAGGGGCAGCCACAGCTTCTCTGGGCAACCTGGGCCAGGGCCTACCCGCCCTCCCAGCCAGGAATTCCTTTCCAATATCCCACCTAAACCTCCCCTTTTCCACCTTAAAGCCATTCCCTGTGTGCTGTCCCTCCATCCCTTGTCCCACATCCCTCTCCAGCTCTCCTGGAGCCCCTTTAGGCACTGGAACAGGGTCTAAGTTGTCCCTGGAGACTTCTCTTCTCCAGGCTGAAAATCCCCAGCTCTTGGAGCATCTCTGGGGCCTCCTCTAAACTTGCTCCAACAGCTCCATGTCCTTTGTGCCAAGGATTCCAGAGTTGGACGCCATGTTCAAGGTGGGGTCTCACCAGCCCACAGTTAGATTGGCATCTCACAGACATTCCAATAAAATCTGGTGAGCAATTCACAAAAGAAAATATTCCTCAAACAGCAGCTTGATTGGAATTAGAAGGGTCTGACATTTTTCCAAATATCCTTTGAGAGAGAGGCTAAAACATTCGGATTTTTTAGATGGGGCAAAATGCAACCTCAGACAGGTTAAACCTTGTGTCCATTCTTCCATGTTGCTGCTTCTCCAGAAAATCTGATAAAGGATGAACTAAGAGGGACTGGTGGTGTAGGAGGGAGTGGTCACAGTCATATCATGCCACAGCCTTTCCTGGGATCCTCCCTGATGGCTTTGGAGGGTGCCCAAACCAAGGGAAATCTCCTCCCAAGGGGGCTCACAAAGAGCAGCAGAGCTGGAGGTGAGGGAAGAAGAGTTCCTTGGAAACACAAACAGGCTTGGGCAGCAAACCCCTTTCACTCACCCCCAGCTGGAGCAGGACTGGATCACCTGAACCACCCCAAAGTCTTCCAGTGGGTTATTTGTGCTCAGGACCCCTCGAGCCAGTTTTGATCTGCCTTTGTCCTGCAAGGGTAGGATTCAGACTCCCTTTTGCCCAGCCCCTTCCTCCACACCTCCTCCCTTTCACCCCCAGAGCAGCCCACTGAGCTTCCCAGGGCTTGTTGCCACCTGTTATCCCTGGAAATAACGAGATTTCCTCCCGAAAGAAGAAAACAGCTTGTCAGCTTGGACCTGACAATATCCATTTAGCTCCGGAGCCAATATAAGTCACCCCCGTGATATCAGCAGGGATGTCATTTTCTGACAATGCACACCAAGAACAATCATTTCAATTACTGCAGGGAAAGCTGCTGCCACCAGGAGCCAGATGTCAGTCTGCCCAGGGACAAACTGGCTCTCTTTGACACGATAATCGGGGCTGGCTCGAGGAATCATCGACGCGGGAGAGCGAACGGGTCGGCGCCGCCCCGCTCGGGATCATCCAGCCGGGAAAATCCCGGGGGGATTTGTGCCTCTGGGAGGGCAGGCTATCACAGCACCTTCCAAGGAAGGAGCTGCCTGGGGCAAGAATCAGGCAAGGACGGTTTGGGATGCATCCAGGCCCTCTTGGACGTGGAATTGCCTCGGGCAGGGCACTACCAGCCGATGGTGGGATGTCCCACCGCTGGCAGTCGAGGGATGGGATTGACTTTATGACACAAGGATGCCTTCAGAATTTGTGCACTTTTTTACATAGGTCAGGATTTTAGTGGATAACTACCCTATGTTTTATTGCTAATTAACTTCTCTGTGCTGATGCCTTAAGGTCCATCTAGTTTTTTGATTTTTCCTAATTTTTATAAGCTTTATAAGTAGTTATATAGTAGAAGTAGATTTAGAAGCAGCAGCCTTTATTCCCTTAGCATAGTAACTACACACATTCCCCAATCCTATTGCCCCATTCCATGCTCCCCATATCAATTATCCCCTGAATTCCATTAGAAAATGTTTAGCCTCTTGTCAAGGTAGGTCTATTTTGTTTAGAGAACACTCATACCTTGGCCTAAACCTCAGAGCACAGTCAAACTCTGGGTGACCATGTACCCTTTGTGCTCTGAAGAAGAGGATGATTGATGAAGAAAGGGTCCCAAAAAGACCCTCAACTCAGTTCCCCAGGAGGCAGGTCGAGGGTGGATCGGGGCAAAAGCCAGTGGGTGGACAAAACCTGGGATTGGACAAACAGTATTATAAATTGTAGCATCTGAGACACGGGAACTTATGCCTAGGCACAAATTAAAACCCTTTCCTTATATCACCTTCAAAACTAATTTTCCTCAGAGTTTTTTTTTTCTCCCTGAATTTCATTTTAGGCATCAGTGTGCAGGAATCCTTGCATTGCTCTCGAAACATTTTCTGCTGCACTTTGCTCTGACCGGCACTGCCCCACCTCGTTTGCTCTTGCCAAGACACCTCACACAAGTTTTGGGGTGTATAACTGATTTTATTGCAGTTTAGGAGGTCTAGTCTCCTTTTTAAACATGTTCTTCTATTTATTTTTTCTTTTTAAATGGATCTGCCATCAGTATCTGCCCTGTTTTGCAACTGTTAGCATTAACAGTTATTAACATAAATGTTTTATCACCTTAGGGCAATACCCCAGCCAGTGATTTTCTTTTGTTTGTGCTTTCCTGCATTTCCCTGTGTGGGGTTTCAGGTTTGTCTGTGGGTGAACTCACAGCTGCATTATCATCCTGATGACAAACTTGTCTGGATTTTCCTCTCTCCTGTTTTGCTGCTTCTACATCCAACCATTTGGCTCATATAATATTCTTACATCACAGTCTGCCAACCGTACACTTCTTAGCAGTTCTAGGATTTTTCACCTGCAACCTTCAGTCATTCATTCCTTTCACTTAGACACTTAAAGGTGGACTTTTCAACTAAACCAGCTGTCTCAGCTTCCTCCACAGCCAACACCTCAAAGCACAGCTCCATCTCTCTGAGGTGCACAAGAAAATCTCGGCGTGGTTGGCCTTGAGCAGAACTGAATTAATCCCATTTTGTGCCACTCCACTGTGCATCAGTGAGGTCATGTGCTGCTATCTCCCTCTCTCTCTCTCTCATGCTCCCTTTTAATCAGCAGCACAAAGGAAGGCAGATTAAATTAGCCCTTTGATTGCTCTGGATGGGATGCTGTAAACAAACAGGCACCAAACAATGCCGGGATGGATGCGGTGCCAAACAAAAGAGCTCAGGATGCAGAATTTCATTAGGGGAGAAGTTAAACAAAAGAGAAAATATAAACCAGGTTCATCTGGCTCCCTACACAACAAAGACACTTCAGTGTGGTCAGATGGATGTTTATGATAGTGAAGATGGGAAGCAAAAATCCAATAGAGGGAGAAGGTGAGGACAAGAAAGAAAAATCATCCTGTACCTTGCAGGAATGTTGTGTCCTTACCTGAAAAGTACTGGATCAGATCCTAGGAGTGATAAAATCATGGAATGGTTTGGGTTGGAAGGGACTTTAAAGCCCACCTCATTCCAAATCCCTGCCGTGAGCAGGGACACCTTCCACTATCCCAGGTTGCTCCAACCTGGCCTTGGACACTTCCAGGGATCCAGGGGCAGCCACAGCTTCTCTGGGCAACCTGTGCCAGGGACTCCTCATCCTCACAATCAGGAATTTCTTCCTAATATTCAATCTAAATCTCTCCTCTTTTGGTTTGAAACCATTCCCCCTTTTCCCATCACGATCTGCCCAAGGACAAAGTCACTCTCCCTTTTTTTTTAAGACCCTTCAAGTACTGAGAGGCCACAAAGAGATCCTCCCAGAGCCACCTCTTCCCAGGGCTGAAGGAAAACTCTCTATCAGCAGGGATAAAGTATTTGTAAGGACTGTAAATCCACATTAAATTAATTACAGCCACATAAATCCCCTCTGGGAGCTGCTGCTCTTCCAGCCACAGTCTGAAGAAGAAAACACCTTTGAGCTACCCCAGGGCTGCCCCTCAGAATGTGCTGAGGGTGTGCTGAGCCAGGCATGGCTCATCCCATTTTCCCTGTGGGTTTTTTGGATTCAGTAAATGACTATTTACTGCAGCAGCAGCACCAAATTATCCCATCTCATGGGCTGCAAAATCCCACCCAGCATCCCAGGGATCCCCTGGGATCCAGCCCTGGAGCCTGGACCCAGCACCCCTTCAGGAAGAGGTGGGATGGTTTGTTTGCAAAGGATGCACCATTTGAATCACAACCCAACCCGAGCTAAGTTTTGTATTCAAAGGTTTGCTCCCAATTGAATTTTTTTTTTAGAGTTCTGTGATTTGGATCAAGCCAGTCCCTGCTTCTTTAATGTTCCTCCCTCACGGTCTGCTGCTGTATCCATTAGTAACACCAAGACAAAAATATAAATGGATGCAGTGGCAGAAATCATTTTGCACAGTCAAATCTCATCCCATAAATAAGCTCCCCACACTCAGGTGGATTTGCTCTGAAGATATTATCTGGCTCCCTTTGGGATGCTTCTGAAAGCCAGGAATTGCAGGTCTCTTCAATACCCTTTGAGGAGCAAGTTCATTACTGTTTCCAAAAAAAAAAAACCACCACCAGCCCTATGTGTGTGTCTGTGTGAAGCAACAATTTATCTGGATGACTAAAATTCCAATATGAGTTGACAAAGCATTGACTGCTTGTGTATTTAAAACCATGACAACCCTGACATTTTATAAGTTTTTTGCTCCAGGCACGAGATAATTTACATTACAATTTTAATATTTCGAGAAATGAAGGCCCTGGAGGTTTTCCTGCTCAATTATTTTGTTCAAAGTACCTTGGAAAAAACTTGATAGGCTGTGATCATCTTTATTCTCGGGCCAAAACCCAACTAGAACTTAATCTGCTGTTGGAAAAGACAAGAAAAATGTTTCTGTAAATCCAATAGCGGGGAAAGGAGGGCTATGGAGAATCTCCATCCTTTGTGGGATGTGGGTGGAAATATGGTGATAAAGGATGAGGAGAAGGCTGAGGTGCTTAAGGACTTCTTTGCCTCAGTCTTGGCAGCAAAACTACCTGCTTTCCAGGTATCCAGAGCTGGAAAGTGGGACAGGGAGCAGAATGAAGCCCCCAAAATCC
This sequence comes from Manacus vitellinus, assembly GCF_001715985.3. Taxonomy (NCBI): domain Eukaryota; kingdom Metazoa; phylum Chordata; class Aves; order Passeriformes; family Pipridae; genus Manacus; species Manacus vitellinus. The sequence continues at coordinate 397,893 of NW_021938870.1, forward strand.
AAGGGAAAATGGTCAGGGACCTGCTACAGCACTTGGATACACACAGGGCTGGATGGGCTCCACCCAAGGGTGCTGAGGGAGCCTTTTTCCATCATTCCCCAGCAGTTGTGGTTCCCTGGGCAGCTCCCAGGCCTCTGCAGGGTCACAGACGTGATTCCCACCCACCGGAAGGGCTGGAAGGAGGGTTTGGGGAACTCCAGGCCTGTCAGCCTGACCTTGATGCCGGGGAAAGCCGTGGAGCAGATCCTCTTGGTGCCATCACACAGCACGTGCAGGATCAGCCCCAGCCAGCCTGGGTCTGGGAAAGGTCCTGCCTGACCAACCTGATCTCCTTCTGTGACAAGGTGACCTGTGCAGTGGACAAGGGAAAGGCTGTGGATGTGTCTGGGTGGACTTTAGTAAGGCATTTTATGCTGTTTCCTGCAGCACCCTCCTGGAGAAACTGGCTTTTCCTGCCTTGGGTGGATGTCCCCTTCACTGGGGAGAAAACTGGCTGATGGTGGAGCCCGAAGAGTGATGGGGATGGAAACACATCCAGCTGGTGGTTGGTCACAAGTGGTGCTCCCCAAGCTCAGCACTGGGGCCGGTCCTGTTTGAGATCTTTATTGATGAGAGGATCAAGTGCACCCTTAGTTGTGCCAGGGCAGGGTCAGGTTGGATCTCAGGGAAAGGTTCTTCCCCCAGAGGGTGGTTGGCACTGCCCAGGCTCCCCAGGGCAGTGGGCACGGCCCCAAGGCTGCCAGAGCTCCAGGAGGGTTTGGATGATCCTCTGGGGCACAGAGGGGGACTCTTGGGGGTGGTCCTGGGTAGGTCTAGGAGCTGGACTGGATGATTCCTTCCAACTCAGGATATTCTGGGTTTCTGTGAAATTCAGCTGTTCTGAGTAACTCCACCTTTAATGCACCTGGAGATGAGTCTCCAGCAGAGCATAAACCCTTCAAGGCTCAGCTTTTCCCACACATCTGCACAGCACCAGATCCAACGAGCCCTTTGGCCCAAGGAGCACCTCTGGCACAGCCTCACTAATAAACCCCCAGCTCACAAGGGACTATTCCACATAATTCTTTGCCTTTGGCACTTTTCCTCCTTCCTGCTGTAAAGCTGCAGAGCTGCTGACCTGTGCAAAGGCTCAGCTATAACACATTTGGAGTAAACAAGCTTTGCACTGAGCCAAACAGCTCGTGAGGACTGGTTTTATATGGATTTACTCCTTGTGGGATCAGCCTCTCCCATGTAAAACAACCTCCTGTGCCCTGCTGTACCCTGCTGCTGACAGTTTTTCCCATTTTTTGGGTGCTGAACCAGAGTGCACAAAGTCAGATCAGCACGAAATAGTACCAGGGTAGGGTTAGGTTGGATCTCAGGGAAAGGTTCTTCCCCCAGAGGGTGGTTGGCACTGCCCAGGCTCCCCAGGGCAGTGGGCACAGCCCCAAGGCTGCCAGAGCTCCAGGAGGGTTTGGATAATCCCCTCAGGGATTGTTGAGGTGTCTGTGCAGGGCCAGGAGTTGGACTGGATCCCTCCAACTCAAAATATTTCTGGTTGCATCTATAATAAACAGATTTCAGAGGGCTGTACCTCCAAGGTTTCCAGGTAAAACCTGTGCAGGACTGCTCTCACTCTGGGTCTGTGCTGTATATTCCCATCCATGGGAACACAGTGAAAGATGAAACACCAGGATTAAACACATTTGGAAAACAACACCTTTGTGAAGGGAAACAGGGAACACAGACCCAACCTAAACTCTTGGAACACGTAAGTTTTCTCTGCTGTGGTAATGGACACAGAAACCTGCAGAGTGTGAGGGCTTTTGGTGACTTATTGTACCATCAAAGGTCTGAAGATGGCATTGAACCAAACAACAGGAAAAAAGCACTGAAATAACAGATCAAGGGCTTGCTGTGCAGTTTCCTTTGTGATGAAAGTCAAACGAGCAGTGGGCAGTTCTGGGACATGCAAGGATCTCAAGAACATCCAAAAAAAAAGGACATTTTTCACCTGGCATTGATGAAAAGCAATGGGAGCAAAGACTGGAACAAAACAATCCTCTAAATAGAAGGCTCCAGATGGATCCTGGCTAACAGCATGGAAGAATTTTCATATTCTGCAGCATAAGTTTGGATATTTTCACTCCAGACACTCTCCTGGCCAGTCCTTCTCTCCCAGGTCACCTCCAAGGGCTGTTGTCCTCTGGATCAGCATCCCCAGGACTCACTGCAGGGGTGTCAGAGCTTGAGGCTGTACATGGTGCTCAAGCAACTAAAACAAGCACCACTGAAGTGAACCAGTGCCTTACAAAGCAATTTGAAATCCTCAGCAATATCTGCTTCAAGCAAATAAAAGCCTGAAGATGAATGACAATGAAATATGTCACAAATGCAGCAATGACACGACCCCACTGATGAGCTCCAAAAACAGCTCAGGGAGGAAATCCATCCCCACCACTTGGCTTTCCACTGGGGTGAGACCAGAATCACAGAATGGTTTGGGTTGAAAGGGATCTTAAAGCTCATCTCATTCCAAACCCCCTGCCATGGGCAGGGACACCTTCCAGGTTGCTCCAGCCTGGCCTTGGACACTTCCAGGGATCCAGGGCCAGCCACAGCTTCTCTGGGCAACCTGTGCCAGGGCCTCCCCACCCTCCCTCCCAAGAATTTCTTCCTAATATCCAATCTAAACCTATTTTCTTTCAATTTGAAGCTATTCCCCCTTGTCCTGTCCCTCCATGCCTTGTCCCCAGTCCCTCTCCAGCTCTCCTGGAGCCCATTTAGGCCCTGGAAGGGGCTCTCAGCTCTCCCTGGATCCTTCTCTTCTCCAGGCCAAACAATCCCAGCTCTCTCAGCGTCTCCCCATAGGAGAGGTGCTCCATTCCCATAATCATCTTGGTGGCCTCCTCTGGAAGAAAAAGCTGAACAGCAGCATGGAATCGCTCACTGGGAGTCCCCCACCTTCTCCACATCCCCCTGATCCCAAACCCACAGAGCTGCCCCAGCACAACCCCACACCAGCCACTGAGACAGGACCACAGGTCCTCAAACCCCTGGGCACAGTCTGGCTGGGAATTCACTGCAAAACTCCTCTGTGGCTCTTGGGATTCTCAAAGTGCTTCCAGAAATACGATCCAAAGCTGGAAGGGAGCCCAGACAATTACTGTGGCAGACACCTTGGCGTGGTGGCTCCTGCCTGACTGAGCCCAAGCACAAATAAGCAAGAACAAGAAGTGTTGCAAAAGTTACAACGGGAGAAATCCTGGCACGGGGTGTTGAATCTTCGCAGAAATTACACCAAAAAAAGGGTAATAAAGGCTATAAATTGGAAGCAGCAGATGGAAGGATGGGCCTGTCCACAACGTGGATAAATGCTGGGAGTGGCATCTGCAGGGTTGAGTCTGCCAAACCTGCCCAAGGCTCTCCCACTGGTAGTCCAATGTCCCCAGCATTGGAAGAGGTTTCTGTGGAATATTGTAACAGCTGATTTACTGCCAATGGTCTGAGGAGATGATCCAAAGGTTTTGCCAACAGTGTGACTCTCAGCATCACTGCAGACGCAATTTCTGGTCCCAAACCTGTTGTGAATGTCACCTGGGCTCAATGTGACCCAGCTCCTGTGCTTGGGGTCCTTTGGTGTCCTGGGCAAACACAAAGCAGGTTCAGTGAGGCCCCGTTCCCTCCAGGAATGAATAAAATCAACAAAACTGCAGCTCTGGGGTTTCCATCCATCATTTCCATAGGATTCTGTCTTTGTTCAAGGGCCATATTTCACATCTACAAGACACCTCAGCAGCACCAAAATATTCCAGCTCCTCACACAACCCCCAGAGCAGCCACATCCCAGTGCTGTAGGAAAACTCTGGAGCATCACAAGGTTTTGGGATTTGACTAAACTCCTCCTCCATGGGAAAATATGGGTTACTGCAGGGAAGAACATCTGGCATAAGACAATCACCCCAAACAGATGGAAGAGTAAATCACTTCTTTTAGTGCCTTTCTCCTGCCTTTTGGAATGTTTGGAATATCCTGCTGCTCACAAGGAGCAGAAGCAGAGCCCAATAGTGATGCTATTTACAGAATCAGAGAAACCCAGAATGGCTTGGGTTGGAAGAGACCTTAAAGAGCATCTCATTCTAACCCCCTGCCACGAGCAGGGACACCTTCCACTGCACTTTTTCCATGGATGGAAATGGAAAGATCCACATCCAACAAATGAACAAATTAAGGCAGTGACTTCTCTGCAGGAAAGCTCCAAAAATGTACATGTTTGATGTCCCCTGGGAAGGTTCCACAGGAGCAGACATAGATGCTGACAGACCTGTGGGAATAGGCTGGTCTTGGCCATGAGCTGGGAATCAGGAGGAAAAATCCCACTGAAAAAAAAAAAACAAAAAAAAAAGGAAGCAAAAGAGTAGGAATGAATAAAATCAACCAAACTGCATCTCTGTGTTTTCCATACAGCATTTCCATAGGATTCTGTCTTTGTTCAAGGGCCATATTTCACATCTACAAGACACCTCAGCAGCACCAAAATATTCCAGCTCCTCACACAACCCCCAGAGCAGCCACATCCCAGTGCTGTGGGAAAACTGTGGAGCATCACAAGGTTTTGGGATTTAACTCAACTCCTCCTCCATGGGAAAATATAGGTTACTGCAGGGAAGAACATCTGGCATAAGACAATCACCCCAAACAGATGGAAGAGTAAATCACTTCTTTTAGTGCCTTTCTCCTGCCTTTTGGAATGTTTGGAATATCCTGCTGCTCACAAGGAGCAGAAGCAGAGCCCAATAGTGATGCTATTTATAGAATCAGAGAATCTCAGAATGGCTTGGCTTGGAAGGCACCTTAAAGAGCATCTCATTCCAACCCTCTGCCATGGGCAGGGACACCTTCCACTGGACCAGGACACCTTCCACTGTACCATTTCAATGGATGGAAATAGAAATATCCACACATTTCCAGGTGAGATCCTTGGGAAAATTCTCAGGTTCTTGCAATATTCTTTGGTTTGTTGGTTTTTTTTCTCACCTGCATGTGGGAATGGGCACACATCCTCCAGAAAGGATAATCACGTCCAAGAACAAGTAACCACTCAGTGTGGGTGTATAGATATTTTTGGATGATCATTTACCTGAAAACCCTTTCTTTTCCACGGCATTCATGAAGGTCCTGGAAAAGCAGGGACCTGACAGGAGACTCAGCTGAGTCATGGTGGCAATTTAGGGTTAAAAACAAAACTGAACGCTTGGGAGAGAGCTGAGAAATAATATTATTGGGCTGCTGACATCACTGAACATCCTGTTGCGAGCAGTTTCCTCTGGGCTCTGTTTGAAACCCTTTTTTTTTTATTTATTTTCTATACAAACGAGCAAGACCTCCGCTTCCAGAGGCTTCATTTGCATTTTTATGGAGAAGGAGCCATTTTGTATGCCAGTGGGCCTCCTCCACACAGCTCTGGTTACTTTTTAAAAGGCATTTAACATAATGAAGGGGCGAGACTGCTGAATATTAAGCCGCTGAGTTTAGGGAAGAAAATGTCAGGGAGTGCTTTTCATCTGGATGTATTAAAACCAGCAAAGAGTGTGTCCCACCCTGCTCCTTATCAAACCAAAGAGGAGCAGCTTTTCCTTTCAAACACGCAGAATACCAAGTCAGGTTTCCAAATTTTGGGGTTTTTGCAGCGCTGGGGGGTCTCGCTGAGCAAAGACCTTGGTGGTTCTGGAGATCTGGTTTGTAATTAAAATGTAGAGATATTTAGAGAGGGCCAAGAAACGAGTAAAAGGGGGGGGACGTGGCAGCCCATGGGCTCAGGATTTGGTGGTGACCCTCCCACAACCCTTGTGCCCTCAGGAAAGGTCACTTGGACATCTTCAGTGTTGTCTCAGACCACTGGGAAAAGCAAGTCTGTGGCCTCCAAGCAAGTGTCTTTCAAGCACAACCATATATATATATATATATATATATATATATATATAGCACATGGTAATGTGCTGCACTATTTCACTGAACTAATTGACTATAAAACCAGAGATTAGTTCAGGGGTTTTACATTTAAAGTTTCATTTCTCCCCAAACCTTTTGTCTTTTTAAACAAAAAGTAGTGACTAAAGAGTCCGAGGGGGAAAAAAAACACTGCCTATAAAATTCCCTCAAACTTCTATAATAAGGGGGGAGGGATAATTAAGGATTAATAATCAGTATTTTGGACAAAATGGGGCACTGCCTAAGTGGGTCATATAATGACTATTTCTTAATGTTCAAAGCCAAATGAGCTTTTGTCACACTTTTAAAAGACGTTTTCCAGCTAAGAATAGAGTCCTTTTTGTTTCTTCTTCTCTCAGCCCCTTGTGGTGGTGGGTTTGCCCTTCACCCCATTCCTTGAGCCACCCTAGGATTCCAGGAATTCTCCTCAGGCCTCAGCATTATGTAATGAGTTGAGTGGTGATGCTTCTCCCAGCCTTATCCATGGCTCATCCGTGACGGCACCGTCCGTACCAGGAGCTTCTGTTGCCTCACCGAGGTAGGGAATGAGAGAGACTTTTCCTACAGCCTTGGAACATGCCATGAATCATCCTGGAGACTCACAGATGACTAAAGGCAGGTATCTCACGACCCTATAAGCTGTGGTTCCATGTGAGGCCCTTGGAGCCCTCCTGGACCTTGGCATTTTCCCTCGGAATGGGACACCTTGAGCTTGGCTCAGCTGGTGAGAGCTGGTGCTAAAAACACCCAGGTTGCAGGTGTGATTCCCATATGGGAATTCCCATTCACTTAAGAGTTGGACTCGAGGATCCTCGTGGGTCCCTTCCACCTCAGAACATTCTGGGATAAGAATCTGGGATATTAAACTCTCAAGTTCGTGATACCTGGAGAGCCACCACCAAAAGCTGGTGATGGGACCTGGGCTGACACCCCCAGTCCTCAAGGCTCAACCCTTCAGCAGCTGAGAGATGCAAAGCGAGTATTTCCCCAAAATTAGGGGCAGTTTCTCCCAGGTCTGTACCTTTCCACACCCTTTTTTGAGTGAATTGTTTTAAGGGGTATTCCTGCAGCAGGAATATTGCCAGATCCGGAGTTCAGTCACTGCTGTGCTCACAAAGTGATTCAATAGAATTTGCTACAAGTGTTAAATTAGTCAGTGATTAAGTGCTGCTAAATCCTTTGGACATCAAACCATTGATCAAGTCTGAGGCTGAATTTAATAAGGAGGGGTCCACCCTGAAGCTCACGACCCCACGAGGGTCTCCCTCACCCTCTGCACTCTTAACCTTTTACATCCCAGGCCTTCATTCAGATCATTTTAAATTGATTTTGATCCAATTTTCCTTTGTGTGTTTATCTATGTAGCAGCAGAGTGAGCCTTGAAATCGAACTTTATTCGATTTAAATTAAACCTGCTTCTGCTGATGCCTCTGAGGATGATTCTTTAAGCAGCCAAAGCCCTCACCTGTAACCCCCTTGCATTTCCCAGCTTTGACACCACAAACAAGACCCTGCACTTCACACCTGGAAACCTTAACTCTGACGATGGGATCGCTGGAGATGAAGTTTTCCTTGGATAACGGGCACTGGGAAGAATTGAGATGGATGAGCAAAGAGCAGAGAGCAGCAGAGCCAGAGCTGGGTGGTGTTTGCAGCTCTGGCACAGTGGAGTGGCACAACCCACTGGCAGAAGCAGGTAACAGGTACATCCCTTCCTTATCCATGGGATTGCTGGGGGGGGAGGGGGGCTGGGAGTGCGTTTCCCCCTGGAAAAAAAAAGGTGCTGTCAGCCAAAGATTCCAGGGGGAGAATGATCTGAGAGTTTGGTGCCTAAATATTGGCTGCACAAACACCTTCTGAGGGCGCAGGCTGGACTGATCCAGGCAACAGGGATTTAGTAACAGCACATGGATCAGTTCCCTCGTGCCTGAGCCTGCCAAAATGCCCCCAGGAAACAGACTGGAATAACTAAATAAGTCATCATTCTTTTTAATTAGCATTACAGATTATTCTGAGCAGGGTTAAGCCGGGCAGCTTCAAGTCAGTGCTAAAGAGACACGAGTGGCTCGGTGGGAGAAGCTCATCCTTGGCAGTGGGATGGGAGGGAAGGGTTAACCTGTGGGTTGGCAGGTACCAAGTGTCTTCTGCTGCTGCACAGGGATTGATGTCCTCCTCTTGGAACAGAGCAAGAAGCAGTTTTTAGCTCATAAAATCCCCAGGAAGTGTTTGCAGAGGTTTTCTTGCTGTTCTCACTTCGGTTTGGGGTTGGGTTGTAATTTTTTTTCGTTAAGGAATTTGGGTTGTTGCACAAGGGAAGGTGGGATGAAACAAGCAGGACCAGCAGCTCTGTTCCTGCACAGGTCCTGCATCAGCAGCAAAGGCTTTGCAGGCACCTGCCCCGTGGGCAGCCCTAAAATCAACTCAGCCCCTCGTAAAATATTGGGTACTCACATAAAGGAGCCACATCAGGAACAAACTGGGTGGGTTTCCTACAGTTTAATGGGTTTTTCTTCAAGAGGGTGGCCAAAGATTTAGGATTCAGTGGAGAAGCTCTGTCTTGTGTTCTCAGACCAGGGAAGGAAAAGGCACTTGGGTCCAAAGGAGGCCACGAGGATGAGGAGGGACCTTGGGGGGCCGTGTGAGGACACTGAGGGCACTTGGTGTGTTCAGCTGGAGAAGCACTGAGGGGAGACCTCACTGCAGGTGCAACTTCCTCATGAGAGGAAGAGGAGGGGGAGACCCTGAGCTCTGCTCTGGGGGGACCAGGGGCAGCAGCCAGGGAATGGCTGGAGCTGGGACAGGGCAGGGTCAGGTTGGATCTCAGGACAAGGTTCTTCCCCCAGAGGGTGGTTGGAACTGCCCAGGCTCCCCAGGGCAGTGGGCACAGCCCCAAGGCTGCCAGAGCTCCAGGAGGGTTTGGATGATCCTCTCAGGGACAGGGTGGGATTGTTGGGGTGTCCTGGGCAGGGCCAGGGGTTGGAATGGATGATCCTTGCACTGAAACTTTGTAAAGATTAAAATCCTCTCCAGGCTGCTGCAAAGTGTTGCCAGGCCAAGGCAGCCATGGTGGTGTTGAGGCTCTGCCAGAGCCTGACTCACACCCAACTTCAGCAGGGACCAAGGAGGCTTCAAGACCCCTCCTTCCCCTGAGTGGGAAGGCAGCACATGAAAAGCTCATTAAAGAAAAGCCTAATTGGCATCATCCGCTTTGCACCAGGCTTTGATGTATTCCAGGAGCTCAGGGAGGCTCAGGGGTGGAATCCCACGGAAAGGAGGTGGGTGCTTCCCAGTGAAGGTGTTCTCTCAACACTGATCCTCTCCCTGCCTCTGTCAGCAGCTTTTGGGGTGGAATAGTTGTGGTTCTGTGCTCAGGGGAGTGCCTGGAAAGCAAAAAGAGAAGGATTAATGCACAGTTAGTATGGAAAATATTTTAAGGCCGGGTTGGGCGGGGCTTGGAGCAACCTGGGATATTGAAAGGTGTCCCTGCCCATGGCAGGGGGTGGAATGAGATGGGGTTTGAAGGTCCCTTCCAACCCAAACCAGTCTGTGACTCTGTTCTATGATCCTCTCGTACACCACCAAGCCAGAGGGTGGGATTAGATGGGAGATTGGGAAGGAATTCTTGGCTGAGAGGGTGGGGAGGTCCTGGCACAGGTTGCCCAGAGAAGCTGTGGCTGCCCCATCCCTCCTCTGCAAGGGCAAAGGAGACCAAGCAGACATGGGAAGCATGGAAAAGAGGGACTGAGTGCTTGCTTCCACCACAGAACCCTGGAGGGCTGCATTCCCAGGACACTCCTTCACACAGAATCACAGAATCACAGAATCACAGAATGGTTTGGTTTGGAAGGGATCATAAAGATCATCTCGTTCCACCCCCTGCCATGGGCAGGGACACCTTCCACTAGCCCAGGTTGCTCCAGCCTGGCCTTGGACACTTCCAGGGATCCAGGGGCAACCACAGCTTCTCTGGGCAACCTGGGCCAGGGCATCACCACCCTCCCAGCCAGGAATTCCTTCCCATTATCCAATCTAAACCTATTCTCTTTCAGTTTGAAGCCATTCCCCTTGTCCTGTCCCTCCATCCCTTGTCCCCTGTCCCTCTCCAGCTCTCCTGGAGCCCCTTTAGGCCCTGGAAGAGGCTCTCAGGTCTCCCAGAGCCTTTTCTTCTCCAGGCTGGTGGCTGGAGGTGCCATCACCACCGAGCTGCAGCTTTGCCCAAGCCTTGTAGAGCATTTGTTGCCTTTCTGTGCCTTAATTCTCCTTTCTAATATAGATCAACAAGCTCTGCTTTTTCTGCTCTGATGTGGTAATTTCTAGAAAACAGACAAAAGTCTGCTTAATTTCAACTCCAGACTCGGTGGATAACTTCTCCAGGAGAACAGAGGAAGGAACAAGAATGGCACAGGAAGCTTCTAAGGGCCCAAAGGTTGTTTGTTTATCTTTGAACTTTGTGCCAAAACAATAACACACAATTATCCTAATTTTTTTTTTTTTTTTTGCATGCGATTTCCAGCACTGTAAATCCTTTATGTAAGAACACATCAAACCCCTGCTGCCTGCCAATCCCCTCTGTTGCTAAGGAACAGGCAGGCAAAAAAACCTGGAGCTGGGGGACTTGAAAGTCCTCATTAAAAGGCTTTGTGCATCACTATCAGTGAAATGCTAATTCAGTAAAGGCTGATTGATACCCCCCCCCCATGTTATCAAGTTCCAGCGAGGAGGAAGCAGCTCTGGCTCACCTTCAGTCACTGTTGTTAACACCAAAAAAGAGAAAGAAAAAAAAAAAAAGGGTTTCTCACTTAAGCAACTGGAAACATTTTAATCCTAAAAAGCAAGTTTTCATGTCCTGCATAGCTCATTTCTGCCCAGAGCCCACGAGGCTCGGGGAATTATTTCCATACGTTTTGCATTCACTCAGCAAGCCAGGCTGCGGCGCTTAATTAAAATATTTCCAGTTGTATAATCACAGGACATTCTTTTGGAGCATCCTACGAGCACTGACTCGGGAGGAAAGCTGCTGATCCTGACAGAAACTTCCTTCCAAGTCCATGTCTCCCTCCTCCAGGGCTCCCATCCCAACATCCCTGGAAAATGAACGTGGTTCAGCCATTATTAATTCTCGCTCCAGTGCACAGACATCGGTGCCACGTTCCAAGAAACGGTGTTTTAGCCCCTTTGTTAAACGTCTCCCTGCTCTGTTTTAAACCTGGGTCACAGGCTGGAATTGCTGCACTTTCAGAATAAAAAATATCCATGTAGGAAACACTGTTTAAAATCAAACCCTTTGCAGAGCAGAGAAGGGAGGTGCAGGGTCACGCTCTCCGTGCACGCCTAAGGAAAGACAACTTACCCCCTGTGCTCATACAAAAGACTTTTTAATTTATTTTACCACTATAAAAATGAAGGAGCTGCAGTTGTTCCCAAGCCCAAACACTCTGGCAAGTCAGGATTTATTGGATTTTGTCCTCTTTTCCACCTGCTTTTGAAACAGGGAGTGACTCTCACCTTACCCACCGCCCCTGCCAAGAGTGACAGCAAATCACCACCAGCCTGTGGCAAATCAGTCATCCCCTTATTAATTTGTAAAGCTAAATTAGGAAGAGAACACTTTGCAGCTTAATCAAAGCCACGCCACCGCGATTAACGCGCTGAAAGGTTGGGAAGGGTTGACCCAGAAACGTTTCCCAACGGAGCAGGCACGGCTTCCCACCAAAATCAAACGGAGGGACGTGGCAGGGGGAGGAAACAACCACGGCCAAAAGAGCTCAGGGACGTTTTTCCAGTGAGGATGTGAGGAATTGCACAGCCCTGGAGCCAAACAACCCACATTTCACAACCCTGCCCCGAGCAGCGGAAGCCGTTGTTTGATCTGGGTGTTAAATGCAGCCATTATTTGACCCAGCTGGCACTGGGAGGGAAGCATTATGGAGCAATTTATCCAGGATTTTCTCAGGCAGTTCAGCTCATCCAGCCAAGCCCACAGTCATCCCTGTGTCCCCTTCTTGGGTGGCACAAGCCCTGCTCTGCCACATCGGGATCAGAATCAGTCACACCAGCTTTGTCAGGGACATCTTCCTTGTTTAAGGAGCAGTAAATCCATAACCGAGCCACCTTTCTCCCCTGCCAAGAGTTTAAGCAGAGTTTTGATTTCTAATGGGATTTTCTAACAAGGTTTTAATTTCCACTTGGGGTTTTGGTGAAGGGGAATTGCACTGGGAGTTGTCCATGTTGGAATTGGGCCTTAGATCAGCCCAGATCACCCACCTTGTCTCATCCTCTTCTAGGGAGCATTTAATCATCACGGAATCCCAGAATGGTTTGGGTTGGAAGGGACCTTAAAGATCATCTCATTCCATCGCCCTGCAACCTTCCACTAGCCCAGGTTGCTCCAACCTGCCCTTGGACACTTCCAGGGATCCAGGGGCAGCCACAGCTTCTCTGGGTAACCCGTGCCAGGGCTTCCCCACCCTCCCAGTCAAGAATTTCTTCCTAATATCCAATCTAAACTTATTTTCTTTCATTTTTAAGCCATTCCCCTTGTCCTGTCCCTCCATCCCTTGTCCCAAGTCCCTCTCCAGCTCTCCTGAAGCTCTGGAAGGGGCTCCAAGGTCTCCCTGGAGCCTTCCCTTCTCCAGGTGAACCCCCTCAGCTCTCTCAGTCTTCCACTGCTTTGCATCCATCCAAAGCACAAAGTTCCCAGTTCCCACTGGAGTTTGGACAATCAGAGCTGTGTCAGGCTGTGGGGAGACCCCCAGGTTGACACCCAAACCTCGTGTCCACTCACAAACCACCCCTCATCCAAAAATCCTGTGTTTCACCACCCGGCAGAGCAACCAGCACAAAGGGGAGGGGAAGGAGCCCTGGCTCTGCACTGCTTCAAGCTGTTAAGGTTTATTAATATTGCTGTTTGCCCTGGGTTTTTCCATCACCACTTCATGCAAAGAGATTAATATTTACCTTGGTGTAAAACCCAGGAAGCTGTTTATCCAGCTCTTAATGCACGGCGACAGCTCAGCTGAGAACTCCGTGCATATGTAACTGGGCTGTTCTCCACACACCTGCTGACAGTAGTTTGAGAGGAAAAAACACCCAAAAAATAAAAAAAAATTAATCACAGGCAAATATTAGCAGCCAAACAGCTCGATGGAGTTGTTTTGTGGAGCTGCAAGTGCCACAGAGCAAATCACTCACCGGCGACACACACAAAAAGGAGGGTTTAGTGGAGGCAATTAAACAGCAACAGCAGTTGTGCAGCTCAGAGCCCTAAAATACAGTTAATTAAATGGTTTATGGATAAGGAAAAAGCAGGTCAAGCAAATACAGGTACATATCAGAAGAATCCCCAGATTCCTGAAGTTTCTCAGTGACCCACCTGGTTGTGGCTCAGACTTGCTGAGCAGTTCTCGGGGTGTTTGGCTTCCCAGGGAGAACTGGGGAGCTCCATTCGGGGTTTTTTCCCCTCAAACTAATACCTAATTTTGGAATCGCTCCACTTGCAGCAGAAGAGTCAGCAGACAGCAGGAATCTTTTAGCTTTGTGAATTTTGATGGGCTCCCAGGACACAGACGCTGCAAAACCCATCCAGGTTCCCTGCACTGAGCAGAGGCCTCGCAGGCGTGGCCCCGAGACCTTCCAGGGGTGAAAATTCCTTCCCCCAAATATTTCCAAATGCCTCCACCTGCAGCTGGGCCGAGCTGCATCATTCAGAGAGCCAGCACATGTCCCCCCTTTTCATTTTAAGGCTCCTGATAATGATGTATTTCCCGCTTTCCCTCACAGAGTGATCCAGATGATTAATTACTCCCACTTTCATCCGCCGCCTCCTCAGCCAGGTTCAATTTATCCAACTCCGGCTTCCACCTCCTGGAACGTGCCATGTCCCTGCTGTCTAAATGAAGGAGTAACATCATTAGACATGAAGTTGCATTAAAATGCCATCAAGTGGATGAATTCCCTGACGTTCCCCTTTGCAGTGGTGTTGGGAGGCCTTTTTCTGGAAGGTGCCATGAGGTTCGTGCAGAGGGACCCCCAAAGGCTGTGACCTCCCCTCTGGCTCAGGGTGAATCAATGGGATGCAAAGTTTGTTTTCAGGATCAGCTTCCTGCAGGACAAGATTTTATATATCTTGATACAGAACTTTATCTTTGCTCTCTACAATGTCCAGGATAAAGCATCCAGGCCTCACTCAAACCTAAGCTGGTGTGGCCCTGCTGGTCTCACTCAGACACACAGAAAAGGAATAAAATATATAGGGAAATACATCAAGAAAAATAATAAAATATATATAAATCACGTGTATTTCATTATCATATATATTTCTCATATATATATAACAATATCTTCATATATATATATATATACACACATGAGAAATACAGTGCACTTCTTTTCCCTAAATTTCCTTACAATTTCCTTACATTTTACTCACAATTTAAGCTAAGAAAAATAGAGGGATTCATCCAAACTTCCACAGAAAACAAAAAAAATCCCATTCACCAACTTATGACCATCAAGGAACTGCCTTATACATGTTGAAGCTCAGGCAGTTGTGAGCCCGTGGAGCAACTTGCCCTCAGTGACTAAAAAACATCATATAACTATAAAATGTGAATTTTATAAGGAGATTAACACATCTATTAAATTCCAGGAGACAAAAGTCTGTCCATTCCCTAATTGCAGCGACCCTGAGTCAAATCCCAAGACTAAAAGTGGCTCAAGCACGGGGTCCCCAACAGAACAACCCCCTCCCACACCCCAAATTAACAAGTTCAGCTCTTATCGTTATCAGACACATTTCTTTCTGGTATATCCTAGAAGAAAAAAAAAAGGAAAATAAATTTATAAAATAAAGCTCTATAGTCACAACCAGCCCTGAATTCCCACTGCAATTCCCTCTCAGCTCAACAGGAACCCAGGGATTAAAGAACCCATTTAAGAAAGAACTACAACAAAGACAAATAGTTTCACCAAAAATGGGTGGACGAGGATTAAATATTCTGCTCCCAACCCTTTCTTTGTCCCTCTTTCCTTCAGAGTTATGGGGCTGATCAGAACATTCCTCAAAGTCCTCTGAAATTCCCCATAAATGCAGCTCCTCGGTGTTTTTGGAGCAGCCAGGGAAGTTTGCAGGGATTAATGTCACAGGAGGTTAATCCTTTGCCTTCTGGGATTATCTTGCTTCAAAACCAAATCATATATAACACAACCCCCCAAAAAATGGAGATGAGGCTTTTAAATCCAGGTGCTGTAAAAGTATGGGATGCATGGGATGCAGTTATTTTACAACCCTGGGAAGAGGCTCAGCTATCTCTCAAGCCTCTCTGACACTCTTTGTGGAGTAAAAATCACAGCAATGACTACCAGAAGCTGTTCATGATGCATTTGATAGCGAGTTAAATAGTGAATTAATATTTTTCCCCTTATAAAAAGGGTAGCCTGCCATAGTCAGTCTTGCTTCAGCTATAAAGAAAGCTCAGGCATTCATTTTCTTCCAATACAATCTATATTTCACTTTCCCTACTTGAATAGTTAAGTCTCTCAATAGTAAAACTCAAGGAATTTATGGTTTATTTTAAAAGCCTATGTAGAATAAAGTCCAAGTCCAGAGCCACAAAGCTTTATTCAGCTGGCTGGAACTTTATTTCCCAGCTATTAAGAAGTCATTCATTACCCTCTGCATTATTCTAACATATAGATTTTTCACTAACCTGTTTGCAGAGTCACTCAGGGGCCCAAATTTCAAGATGGATTCGAGCAATGAGAAAAGGAGACTCCTGGAGCAGGCAGGAAACACAGCTGAGAAAGGCCTCCAGATTATCCCTTCCAGGGATGAAAATCCCATCCCTGGGAGTGTCCAAGGCCAGCTTGGACAGGGCTCAGAGCAACCTGGGATAGTGGAAGGTGTGGAACCTGTGGACTGGAACAAGCTGGTCTTTAAGATCCAACCCAAACCACTCTGATTCCATGATTTTAGGATCATGGAATTCTGCATGCTGGAGAATTTGCCTAAAAACCCCTTTTTCCCAGCTGGGGCAGCTGGCACAAGTAGCACTGGCTGGGTGTTCTGGATATCTGGGTGCTCACTGGGATGGTTTTATCCGTGGAAATGTGATCTAAAATGAAACATAAGCAGAGAGAAATGGTTCTTCAAAGATGCTTTAGCAGCTTTTTGAGGTTTCCAAGCCCCCCTTGGTGCAGCAGGTCCCGCAGAGGACACAGCCAACATGCAGAACCACCCAGTTTTTTGGCAATTGCGAGGATTTGTCATCCCCAGCACTATTTATCAGCGTCAGCTTCTTAATCCTCATGGCATAAATATTTCCAGTTCATTAATGAGAATCTGACAGAGCTGGGAATGTGCTGCTTGGAGGGGAGAGGCTGTGGGAACAGCAGCACCCACCCCCAGCTGCATCTGCTCACAGAGGGACCAACATTCCCTCCCCTCATAAATTAGGGAGCAGAGTCATTGGAGAACACAGGAAAGGAAGAAATGTGGAGGGGTGGGAGATCAGTCTCGTTTCTCAGGTTTTCATCTTTGCCATGAATATTTTTCTCAGCTTTTTGGTTAATTGAGGGTTTCATCCGCTTTTCGTCCCAAATTCGCTCGCATGTATTTTCCTTCTGCCCCGTCAGAAATCCCCCCAGCTCTCACTAAAAGCTTTTCTCCGATTTTAACAGCATCAAAACCCACATGTGCTGCTTTTAGAGTGGTCCCTGTGATAAATCAGCTTGCCCAGAGAAGCTGTGGCTGCCCCTGAATACCTGGAAGCGTCCAAGACCAGGTTGGATGACACTTGGAGCAACCTGGGCTAGTGGGAGGTGTCCCTGCCCATGGCAGGGGGTGGAACAAGATGGGCTTTAATTTCCCTTCAAACCCAAACCATTCCAGGATTCAATGATTCCATGAAATCCCAGCCTTTACTAATTTACAACATTCCCAATCTTTTCTAAACCCTCTCTCAGATATAAAGGATCATGTAGCCAAAAAAACCATCATTCCAGAGGTCAGACTCTCCTCCTTGTAGGACACAGAAGGGGACAAGCTGTGGGGCTCCCCACCAACAACTAAAAATAGAAACCCCACACCAGAACAGAGCTATAATTACATTAACAGGGCTATAAAGGAGCACTTTATGGAGCCTTAATTACTGCACCATGAGTCAGACCAGCTTTAATCTGAGTTTAAGCATCTATAAATTGATATATCTCTCAGTGAACATGCCAGGTGAGTGACCACCCAAACACAGCCCTTGAGCTCATGGTTTGGTTCAGCAGGAGCAAAGAGAGTAAATCATATCATGCAAGGTGAGTATTCATCACATTAAATGTGGTAATAAAGAAAGAACTCAATAATATTCTCACAGGCTGCCTTTCAATTGACTGGTTAATGGATTATTAGATATTTTTTTTTATAGGCAGTGGTGGATCTGCCAAAAATCCTGTGGATTGACAGAGCCGTGCGAGATGAATGATCAGTGCCTGTTAAACCCTCACATAAAACCTCAGTAAAACCTCCAAACCCACGAGCCCTCGGTTAATATGCAATTAAACATCTCAGCACAAAAAAACATCGTGTCATCTGGTAAGTGCCATAAATTCCCAATATTTAAAGGCCTCCATCCCACGTTGGGTGACGACGCGGAGATTCCCAGCCGCAGGTTTCCACCTTAAAACTCCCGTGCAGATTCCGGGAGGAAAAAAAGCCCTCCCAGCCCAGCTGAACTAATGCATTTGTCTCCTGAAATCTGGCATGAAAACGGATCGTTGAAGTAAGGGGGAGAGACAGGAAAATTACAGGTTTTCAAGGACACTTCCCACAATGGCTCCGTAATCCGCCGTGCGAGTCCTTTCGGCCCGAGCGCCGTAAAGTCCATTTAGCCGGGATGGGAGCATTAAATCCCCAATTTCACAGGGAAGCCGAGATGGGATCGAAACGCCGTGTTTGAACAGAACTTTTGAATTATGTACTCGAACCGGTCGATTTGTTTAATCAAGGGCACTCGGCCCCGAGGAGGCGAGTTTGGGGACGTGACGGAGGGGAATTACTGGCGGCGGAGCAGAGTGGGCTGAAGGAAAGCCACGCTTATTAAAGAGCCTGATGTGAGGTATTAATTACTTGGGCAAATTTGGACTGCAAGTGTGTGACTGGCACAGGTCCACGCAGTTGGCCTGCGCTGCACAGCAGCAGGATGTGCCCCACAGCCATCTACACCCCACCCAAAACCACCTCCCTCAGCTCCAGCAGCCTCCAAAACAAATATATAATAATTTCCATCCCATTTCAACCTGGTTTGAGCCCATATTTTCACATCCCATGCAAGGTGTCCAGACCCACACAGCTC
>NW_021938870.1:417364-422397 GCF_001715985.3 Manacus vitellinus
CTCTTTTGTTGTGATGTAAAACCCAAGCTGATCTTCCTGCTGCAGCCACAGCCCCCAGCCATGGGCTGCAGGACATGCCAGCAAGGCCAGGCAGGGACAACGGGGTGACCACAAGTCACAGGTCCAACACCCTGCTCCAGGAGAGACCTAAATAAAGCTTTGATCCAAAGGCAACCAATCCTCAAGCCCCAGACCAGCTGGGACTGTTAAAAGACAGCAATAACAAGGTTAACAAAGTTAAAAAAGAAAAATAATGAGTCAACAGAGCTGCTGTCACGGTGTTTACTTGTTTGCAAGGTTTTAGGGGAGAGCAAGGTAGATTGGAGGCATAAAGAGGAGAGGCTGAACAGCAGGAAAACATCTCCCTCTCCTCCCAAGCCTCCCAAAACACAGCCCCTGAGATCTCTCTTCGGCTGACATTCAGATGAGCCTGAAGGTTTAATAAGCAGGTTCACTACACACAATGTGCCAGGACACAGGGCAGCTATTCCTGCCCAGCAGGAGCACTTTGAAGGAAGAAAGTTGGGAGCAAAATCCCTACCTGGACTTAATGGAAGACAGGATGGATAAATTATGTGCAGAAATGCTGCTTGGTCACCAAGCCAGGCCGACAAAATTAATTGGTGCACTCCTGGAAGCAGCACCAAAGTGTCTGGCCCTGAAAGGAAACACTGAATTAGGGACCAACAGCTCTCCTGCTCCAGGGCAATCATTCCTCTTCCACATCTTCCCTTGGGGCAGCATGGACATGGCAGCTGATCCCACAGCCTTCCAGTTGAATTTTGTTGTCCAGCTGCCCCTGGAGCTGGAATCCAAGGATAAAAGGACCCCAGTCAAGAGTTCCACATCTCTTTCCTTACTGAATCACTGAAGTTGGAAAAGACCTCCAAGATCATGGAGTCCTGTGACCCATTCCCACCTTGTCACCCAGCCCAGAGCACTAAATGCCACATCCAGTCATTCCTTGGACACCTCCAGAGGTGGGGACTCCTCACCTCTTACTTTGTGACCTTCCCACTTTCAGGGCAGGACACACCAACATAAGGCTTCCCAGTTTTTCCCCTCTGTGCCCAAGGCAATATATTTCCAGCCACAGGGAAAAGGCAGCTGCCCTTCCTTCTACAAGTGGAGAAAAATTATCCCAGGACCAGGACCACTGAATTATCCTATAAAGAAGAACCATTAGCTAAGCCAATATAGGCAACAGGAGGCTTGTCACATCCCAAAAATGACTCCATGATTGTAAAAGCAAAGTTATCCCATTATTTTCAAACTCCAGCTGCCTGACTCTCTACATAAAGAATCCATAGATAAGTGCCTGAAGCAAATCAATAACTCGGGAATTTGCCTGCTAAAAGAGCAAAGAGAACTAATAGGAAAGCACTGAAATGGACACCCTGGGACCACTCTAGGAGGGTTATTAAGTGGTACAGACTCCTCCAGCCCTATTTCCCATCTTCCATCCCTGCCCATCACCAGGGAAAGGGGCACAACCACCCAGGAAAGCAGCAAATCCGTGTTTAAAACATAAAGATCTCTTTGCCTTTAAAAAGAAGTCGTCTCAATTCAGCAAAGAGTCTAAACCACAGAATTATTGCTGCTGCTTCTGCCAAGCAACGGGGTAATGGGGCACTTCCAGGCCTTCCATCCAGCTCAGCCCACAGGTGTGTTGTGCATTTCCCGGGATCAGTCACCGGGAGCAGGGGATGAGCTCTTAGTCTTGGAAAGTGTGCTCAGACATAGAACATTACCCAAGATTGATGGCAGACAATTCCCTGTCCTGAAGGTGTTGATGGCCTAATATGTCACACCAGCTCTGCTCTGGACTTTCCCTTATCCAGGTTGACACATCCATAATGGCCCCGTTCCGCTGGAAAAGTCGCTGAGGGAGGAGATTTAGGCTGGGATGTTTCACCCCTGGCAGAACATAAAACCACTGCTCAGTCACACCAGGAGTGATGAGTTATTGCCTCTTCCCCCTTCCTCGTGCCAGCAAGATCCACAAAACTTAAAGGGACAAACGGGAAAGAGCAAATGCTTGGGAAATCCCAGCACAGCAGGGAAAGGGAGGTGCAGCCACATTTATCCACTAACACAGGGAGGATTTGGGTATCATTAACGACTTCCTGCAATCAGGGCATGGGGAATTAGATGCATATTTAATTTATTAGGAACTGTGGTCCCACTGTACTGACCCATCACCGGTCCAGCAACCTGCAGTTCCCAGGAGTCACTGGAGTGTCTTTGGGTGGGGCAGCAGAGCTTCATGTTGATTCATAAGCAAGAAACCCAAAAAATTGAATTTTTTCCTTTGAGCACTGAGGGACTGCAGGACTTCCCTGAGGAAAGTAGGATCTCCATCATGGCAAGTTTTCCTGAACCAATCAGCCATCAGCAGGATCAGGCCACGATCTTTTTTGGGAGAGGGTGGTGGGCCAGAGACCTCTTTTCTTTCTGGATTTCTCTTTGTTCTGCACCATCTACTGTATTTTATGTAGCTCTACAACAGTGTCCCATCAATCCAGCTCAGGAGGGTCATCTCTGCACAGGTTTGCTCCTGTGGCTGTGCTTTTACTCCAAATCCTTGAATTTAGCTGTTTAAACCAAGGAACACTTTCTAAGGGTTTATTATTTTCATTATTATTATTGAATATAAAGCTCTGGTTAGTGCAAGGTTGGATAGTGCCAGGGGAGGATGTGGGAACTTCTCCCTGTGAGGTGGAAGGGGTCCAAGTCCCTCACTGGTCACCCTCACTGGTTTCCAGTAGCTATCCCAGCAAGTCCCTGAGGAGAAAGCCTGAGGAAGAAGCTGAGACTGAGGGCAAACAGCAAGCTCAGAGATTATTTGACTCATCCCTAAATCCTCACTCATATCCAGAGAGAAAATATTGTCCTGCCAAACATTATCAGCTCCTTTGTGCAAAGGCTTTTCTTCACTGGTTTGGGATACGGTTGTTAAGCTGACAGAAATAATCTTTTAAATGTGACACCGATATGCATTTCCAGAAATGTTCCTCAGGAAAGACAGCAGGATCCAAATGCATCCACTGCTAATCCCCAACACCTGATTTTCCCTTTTTCCATCCCTGCACCCTCAAGTTTGGACAGTGGAGAGAGGAATGAGAAGCAGCATTTGGCTCCCTGATGCTGTTTTCCTCGCTCAGTCTTGCCTTAAAATCTCCCACTACGGAGATTGATTTCCTGGCTTGGACAATCTGTCCTGGTGTTGAACCTCTGATTCCAAGTAACTCAAACCTGCATCCCTGTCTAAACCTGCTACTTGTTGTCCCACCTTCAGTGGATGTGAGGAGGGACCATTCCCTTCCCCTGGACAGCTGCCTCTTCTCTTGGGTACCTTGATGTCCCTCAGTTGTTGTTTCTTCAGGTTAAACCATCCCAGGTCTTTCAGGACCTCTATTTTCTACACATGGATCATGTTAATCATCCTCCTTTGGTCCAACATCCCTTTATCCATGACTATCCTGAACCCAGTCCCCAAAACTGGATAAGAGACTCCAGCTGAAGCTCCAGAGCTGAGCAGTGTGAGGGGCCTGGACTGCACACCTTGAGGTGACATTCCTGCTTCCACATCCCAAAATACAGTTTGCCTTTTCCATAACACTGTGGCATTAGGAATTCTGGGACTGCCTTCACATCCAGAGTCTTTTCCTTCAACCTGCTGGCTGACCCAGCCCTTCTGCAGGACCTGGGATTTCTCCTTAGGGGAGAGAGGGAGGGAATATCCCTTTTTTCCAGCTATTTCTCTGGTTTGTCCTATCTGTCCAGTCCATCCCTATTCAGCTCCTGGCAGCACAGTCCCAATTCCAACCATTATAATCCCTTCTACTCCCTCATCCAGCTCATTCTTCCAAATCTCTGGATGCTCTGGAGCCAGGAGACACCTCTTTGGACTCCCCATCAGTGTGTCCACCCTGCTGACAGTGAGACATCACTAATGAACTCTGATTTCATCTCAGCATTATTTTCACCCCATTTTCTACTCCACCTCTGTGTAAAAAAAAGCAATTAAGGTCTGATGGAAACTCCAGCTACGATGAGTATCCTCATATTTCAGCCTGAATATCACACCACCCTTGTCTGATATCTCTGGAATAAGATAGAGAGAGAAAATCCACTCTGCTGCCCTCAACAATCTCCTCTGCTTTCAGCAGAAATATGATCTGCTCTTATTAACATGGCTTTGACCTAAAGTGTTTATTTTCTCTCTGAGTGCTGCAGCCAAAAGCCTTAAAAATACAATTTCCACTCTCATTACATTATCTCCCTTCATGATTCCCACAGATGGAAAAT
Organism: Manacus vitellinus; assembly: GCF_001715985.3. NCBI lineage: Eukaryota > Metazoa > Chordata > Aves > Passeriformes > Pipridae > Manacus > Manacus vitellinus. The sequence continues at coordinate 421,676 of NW_021938870.1, forward strand.
ACCCTGGATTAGCACTTTACCAACTGTTTGTCTCTCTAGGAGAAGCCATGAAAAGCAGGATGGGGAGGTCACACTTGAGAGCACTTGAACCTGAGACCACAAAAGGAGGAAAACAGCAGAACTGAAGGATTTGTTTGGGGAATTGTCTCCATCCGCCCCTCAAGCACTTCATTCCTGTGCAGGTGTCCTGGCTAATCCCAGCTGCAGAGCTCAGAAATCAAGGAAAAGATGCTCAGATGCTCCTGGAGCTGAAGGGAACAGCTCTAAGTTCTCCCAGGAACAGACCAAAATCATCATTTCCTCCTGAGCACTGAGGCCACTTCTCTCCTGGGAGGCTGAGGGTGTTCCATGTGCTGTGCCAGCCCACAGCCAGGAGAACTGGAGGGGCAATGCCAGCCTGAGGTGGAGGGACAGGGCAAAAGAAGAGGAGCCCAGGATTCCCCTCCACTCATCCCCACTTTCCCCCCGCTCCCTGTTTCCCATGACATGGTCTCACAGCACAGAGAACAAACTTAGTGCTGTGACAGAAAATGCTGCTTATTAATTTCCACTACATTTGTGCTTCTTTCTTGTTGAGTTACTTACTTTTAGTGCACTCCTGTTTCTCTTACAGGGCAGGTAGATAATTGTCCTCTATAATTGCAGCAAATTCCCATTAATCAATACAACACCAGGCAGGGGTTTCCTGATGAAATCCTGGTTTTTAAGTTGACACCTGGGCT
>NW_021938870.1:423587-434947 GCF_001715985.3 Manacus vitellinus
CCAGCTTCTTTCCAGCTAACAAATAAAGTGCAACTTCATTATAGCTGCAAAGGAAAATGAAGCTGGGCTAGAAAAGCAACCCAATATTGGTTTGATTTCCTTTAGAGAACAGTCACCGTGGCCAAGTAGTAATTTCTCAGCAAGTAATGATTCCTATTTTTGGCTGCGAGTTTGCCCGTCTCCTTTCTGATGGAGACAGGGTTTAACTCACCACAAAGGAATGTCCCGGTGCCACTTTAAAATTGATATTAAAAGCTGCCCTTCTCACCACTGTTCAGTGCCCTCAAGGGGAAGAGAAGGTCTCTGGATCTGCTGATCCATGGCAGGCACTGAACCAAAGAACCAGCTCGTGCTGGGGTCAGTCATCCTACACACCACAAAATACTGGGAGTCACCTTGGTTTTGGGAAGGAATGAAGGAGTTTTTCTAAGAGGCAGCAGGAGGGAGAAGTGGGGAGAAAAAAGCAGAATCAAGAAGGGAAAGGAGAGAAGGAAGAGGAAGAACTCATAAATGAGGCAGTGACCACATAATATCCATCTTGAGCGAGCTGAAATATATGGAAAAGCATCTTATCTATTGTCAGGGGCAGCTGGAATTAGAAGGTAAGGAAGCCAAACAGCTGGGATCCCTTTCTAAGGGAAAGGGACATTGAAAAAAACAATTGGAAAAGGGGAACAATCCCTCAGCCTCTGGAGGCAACTCCTGTCAGGTGTGAAAGAAAAGTGTCCCTTCAATGAAGATTTTATGTGTCACCCAGGGAAGTGACACCGTGGAGAAAGGCATCCAGTCCCAGAGGGAATTAGCCATGCTGGAGGTGATTTAGGATAACAAGCAACAGTTCCACATCGCACCCCCTCTGTCCTTTCATGGATCCCAAAATCATGGACTAAAGGAACTCCATGGACATTTTAGAGGGTTGATATCTGGGTCTTAATATCAAAAGACAGGAAAGGATGTACTGGGAACGTGGGATCTGGGCATGAAGGAAATGCTATTGAATAATGGGTGGATATTGTCCAGGTTTTGCCTGGGAAAGGGTTAATTTTCTTCCTAGTGGTTGGTGCTGTGGTTTGGATTTAATATGCCAACAATGTCTTTATGTCAATCCACGATTTTTACTTTCTTTTTTTTGCCCCACTTCTCTCCCTCATCCCACTGGCAGGGGAGAGAGAGACAGAGGTTTAGCAGCCTGCCAGGTAAAACCACCACAAAAAGGGATATATATTCCAGCTCAAGATCAGCCAGCTAATCGAACTGAGCTGCATTTTGTATGAGCAGGAGGAAGTTTCATTTTTGCTCTTGTTCAAAAGTACCATGGACAGAGTTCAGATGTTGGGGCTGTGCAGAGAAACTCCAGTCACATCTATAGAAGTGAAGTAAATAAAGTGAAGTGTTTGCAAATAAGGCAGAAAAGCTGCAAGTTTCAGGGAAAAGAGTCAGGAATCAGCAAGAGGAGATAACATGGTGAATGGATTTGAGGAAGTTTTTGAGGATTTGATTATTTTAGGATATTAAGGGCGAGGGTGAAATGCAGGGAGGAAAGGGGAGAGAAACCGTGTGGAGGGAAGAAAGCGCCAGTGCAGGACCCCAAAACATCTCCCTGGGGCAGAGATGAAACTCTCAGACATTTTTCCCAGCTGGCCACTCCCAGAGCTGCTGGTTTGTGGTGGTGAAGGCCCAGACTTGGAGGGCAGGGAGCAAGGAAGCTGGGATTCACCCACGGGACACAAACAACTTCAGGTTCGGGGCAGATGGATCAGTTCTGGGAAGTGGAGGTTTGTGCAGTTTGCTCCTTTGACACAGCCCCAGGATGATTCATTTAGTGTTCATTACCCAACAGGGATCACTGCAAAGCCCTGATTCATCCTGCCAGACAAAGAAATGCAAGAGCTGAGCCGTGGGAAGAGATGCCCAGTGATCCATCCCGTGGAGCAATGACTTGTGAGGACCCATCAGATGTGGGTGTAGGAAACAGAAGGGATGGAAATAAGAGGGTGAAGAGAGAGCTCTGGGAAACACATCAATTGGCAGCTCTGGCAAAATTTAGGTTATTGTTGGTGCACATAAACTATCAGGCTGGAAAAGCAGGTATAAATCAATATTGTGCTGCTGATTTCAAGAGCTGGGAGCTGACTGAGGAGAGCACGGAGAGCCTGGCTCTTCCAGAGGTCTTTAGTTAACAAAAAAGGGAAAAACAGAGGAGAAATTAAAGTGTTTCACCTGTTTTCCAAATTCAGCTCCGAGCCTGAATCCCAACAACAACAAATTTTCACCCAAGACCAGAACCAGAGAAGGTAACGTGATCAGAGGAGGTAAGAAAGACATCAGAAAACACATGATATTCCTCATTCTGCAGGACAGAGGCTCTCCCTGCCTTGACTCTGGAGAAGGTGTGGTTTGGGGGTGGGATGCAAATTCCATTTTCACTCCCTCTTGTATTTCTGGAAGAAATATCCTCCTAATGCAAATTTTACAATTATAGGCACGGCAGAAACTTCACAGAGACCATCCCAAGGGCTCCATAAACTTTAAGCCTTTCACAAAGGGAGGAAAGAAGGAAACCTGGTGCTGAGACCACCTGGACTTCCCCATCAAAGAGCTTGGAACTTTTTTCTTGTGTTTCCCACATGGAGCTGACAGGACTGTGACCCTCTCAGCAGGGTGGTGATTCCTAATGAGGGCAGTGCAAGAGGCAAAGAATCAGAGAATTATAGAATGGCCTGGGTTGTAAGAGACCTTAAAAATCTCGTTCCACCCCCTGCCATGGGCAGGGACACCTTCCACTAGCCCAGGTTGCTCCAAGCCCCGTCCAACCTGGCCTTGGACACTTCCAGGGATCCAGGGGCAGCCACAGCTTCTCTGGGCAACCTGTGCCAGGGCCTCACCACCCTCCCAGCCAAGAATTTCTCCCTAATATCCAATCTAAACCTACACTCTCAGTTTAAAGCCCTTGTCCTATCATTACATGCTCTTGCAAAGCTGAAGGGGTGAGGAACAAGCCACGTCACAGGTTTGAAAACATCCTTCCTTTTTATTGGAGGGCTGGGGTCAGATCAATAAGCCTCTGGAGAACACTCTCCCACTGATTTCAAAGGGTTTCAAATGAAACTCCAGACAGAGAAGTATAAAAGAAGAAGGTAAACGCGGGGGGAGTTCCAGGTTTCTCACACAGGGAAACCAAGGGCCAAAATAAGGTGTCACAGTGATGGAGTGTGTACAAGACTTTCCACTCATCCTGCATAAAATCCCTAATACTCCTGTGATCCCTGCAGTTAAACACTTGAGGTCATCTTGCCCTTTTTTCTGTGCTAGGGAATGACTCTGAAAAACAACCTGAGGGAGGTGGGTAAGGATTGTGCCATCCCAGTGTGTCGATTCTGCCCATCCATGGGAGAAACCACAGCAGGAGCTCTCTGGATAAGGCACCACCTAGGCCTTAGACAGGAGCTGGCTGAGGTTTCCATGTAATTTTCTAGGGAATTTCCCTCAGGAAATTACACAAAAACACTCCTGTGAGATAAGAACGGGGTCTTCTCCCCACGCCAGAACTGCCTCGTTCCATTCAATAAAAGGAAAAGAGCAGACTAGGTAAGGACAAACCAGCAGCTGTCAGGTGTTCCTGAGGCCATGGAATTATGAAAATACTGGTTTGTGTTTTGCAACAGCATTTTCCACGAGAGGGACACTTGCTCAGAGCTTTAAAACTTCACCATGTTACAAGAATTTGTGATCACGATGCACTCCGGGAGTCAGATGAATAAATAAGACACTCCATAACTTCTAAATCTTAAATATCTTTCTCTCTCCTCTCTTACAGCTACGGAACATTAGAGGGGGAGCATCATTACACACAGAAAAGCACCTACACAACGTAGCCATTTGTGCTCTGCCTCTTCCTTATCATTTCTCTTTTGTGACATCCAGAGATGTGCGTTAGGCACAGAAAACACTTTCCATTACTAATGAAAAGAGTCAGGAAAAGCTTATTTCAGGCAGCTGATGGTCCATTTGTCCTCCTCCAAGCCTGCCAGGTTGCTGGCTGGTGCAGAGAAAGCTGAGAGCAGCCCAGTGACACCTGATGTGCACCTCTAACTGTGCATGCAAAGGGTTTGATGCTCCAAGGGAGAAAACTAAAATACTCCGTGCATCAGCAGCCTCAGCCTCCACCCAACCCAACATCCAGGGAATGCAAGCCCTCCCTGGATGGGGTAGGAACACACAAACCTTGGTCCAAGCAGAGACAATTTCCAGGCCTTGGTGCTCAGCAGGAAAAAGAGCCCCAAAGAGGCTGGGAAGACAACTGGAGCAGAGAGCTCCACCAGCAGCTTCACTTGGGGGCCAGAGAAGCCATAACTTCCACCAAACCCACCCAAGAGGCAGAAGAACCCAACTAGGAGAGAAGGGGAAGACCCTCAGCTCCTGCAAAGCAGGCAAGGCCAGAAACGGAGAGTGAGGGCAGAAGAAATGGAGATCCTTGGACAAGGGCACACCTACAAAGCCTGATGGTCCATGAGAGGGTGAGATGCAAACAAAAGCAATCCTGGAGACCAGACCTGGGTGGTGCCAAGGGGAATGTGCCTGGAGAAGGGCAGGGAGGTGAGTTTGGAGTCAGCCCCAACTTCTGGCTGAGCACAGGCAGAGTTTTGGGTCTCCCCACGAGGGCTGCACCCGGCACAGAAGTGCCCACACAGAGGGTGGGGAGGCCCTGGCACAGGTTGCCCAGAGAAGCTGTGGCTGCCCCATCCCTGGAAGAGTCCAAGTCAGGTTGGATGGGGCTTGGAGCAACCTGGGCTAGTGGAAAGTGTCCCCTAGAACTGGAATGAGATGAATCTTTAAGGTCCCTTCCAACCCCAACCATTCCATGATGAGGTCACATCACAGGTGCTTCCCAGCCCCACATCTGCTCCTCCAAAAGCAGATGCAAAACTGATGTGCCACAAAAAAAACCCATCATATCACAGAATTTGTCTCCTGTTGCTTGTGAGATGGTCCCCTAATGATTATGTTGCAAATCAAGAAGGGATGAAGGAGGGGAAAGAGGTACAAGTGAAAAGGACGACTGGAGTCTGAAAATATCTCCCAGAAAAAACATCCTGGTCATCACACTTCACACTCTACCTGGTTTTGGTGGGGTGACCTGACCAGAGGGTCAGCCTTGGTCCCTCCTGTATGGCAAAGGTGCTCCTTGGGACCAGCTGCTTGTCTTGACTGTGACTACACCCCTGGATAAAGTCCATGTGCAGCTTCTTCTCATCAGCTCTATATGATGCAAGAGGCAAAATGGCAAGATAATGAGAGTGACAGAATTAGGACTAATTAGCTGAGTGGGGAATCCATTCCCAGCCAATCAATGCTGAGAGGCAAGGACTGCACGATAACGAGTGAGACCTTATTTAGCTGTTCTCAGCTCCTCCTGGAAAAAAAGAAAGCAAAGAAACAAATTGTTTTCTCATTAAAAATAATCAGATGACAAGTGTCGTACCAGCCATGGGAACCTCAGAGGGGAATTGGACTCACAGTCCTCTGGACACCCCCAAAAATGCCCTGAAGTGGCTTTTTCTGCTGGACAAGGAAGAGGTGACCAAGTCAGGAATAGGGTTTTGACCCTACTGTGTTGTAAAGCTGTCAAAAGATGGGCAGCCTGGTGGCAAAATACTCCTGTCAGTCACATCCCTAACCACCCAAGGGAAAAATCCCTGAAATACAGATATTTCTTTAGACCTTTTTTATAGGAGTTACATCAAACTGTGCAGAGACTCACACACCTCAGGGGTTTTGAGGCATCAGATCACCACAAACAGACCTGCAGGATCATCGTTTAAAGCACAAAGTGCTGCCTCAGAGAATTGCTTGACATTGGTGTCTTCATGATGTTCACCACCGCAACTGAAGGAGTAAACACCGTCGTCAAAACATCCCGGTGTCTCGCTGGATAATTCCCACGTGGAAAGAGAGACGGAATCCATCACAGAAATCGCCTCCAGGGGACAGTTTCCCCCCCTCCCCGGAGCGCTGGGAGAAAAAAAAACAGCTGCTGGAAACAGAGAACAAAGTGTCAGCATCTCACTCGGAGAGGTGAAAGCAGAGCTGACAACGGGGTGATTTATGGAGAACCCAGGCCTATTTGGGGAGAGAGCAGTTTGCAGGAGCTGTGCCAGCCGGGGTGAAAACACAGGATTCAGCTCATCAGCCAACTGCAATATTTTACGAGTGTAAGAGATAGGCAATGACCTTCCCCTTCAGAGTCTGAAATTGTTTCTGGGTTGAGCCTTTCAAAAACAAAAAGGCATCTATTTGTCTATTTGTCTGAACACAACGGGACCGAGATCTTATCTCCAGGCTCATAATTCACCGGGAGAAAAGGGGGGGGAGGAGATTTAAGAGCACTGAGCCTGCATTTACAAACCCTCATTTGGGAGTTCAGGGTTCACCTTGACCTGGAATATACGACCAGGAGAAGGAGAGGTTAAACACAAGGCTGCTCCAAAGCATGTTCCCCCACCTTGGATGAGCCTGTTGAATAAAGAGATGTTGAATCATCCCACTTGAATGACGTATTCCTTAAAATTACAGCTGGTTCCCAAATTTACTACTATCTTCTCCAAGTTGTGGCTGTGACATCAACGTGGTGCTGGTGAGGTCTAGCTGGAGAAATCAGACTGTTCTGGGGTAATCCTGGGGACAAAACTCCCATCAAGACATTGAAATAGCAATTACTTCATGATTTTTGTGCTGATTTATTGCATTAACCAGCCATTTCCTTTGGTTTATTCCCAGCTGGGGACACAGTGCCTTGACACAGCTGAGGTAAAACAAACCACATCAAGCAGTGATTTTAGTGTGACAGCACTTGGGGTGAAGAAATCACAAATCCCACCAAGAGGCTCCTTCCAGCCATGGAAGTTCAGAGATTCATCTTGGCCGGGGTGGTTTGGAACGTGAGGAATGTTTATGGACTTCACTGGAGGAAGCTTATGATCCTGAGTACCTGTGTGGTTGGATTCCATCTGCACAGAACCACGGGCTGCAGTCCTGGCTGGCTCTGGGGAATTGTCCTTGTTGGAAGGAAGGAAAAGGGTTTTTAAACCAACTCCTCAGGGGTGGGACAAAAATATCCCATGGCTGGTTCTGAATGTTTTGCCACAGTTGGAGAACTCAGAGAACTATTTTAAAACCTGAGGTTTTAACAACAACCCACTTGCTGCAGTGGCAGGTTTTGTCCCAACCTCCCTCCTGTCCTGCCTGTCCTGTCCTCTGCAGCTTCAGTTCTTGAGCAAAGCAATCTGCCTGAAAACATCAGGGTAGAAAAGGTGTAAAGCTTGTTCTGGCTCTGCAGAGGGAATTTCTTAGGAATCAAGAGCTGTGTCAAGGTGGATAGCAAGATATCAATGCTGGAGGACTGTTTTGGTGGGAAGAGAGACAGAAGAATTCACAGTCACCTTAAGGGCAGGGCGGGTCAAAACTGTGGGAGAAACCCAAACACCCGTAGATCATGGGAAGTATCTAGAAATCAAGGAATCAGAGAATGACCTGAGTTGAAGGGACCCACGAGGATCATCCAGTCCCACTCCTGGACCTGCACAGGACACCCCAACAATCCCACCCTGTCCCTGAGAGTGTTGTCCAAACCCTCCTGGAGCTCTGGCAGCCTTGGGGCCGTGCCCACTGCCCTGGGGAGCCTGGGCAGTGCCAAACACCCTCTGGGGGAAGAACCTTCTCTTGAGATCCAACCTGAACCCCTCCCTGACATAATATCATGGGTGCTCCTGATGGTGGGAGGTTCCCCTGGTGGCCTGTTCGTGGGGGATTTTTGGGACATCCATCCACGTGGCAGAGAATTCTCCTTGTCCCGCCCAACACCCCAACACTCCTCCTTTTGACCTCCCCCTGAGGGGAGAATGGAAAATGTGACACCTCCATATTTACAAACCAGCCAGGGAAAAATTATGGCTGTTTCTGGTTCCTTAATCACTTAAGTGGTGACAAGAGTTAACGATCCCTGAAGCTTTTCCCAGCAAATGTTCCTTGACGTGCCATTTTCTGCACATCTCAGCGATGGGTAGGGAGGGAGAAGTCACTTTATGACAAGCCTTCTCAATTATTTAATAAGGCAGATTCTAATAACTTGTGGGAGTCCCCTGGAGAAATGAAAGAATAAATACACTTCCCCTTTCATTCCGTGAATAGCTGGAGATGGAAATGGATTGTCCCCTCTCCTGTTGCCTGTCAGGTTTGTTTCTGGGATGGGGATTTTCTGTGTTTTTATCTCCCTGTTCCTGGCTTTCTGAAGAGCAAATGAAAATAGAAAATTAAAAAGAGGTAGGGAGTATTTTATATAAATACAACCAAGAAATATTTTTGTATCAAAAGGAAGGTGGGCTTAGCAATTCTGATCGACTTTTCCTGGCTTTTGGTGCCTTTCCCTTCAGATTATAACTTTTTTTTTTAGGATCGGGGTCTGTAAGTCTCTGAGCACAGCAGGGCCTGGCAAGTGGCAGCTCTTCTGCTCATTGAATTATGCAGAACTCCAGGACTGGATTAGCACTGCAACACTCACTGCTCTTCCCATGTAAAACCACCAAGTCACGGCATTTAAAAGGGCCCCAGGGGGTTGATTTGCAAGAGCAGTACAGCCTGCTTTCTCCTTCCCATTAGACTGCACTAAAAAAAAAATCACACAGGATATGGTAGAAAAAATACTCAGGCACCTCTGTAAGTCCTACAGGTCTTTATGAAGCTACAGAACGAGAGAGCTGCTCATTTAGGATAGAATTGTAAAATGGTTTGGGTTGGAAGGGACATTAAAGATCATCTTGTTCCAACCCCCCTGCCATGGGAAGGCACATCCTCCACTAGCCCAGGTTGCTCCAAGCCCTGTCCAGCCTGACCTTGGACACTCCCAGGGATCCAGGGTCAGCCACAGCTTCTCTGGGCAACCTGTGCCAGGGCCTCACCACCCTCCCAGCCAGGAATTCCTTCCCAATATCCAACCTAAACCTATTATCTCTCAGTTTGAAGCCATTCCCCTTGTCCTGTCACTACAAGCTGCTGTAAATAGCTTGGGAGTCGGGGGTCAGACTTGGGCCAGGGCAATTCCACTGCTGGGAAAGCACATTTTGGTTATCCTTGACTTCTCTTCTCCTTCACTTTGGAGCGGGATCCAATTTACAGCAGCAGCACGTGCACAGCAAAGTCACCACTTCTGCATTGCCAACACACAGAGGGGGAAAGTGGAGTGTGATATATGCTGGGCTCAGTCCAACATATCTGCAACATCCCTCTATATCTCTGGAAAGAAACACCGAGCCTGGCACGCCAAAAGCAGGGGGACATAAATCTGAATGTAACACAAAGTCACTTGCATTAAGCCAAGGACACCTTCAGCCTGTTCCTGCTGCCAGTCCAAAAAAAAAAAAAACCAGTTGCTGCCCAGCCTTTCCCTGCCTGGAGCTGTGAAATGGTTAATCCAGACTGTTTGGGGAAGATACTGTCTCCACAAATGTTGTGCCATCTGGTGCTCCCTGAAAGCTGGAGGAGTGGGTGCTGTATTTTCATAACAATACGCCCTTCTCCTCTCATTGATTAATAACACGAAGCTGTTTTGTCTTTGTTCTTTTGTGGTTTGGTTTTTTTTAAATATTTGTATGAAGGCTTTTCAATGTGAAATCCGGTAATTATCTTAAGAGCTGAGTCAATAGGTTTTTTTTCAGGCAGAGAAATTACCCATTAAACTGAACAGTGAAAAGCCTAATGAAAAACATCTCTGCACCAGGCCCAAGATGACCAAAATCCTTATTATTATCCAGTACAATTATCCCCACGAGCCTTTTACCAGGTGCTGTTGAAAGCAGGAGGGCTGGATGCCAACACTGAGGAGCTGCTGCACAAAACGAGGTGTGTGACAGCTCGTGGCCCCCCAAAATCATGGAAGGTGGGCTCTGACCATCTTAATGTCCACTTGCACTGAGGGCAGGGCCACAATGAGGCAGGATAGAATCATGGAATCAAACGCTTGGAAAAGGGGGTTGGAAAAGACCTCCAAGATCATGGAGTGCCCCCTGTGCACGATGCCCACCTTGTCCACCAGCCCAGAGCACTGAGGACACTCCAGTCATTCCTTGAACACCTCTAGAGGTGGGGACTCCATCATCTCCCTGGGCAGCCCCTCCCAGTGTCCAATCACCCTTTCTGTGAAGAAATTTTTCCTGACGTCCCACCTGAGCCTCCCCTGGCACAGCTGGAGGCCGTTCCCTCTCCTCCTGTCCCTTGTCAGGGGGTTGCAGAGCCAGAAGGTCCCCCCTGAGCCTCCTTTTCTCCAGGCTAAAGGCAGAGATGTTGCCCCCACACACAATACCTTGAACCTGCTCCAGGAGGGACAGGAGAGACATTACTCCACCTCATCCCAAAAACACCCCCGTTCCCACTCCACCGTCTTCCCACAGCAGCTGGAGGAGCTGCTGCAAAGCCATGGGGCAGGGAGGGAGCTGAGAACACCCACCTTCCAACCTTCTCCTTGGGCTGGTGGCTGCAGAATTGCTCTCCCATGAAAATGATGCCTTGGGAATGCCAGGGAAGGAAAAGCTGCAGAGGGAACAAGGCACAGATCCCACACCAGGAGATGTGGGTGCTCCACTGATTTCCAGTAGTCCTCAGCTAACAAGGGAATGAAAACTTCTGGATTCAGTCCTGGTGCATAAAAAGCAGAGGGAAAAATAGTTATTCCTGATATCAGCTGAACTGAGATTAAACCTCAGTAATGCCACGTGTTCCAAGTGTGTCAACACCAACCCCCCCTTTGGCTGTCATGGAATGGTTTGGGTTGGAAGGGACCTTAAAGCTCATCTTGTTCTACCCCCTGCCATGGGCAGGGACACCTTCCACTAGCCCAGGATGCTCCAAGCCCATCCAACCTGGGTTTAAACACTCCCAGGGATCCAGGGGCAGCCACAGCTTCTCTGGGGATTCTATTCCAGGGCCTCCCCACCCTCCCAGCCAGGAATTTCTTCCCACTATCCCATCTAAACCCACCCTCTTTCAGTTTGAAGCCATTCCTCCTTCTCTTATCCATAAGTGTAATGTGAGAGACAGAGATTTAAATGTAACCACAGATATTTCAGTGTCAAAGGTTAAATCCTTCTTTAATTTAACATCTAGAAGACTCAGCTCATCGAGGCAGAGCCTTTTTATTTCCAGAGGATGAACAGGGAGCACAGCTAAAAATGTGCAACTGGAAGATGATTTAAGTAGTGCAGTTTATAGTGGTTACAATTAATAGGCAATTTCTCATAAAGTTCTCCAGAAAACGTAGTTATTTTTCATTGTAGGAAGCTTTAATTCACCAAGTGGTTCCAGTTCCATGC
>NW_021938870.1:435352-450268 GCF_001715985.3 Manacus vitellinus
TCAGGCTGTGCCAGGGGAGGCTCAGGTGGGACATCAGGAAGAATTTCTCATGGAAAGGGTGGTCAGGCCCTGGAAGGGGCTGCCCAGGGAGGTTTGGAGTCTCCACCACTGGAGGTGTCCAAGGAATGACTGGAGTGTCACTCAGTGCTCTGGGCTGGGGGACAAGGTGGGCATCGGGCACAGGGGGCACTGGATGGTCCCTAAAGTCTTTCCCAACCTCAATAATTCCAGGATCAGCATAACTCCAAACATGTTTCACCCCTTCACACACGACACCCACTGAACCAGAGGGAGGAATTTGTGGCAGAGCAGCTCCTCCAGAGCAGCTCATCCAGCGTCAGATTTGATGGACACTTTGGGTTCCTGTAACTCCCACCTGCCAATTCCTGGGCAGAACATCCCCTTTTCCCCAGAGCTCCCTCTCCCTCTGCTCCCTAGTCCAGAGTGACCCTTACCAAGCACTAAAACAAACAAATCCCCCAGCAGCCCTTTCCCACCCGGATGCTCCGCCGGCTTTCCCGTTTATCCACAAAACCTTCATCCCCAAACTTGGCAATCAGGTAATTAGAGCCCTGGGCTTATTAAAACCAGGCTCCATCACCACGACGTTGAGGGATGTTGGATAGAGCTGGAACCTGACAGCCAAGTGGGATGAGCAAGTGCATCAGGGTGCTAACGACGTTAGGTTGCAAATGCTGTTTATTTTCCGTCAGCTCCAAACCAGGCAGTAAATAACACATTATAAAAAAAAAATAATAAAAAAAAAAGAGTGAGAGAGAGAGAGAGAGATCCAGAAATAACATTAGGTTAAAATAGAACCATCAATTATCCCCCTTTCTTCAGCTTTAGGATGATTTCTCGCTCTTTTTTGTTCATTTTTCTTGGGTGGTTGTTTTTTGGTTTTTTTTTAAATCTTTTTTTTCTTTATTCATTAATTGCTTTTTTTTTTCCCTGACTCCTCCGTTCTGCTTCGGTGCCCATAAATCAATGTAAGAAAGATAAAATGCTGCTATTATGGAATGAGTGTAAAACTGTATTTAAATAAATTCCCTTTTGCACACGTTTTCTCCCATCTCAGCTCCAAAAACATCCACTCACGATGAGGTCGAGGCCAGTTTGTCTTCCCAAAGCAAACCTGGCCTATCCCCTTTTCCAAAGCCTTCCCAGAGCACAGTGCCATAAATAATTGTCCCATAAATTATTTTCTCCAGCACCAATTCCCTCCAAAAATCAAATATTTGGTGCGTGGTGACGCCCCACAGCACTTGCACCTGCAGGCAGAGACAGCCCTAAATATTCTTACTGAAAAAATTCCTTATTTCCAATTCCTTTTTCCTAAACATTCCTACCAAAAAATTCCTTATTTCCAATTCCTTTTTCCTAAATATTCCTACCAAAAAAACTCATTATTTCCAATTCCCCTTTCCTAAGTGTTCTTACCAAAAAAATCAACTATTTCCAATTCGTTTTTCCTAAATATTCCTAAAAAAAATAAAATTCATTGTTTCCAATTCCCCTTTCCTAAACATTCCTACCAAAAAATCCATTATTTCCAATTCCTCTTTTCTAAATATTCCGCCAAAAAAAATTAATTATTTCCAATTCCCCTTTCCTAAAGATTCCCACCAAAAAAAATCCATTATTTCCAATTCCTTTTCCTGAAATATCGCTACCAAAAAAATTCCTTATTTCCAATTCCTTTTTCCTAAATATTCCTACCAAAAAAAATTTCATAATTTCCAATTCCTCTGTCCTAAACGTTCGTACCAAAAAAATCATTATTTCCAATTCTCCTTTCCTAAATATTCCTACCAAAAAATCCATTATTTCCAATTCCTTTTTCTGAAATATCACTACTGAAAAAATTCCTTATTTCCAATTCCTTTTACCTAAATATTCCTACCAAAAAAAAAATCAATTATTTCCAATTCTTCTTTTCTAAATATTCCTACCAAAAAAAAATTCATTATTTCCAATTCCTCTTTCCTAAATGTTCGTACCAAAAAAATCAATTATTTCCAATTCCTCCTTCCTAAACAATCCTACAAAAAAAAATGCTCATTATTTCCAATTCCATTTTCCTAAATATTTCTATTTAAAAAATTCATTGTTTCCAATTCCCCTTTTCTAAACATTCCTACCAAAAAATCCATTATTTCCAATTCCTTTTACCTAAATATTCCACCAAAAAAAAAATTCATTATTTCCAATTCATTTCCTAGAAGAACATTTGTTGCTGGAAAGTTTTGTGGGATTTTAAATTCAAGGGTTGGGGGTTTTTTTCCACTTACCCCCGTGGGAGGTGCTGGGGCAGGAGCAGAGAGAACTGAGAAATGTTTCCTCTCCCCAAACATAAAAAGAAAGAGAAAACACAAATTAATTTTAGCTTAAAGAGGGTGGGGGTAGAATTCAGTATTTCTTTGTTCTCAGAGTTTCATAAGAAAAAAAGAATAAATTTGCAAATTAAATTGGAGGGGTGGAGGTGTCACCTTTTTTTGGACAACAGGACAGAAGTTGCTTTTGGTGAAACGAGACAGAAGGTTTGGATTTTGCAGGATGAGGTGCTGGAAGAAGGAGATTTAAGCACAAGTGTGACAGATTTTCCAGCTTTGAGAGACATCTGTGGTTTTTGGAGGAAGGAAAAGGGCATTTTCACGGGGCTGTGGCTCTCCAGGACAGGAACCATCCCGGTGCCTGGTGGAGCAGAAAAGGTCTCCTGCTGAGCAGACACACAGAGAGAACTTTTTAAACTAAAAGAGGGAAGATTTAGATGAGAAATTGGGAAGGAATTCCTGGCTGGGAGGGTGGGGAGGCCCTGGAATAGAATTCCCAGAGAAGCTGTGGCTGCCCCCGGATCCCTGGGAGTGTCCAAGGCCAGGTTGGAGCAAGCTGGGCCAGTGGAAGGTGTCCCTGCCCAAACCATTCCAGGATTCCATGATTTTAATGCAGACTGAAGCACTTCAGATGCTCCCCTCGACAGCAATGAAAGGGCTGAGACACAAAAACAAATCAGGAAAAAAATGCACTTGTCACTCAAATTATCTCTGCCTGGAAATTTTTCAAAGAGCTGGTGTCGAACAGGGAGCGTTTTCATCCGAGTCTGAACGTTCTCAAGACCTCACTTAATGTCAGTAAGATTTTATTTAGGCAAAAGCACTTCAATAACTTTGATGTGCCCCATTCAGCCATTTCTGAGATGATCTGATTTGTCCCACAAACCATTTTGTTAAAAGCTGAATGCCTTCCCGAGGAAAATAAAAATCGAGTTTGAAATAAAGTGGTTTGGTCCTCCCAAAGCAAAGGGGTTCATGGAGTTTAGAATACTCAGAAAATTATGCTTTCACTCCCTTTTGTTCCAGAAAGGAAATATTTGGAGCAAAACTCCTTGGAAATCAAATTCTCTAATTGCCACATGTCCTTATTATGTCTGATCTCTTCCCTGTGAAGGTTCCTGTTCACAGCTCCATCAGGATTCCCTTCCTGGGTGCAGGAGAGGTCAGGAAGGAAAGTTTTCCTGCTTTCAGAGCTGAATAAAATTCCAGCTTTGATAAGGAAAAGATGAAAACCTTCTTCCCTTGCTAAGTGACCTCCCGGGAATTTACCTTTTTTGGGAGCAAGACCTGCAGAGATTTTGGGGGGCTTGGCCCAGCCCTGGGAGCTTCCCCATCCAGGTTTGCAGGTCCAGGGAATGTCTCTCCTCCTGAAAAGGGGAAAAAAAAAACGTGATTAAAAATATATCTCCCCTCACAGGTGTCAGGAGCACCATCCTTTGCACATCCATGATGGGAAGATTCCAACCCCAGTGGGCTTTTTCCCTGGGAACCCACAGGGCACAGCTCCCCTCTCCTCCAATAGCCAAGTGCAGAAGGCCAAAGATCCGAAATATTCCTCACAAATCGTGTTTGTTTGCACAGAAAATACAGCCCAGAGTGTTCCCAGCATCACCTGGCACCTTTCTCTGGAGTTAAATGAGCAGGGAGGAACTTCTTTGCCCTCAATAATGGGGAGCAGAAAGGTCAAAAAAAAACAAATCCAGCTGCAAATTACCCACAAAAAAGATCTTCCCGTCCCTGTTCCTACAAACAGTTCCTCATCCTGCCTCTTGGTTATTTAAGTCATTTAAGAAGGATCCAGGAGGAGTTTAAGTCGAGCTCTCTGACCCTGTGGGGCAGAAGATGGGGAATAGTTAGGCTGGGGTTTGACAAGCAGTCAGCACTAATCAGAATAAATCACCTCCTCTCACCTGAAGGGGCTTTTCTGCAGCTTCCAAGGGTCAGCTGCTATTTTAACTTGGCTTATTCTGCCATAAATTGGGGTGAGAGATGGGCCATTTTACATCTCCAAACTCAGAGGGCTCAACAGCCACCAGGTTTGGTCCCAAGAAGTCTAAAATAGTTTTTCTTGAGCTTCTCTTTCGGGAAAAAAAAATGTTTCTCGGTAGATTTTCAACTTTCAAGAACACTTCCTGCAACAGAGATTTTGAAGGTGCATTTTCCTGCTTTTTGGAAAGGTTTCCAAGTGGTAACTGATGGAGGAAGTTATTTTTTAAATCAATTTTTATCCCATAAAAGTAAATCAAATTAAGACTCGGTAAACAAACACAGCTGCTCCTAAAATGTCGCTGTATTGATTCATAAAATCATGGAATATCCTGAGCTGGAAGGGACCCACAGGGACCACTGAGTCCAACTGCTGGCCCTGCACAGGACACTCCAAGAATCCCACCATGTGCCATTTCCAACATGAAACACTTCAGTACAAAACAGGGAAGATATTCCAGAAGAAATGTTTGTTTTTCCAATGCATCCCAGCCAGGATGCCTGGCTCAAGTTTTCTTTATTCTTAATCATCATTCCCTTTTTCTTCTTTTTAATTTCCTTTTTTCCCCTCTTTTCTTTTTTTTTTCTTTCCTTTTTTCCCCTCTTTTCTTTTTTTTCTTCCTTTTTTCTTTTTTCCATTTGATTTTGTTGGTTTTTTTGGTTGGTTGATTCTGGGTTTTTTTTATCTCTCCCAGGCAAAGCTTCATTGGCTCTGGAATCACCATCCCCACACCCTGAGCTGAGATTCATCCCATCATCTCTCCATCCGTTTTACGAGGAGTTGCTTTGACATTTTGCTCATCTTTTCGGGGAGAAATGATGAAGCGCCGAGCAATAAAAGCAGCGTGTGAGATTGTGTGATCCATTTTTCACCTTCAGAGACATTTAACTTCCCTGAATTCTTAACCAAGAGCTCACCCTTCATTCATCAAACTCAGCCATCATTTCAGTTGTTGCAAAACACCTTACACAGGCATATTTCCTTCTTTTCTGTGGTTGAATTATTTTTTAAAAAACTCTTTGGAGTGCCTCCTGATGCCTCTCTTTTAAGCCAGAAAATCCCAACACCTGTAAGAAAATTCTCCTTCATGAATTAAATGACACTGTGGGCTGTTTATGGACTTGTGCTGATAAAGGGGGCAGATCCACACTGATGATTACAGAGAAAGATCCTGAGATTTCACCTCCAAAGAGTCTCCAAACACCTGGAACACCCTTTTCCCCAATCCTATTACACACCCTTTAAAAGCTGTTAGGATAACTTCCCATCCTGGGACAAAAAACAAAATCTGTGTGAGCTCTTCTGCAAACAGTTTGTGTCCCCTCCAGACCATTAGTTTCTGTATATTTAACTTGAAAAGCAGCCCCATCATTTGGATCTCGTTCAGTTCATTAAAATCTCGTTTTACCTTCAAAACTGCCAAAAACTTCTCGCAGAGGAGGCCTGAGAGTCTCCTCCTGCATCCTCCCCATCACTGAGCAGAACGGCAGAAGGGCTGAAAACCCTCATTTTATTAAAGTTGTAAAGGAGTATTTCAGTATTTTTGCCTGACTTGCATTTAAAAATATGGAAGCAATCGAGAATACTTCCAAATATTTAAAGCAGGGGTTT
Source organism: Manacus vitellinus (assembly GCF_001715985.3). Lineage (NCBI taxonomy): Eukaryota > Metazoa > Chordata > Aves > Passeriformes > Pipridae > Manacus > Manacus vitellinus. The sequence goes on from NW_021938870.1 coordinate 441,284, forward strand.
GAAAACAATATTCATAGATCATCACTCTATTCTGCCATGCAGCTACTTTAGCTCTGTCTGGGGAATATTCTTGATCTATCACATTTTTGATCATGAGCTTTTCTATATAACGATGGCTGCTTGCATTTATTCATCAAAAGAATAGATAAAGAGTTCAGAAAAAGTTTATATTTTCTCCCTGTTGGCTCTGGCCTTAAAGGATCCATTTGAAAATCCTGCATCTGCAGGCCATAACACCACATATTCCACTGCCCCCATCACCTGTCTGCCCCGTGAGGTGATTAACTCTGTGATCACTCTAAAAATGTTTTATTTAGCGGATAATTGTAAGTACTGGTATCCACCATTTCCAAATCTCTTGCTTTATTATCCTTGTTCAAGAAGGTCTTAATATTTCAGTGATTTAGTGATCACTTAAAATGCCAGCCCGGCCATTAGGAGATACATTTCACCAGGCATTGCCTAATTTTATAGGACATTATTTCTTTATAAACAGACACATTACTCTGGAGCATTAATTAAACCTCTTTGCCCATTATGAACTCCATTTGGAAGACAACAACATAACCGACCGCTGGCCCCTGATGGATGAGTCTGCAACTCCACTCCAAAGAGCTTCCCAAAGAGTGGGGCTTCCAGGAGCCGGGAACATTATGCCACGGAGAGCAGTGATTTGTTGGAAAGAAAGCGGCTCATGAATAAAACATGGCATTTGCACTTCAGCAACCCAGTTTGCTAAACTGTTTTGCATCAATAACCCGGCACTAAAAAAGCTCTGTTTATTACCGGGAGCCCCTAAGGCTTTTTTGGAATTAGAATCACATCTCAGCCCCCCGTTTGTAACGCTCGGGGTTGGAACAAACTGCAGCTGTTACATCACCGGGGCGAGTCCTCACCCAGAAACTTCTCCTGCACACGTGGCTGAAGAGACTTTAGGGTTTTTCACATTTCCACCAAAAAGACACGACGTTTGGAGCAGTCACAGGACATTTAAAGCGATCACAGGACGGTCCATCCCCCACCTCTCCACCCCTCCACTTCCAGGACTGGAAACTCTCGGGGCACAACCACTGGAGATCCAGGCAGATTGCCCCAAAAATGCCCTCAGGAAGCAGAGTTTGTCCTCTCAGCGGGAGATTAATTCAGCCTTCCCAGCCCCTCCCTGCACCAGCACACCATGAATTAGTAAAGGCTGGGATTTCATAGGATCCCACAATCCAAGAATGGTTTGGGTTGGGAGGGACCTTAAGGCCCATCTCGTTCCACTCCCTGCCGCGGGCAGGGACACCTTCCACTAGCCCAGGTTGCTCCAAGCCCTTTGCAACTATCCCACAGTCCCTGCACCAGAATCCAACATTTACAGACTCCCAAGGCTGGAGGAATCCCAAGCCTCTGTCCCTGTCTACTCCCAGTGAATGCTCTGGAGCATCCCCCCTTTCACCCCGAGAGAGCCACTTTTACAAAACCTTCTGCAGAGAAATAAAACCCCCAGTTCTCATTACTGGCTTGGCTATTTGAGCCTTTCCATATTCTGTCCTCAGGTGTGCACAGCCTGAGTTACTGTCCCAGCCAGCTCCCTCCTGCATCGTTTCAGAGGCCGCGACAGCGACTCCACAACCCGAGCATTCAGGGCAGCACCGAGCCCTGCTGTGTCCCAACATGCCCATTAAAAAGTCAATATTTATCAACAGAGCCCTCCAGACGTACACACAGATGTTCCCTATATTTAGGACAGGAAATAACCGTGGTTTCTCAGGTACTGCTGCGTGGAGCCGACTGGAAAATGATTTAGTGGTGCCTGTTACAGCTGAAAAAGCCAAAAAGCTGTTAAAGGCTGCAGGAGAAGGGCTGCCACAGCTGGAGGACTCTTGGCTGAGCTGAAGCAAAGGCCACCTCGTGGGGGTTGGATTTATGAGGAGCACAAAGTGTGCCAGGAAGAGCAGCATTCCCAGCCAGCAAGGAGACAAAGCAAATCTGGACTTCCACTCCTTGGGAACTCCACAGACACACAGGGCACCCTCATCCCGTGGCCACAGAAAGCAGCCCGGGTGGTTCCCAGTTATCAGAGCTGTGCCACGTCCCAGTGACACCCAGAGCTCCACCCAGGCCTGGAATAAACACAAAAATGCATTAAAAGAGAAAGGCAAGGCACGAGGGCTGCAGCTGATGTGGCTTCCCAGTTATCTGCAGGCACTGGGAGGATGGAGCTGACAGGGAAGGACGTGCTGGATGAAAACCTTAAAGGAGGAGGCTGAACTTTTCCCTCTCACAGGCATCAAAACATGTCCATGGAGCACACAAAGGCCATCCCACTGCCTTCCTCTCCATCCTTGTTCCCTCAGGTCCAAGTACAAGATCTCTGGCTGAAGGGAATCCACAAAGGAACCCTCCCAGCACAACAATCTCCCCAGACCCAAGGGAGCTCGTTTGGAATCAGCAGGAAAGCTGCAAAAACAGCTGTGGAAAGTGATAGTTCAGGAGGGACTTGGAGGCTTGGAATAGAGATAATGCCATGGGGACATCCATCTTCAGGCAGAGGGAGGAGAGACACTGCAGAGGTGGATGGAGCTGCTCCAGTGCTCCCAGTCCCTCCTCTGCTCCCCCCAAGTGCTCAGACCCAAACCTTCAACTCATAATCCTACCACCATCCCAAACCTTCAGCTGATAATCCTCCCTGCTTCCCAAATCTTCCTCCAAGCCCCTTATGCACACAATCCACCACACCAAAACAACCAAGGCCAGCTTGGATGGGGCTTGGAGCAACCTGGGCTGGTGGAAGGTGTCCTTGCCCATGGCAGGGGGTGGGAATTGAATAATCTTTAAGGTCCCTTCCAACCCAAACCGTTGAGCGATTCTACGATTCGATGAATTTAAGTGGAATAAAACTACACTTCTTGTCTGGGGAGTTTTTGGAGCTCTGTGCTTACAGTGCAAAAAGCCTCCAAAGCAAAAACCGCAGTCCTGTTTCATCAGTTACATAATTACTCTGCTCCCACTAATTAGCAGCTGCCTGTAAACAGAACTTTCATCCCAGAAGACATTCCCTGTTCGGAGCAGGGCTGAAAATGCAAGTCAGGCACTGCTCTGCTGCTCCATCCAATGTCCTTAATAATCCTCAGCACTCGTCCTCCTGTGCTCAGAACCATCTACAGTGGCAAGCTAAGAAAAACCCTGAGCACTGTTCAGCTTGAAATTAGGAGGAAAAGCAAATGTTTAGGGAAAATATGCTCAGATTGGGGGGGGAAAAAAGATGCTTATCTGGGCCAAATAGTGACAAATTGCTCCCGCTGCTGTCAGACTCAGAGAGACCTTTTTAGCAGAGGAAGGCACGGAAGAAATGGGGTGTTTTACTCAGCAGAAAGAGCTGAGACTGATGCAATTAAATCCCTGAGGGTCTAAGGGTAAATGCAGCCTCAGTAATGAAAGCAAAGAGGGGGATCTGCCTCCGGATAATTCAGTGTTCATTTTGATGCCAACGGGATCAGAGTCCAAACGTGGAAACCTGGATCCTGCAAGCAGAGAGGTGAGGGAGGGACACAAGGCAAGGGTGGGGACAGACTTACTCCCAATCCTCATCCATGAGGCCCCATGTGGAATAGAGGATGGGATCAGGGAAGGTCTGCAGGGATCCCACACCATGGAGCGAGGCTGGAGCGGCAGCAACGGAGATCTCACAAAACCCAGGAGGTTCCATCCCTCCAGCCAACACCTTTAGAAGAGCTAAACTCTCTAAAACACCACAGTGTTTGACAAGGAGAGGTTATTTCATCCCGAGACAGATGTGAAGTGCCCTCATCAAGGCAAGGCAGCGACCCTACAATCCAGGCTTGTGGCAATGCAGCTTAAAAATGTCACTTAGCAGAGCTGAGGGACAGGACTGCCCTTCTAACCAGCTATTTCATACATGCATAAGCCCAAAATTTCCTGCTGGAACATTCCCTGTGAAGTTCAACATGACTGCAAAGGGTCCATCTCTTTTGCTGCACGGAAATGAAAATTATATGGTTTTTTTAGCACCACTCTCAAGGAAAAAGCAGCACAATTACAGTCCTGGTGGCTGGATGGTGGCATTGCCTGAAGACCCTGAATTCACCATTTCCTCGGGCACAATCAGGGAAATTACTTGAGCACCTATAAAAAACATAAAGTTAAACTTCTTCAGTAACTTGCTGAACAGCAGCTGCTGTAACTTGAGTCTAAAAACAAGCTCCAGAGCAGAGAAAATCATTTCCATCTCCATCAAAAACTGGGAGGCTTCTTCATTGTGCAAAATACACAGTCTAGGAATAAACTATAATTCAATTTAAGTAAAGAACAGGTTAATCAGCTTGCTGGATTCAGCACAAGATTCCAGAAGGAGTTTCCCAGCCCTTGATAACAACTCATCTCCAAATGGAAAGGTCAACCAGGTTTTAAGGACTGCAGTAACCTGCCTGCTTCTCCCAGAGAGTCCTTGTCCTGGGACTTCATCTCCAAAGTTCATTTCTAGGCTAAATTCCAGGAAGATTTAAAGTAATGCCAGTAAAAATTAAGACACTAATAAGAGAGGATTGGCTCCACTGCCAGAGGGCATTTCCATGGAACTAATGAAAGCCAGAGGGAAAATCCTTCCTCTACCTGAGTCCGAGTTTGGAGCCAAACTGCAGGTGGACTGAAAGGAAAGTCACTGAGGATTAGTCAGGAGTGACCACTCCAAGGAAAGCAGATCACCCCCAGTTAATTCAGTCCAGACATTTTGTCATTATTCCATTATTTCATTATTCCATTATCTCCCCAGATAATGCAGTCCTGGGCTCATGGGGTCTTCCATCCTGTCCTGATGGGAACGTGGGGTCAAGGAGCTGAATGTGGCAGGTCTGAACCCCCTGAGAAGACCCCCACCAACCCCAGCCCAGACCTGCCCCTCATCAGGCTCCTCTGAGGGGGCTGCAAACCTGGATTTGCAATTTTTAACAGAGTTTGCTCCCACCCAAAACACCTTCCTGCATCTGGGAGCAGATCCCACATTAGGATTCTCCACCATTCCCTGAGCACGGGGCTCCTGAAGCCACAGCTCCAAGGACAGTCAGGGCCATCAGACGGTGCTTTAAACATCAAAGGACACAGCCCAGAGGGGGTGGACACCTCCAGCTACAGCACTGATCCTGATCTGAGGGTTTTTTTTCTTTTTTTACACAAATTGTGCTGGAGGTGATTAATGAAACAACTCGGGGCCGCCACAGCCTCCTGTCACAAGGTCCGTGAGCACAAGGCAGAGGTCAAAAGCGAACCCTCCTGGAACACCAGTAAAAAGCAGTTTTCTTTCCCCTTCAAGGACTCGACATGCAGAATTCTGCACAGCAAAGGGTTGCCCGTAGCGAGGCTCGCAGGCTAAACTTGGACTAATTATTTGCATCTTCGCCGCTTTGCAAACCTACAGAGGGATCCAAGCTCGCCATTCCTCTCCATCTGAGCCTTTATTTTATTAATGAAAGCGCTAGCAGAAGAATGACAAGTCTATTTTAATGATTCCATTCCCCTAATTTATCCAGCACAGGCGCCGTGTGGATCAGCAGATCAGCAAATGAAGCTTGTTAGTGCGTGTGTGTGTGTGGATGCAACTCGTGCACACAGGCACTAACAAGCTTGATTTGCTGATCAGCCAACTTGTAAGCTTATTTAAATGATCCTACAGCTCTAATTTGCTTTTTTTTTTTTTTTTAAAAAAAAAAAAAAAAAAAAGAAAAAGAAAAAGGAATTAATTTTCCCATCAGCATTTTTACACAACCCCCTTGCTCCCTCACGGAAACAGGTAACTCAATAGAATTAAAACTCTGCCAAGAGGGAGCCGTGGGATAAAGGTTTCAAATTTCAGGGAAGGAGTAATCCCTGGACCACCTGCAGTCAGGCAGAAGCATCACCAGGAAAACAAATCCCCTGCCCTCAGCTCAGCTCCACCATCTGCCAACTTCTGCAGGAGGATCCAGGCCCTCCTTTCAGAGACCTCCCAGCTCATCCACAGCCTTCTATCCTCCTCAATTCCTTGAGCACTGCTCAAACCTCTTCACAGGCTCGTTCTCCTCCATCAAACCTCTAAATTTAGGTGTTTTGAGTGTGCAGCTCCCTTCAGATACACAACTCCAGGGGGGTAATTGAGCCCTCAACTGTTTCCCAGGGGTGTATCAAGTGTTTATCACTTATATTATGTGAGCAATGTCAGGGGGGAGACCCAGAGCCCTGCAGAGAAGAAGGTGATGAAAAGGATAAAAAAAGCTCCGTGAGGGAACTCTCCAACTTCCCAGAAAAGGCAGACAGCAACTCTGTGAGGAGAGAAGTGGTGCCACTCACAGCACCTGTCAGGAAGGGGCTTTTTCTTCCCCCCAACAAACCAAGCAAACAACAAAAAAAAAAAAGAAATCCAAATTCAGACACCAAAGATAACAGCAACAAATGGGAAGATGTTTTCATGAAATTGTGGTTTAATTTTCTTCTGCTGTGATTTGTGTCACTCATCTCTCCCAGTTTTAGGTCAAAAGTTTTTTTTTTTATCAAGCAAAAGGTGTTTCTCCCATCCAAAGCTTTCCTCAGAAAACTTGGCTTTTCAGCCAACATGAACTAAAAATAGCGAAGTGATCTCATTCTCTTTTACATCTTCACATGCTCAGCACAGCAGCACCTTCCAAGGGCTCGTCCCATCAGAGTTCTCCTTGGAAATTCAGTGTTTCAGGTCAAACTGAGGCTATTTCGTTCATTCCACAACCAGGAGCTCACGGGGACTTTTCCAGGCGACTCTGCCCAATGGTCATTCCCACAGGATCCAGCATCTTCCTCTACTTCGAACAGCCACAGTGTTCCCTGGCACTGCTCAGCCTCTGCCTCCATCCCAACTAAAGCTGAGAGCTCTGGTCAGTGCAATTCCCACCTGGATCCCACCCTGAGAGCACCAGTTTGGAAGGACACCATCCCCACATTCCCAGGGCCGGCTCCCAGGCTCACCTGCCCCTTCCAGGCTCCCTCTACCTGTCTGATATTCAATCTCCCCAGGATCATCGTGCCCTCCTGCCTGGGGTAGGGTCAGGTCTCACACTCGTGTTGGACACTTCTTCAGGCTCCTCCAGAGCCCTCAGAGAAAGTGAAGCCAATCTCTGACCCTCCCTCCAGCCACTCCCAGCCTGGATCCTCCAAACCCACTCCAGGTGCTCAGCTCCCTCCCTCCCTCCCTCCAGCTGAAGCCCATCCCATAGTTTCCCCGCTGTCATCCTCCTCCTCACATCTCCTGCTGCCAGCTGATCTCCACTGGGAAGGACACATCCACTTGCCTCAGTCCAGCTGGGATTTGCAGTTCCTGACCTGTACCCACCCCTGGGCTTCAGCTGTCACCTCCAAACCATCACTCACAGACACAGGTCATGGCTGGGTCTCCCACCGTGGGACTCCCCTCCCTTGTTCCTCAGCCTGGCTCTGAATTTCAGGAGCAGCTCATTTTTTTCCCAGCCTCAAGCATCTCCTGCTGGTTTTTCCTTTGTCACTCCAGAGGAAGCTTCACCTGCTGCTGCACAAGAGAAAGGTGAATTTTGGGCATTCCCAGGAATAACAAACCTAACCTGTGGTCACCAGGGAGGGAGGGAGGCAGGCAGGGCATAGATGGGCATTTGGCCCATCTGAAGGCACTGAAACAACTGCCCAAAATCTTGTATATTTGTGCCAACATGACATGAACCTGGTGCTCAGGTGTAACCCAAGAGTTTGGTGGGTCTCCATGTGCTTTTCCATGGGATCTGGAGCACGTGTGACTAAGCCAGTCAAAGTCATCTGCTTGCAGGGTGTAGCTCTTCATGCAAAGGTGTGTTTTACTGGTATTTATCCATCTGGTTTTCCATGAGTTGGAAATCAAACCTTGGCCAAATGTTGCCCCTCTGGTGGGGCTGTGCTCCCATGGGAATGGGGGCTTTTCTGCCTCCACATGGTGCTTTGTTTATAGGGCAGATTCCAGTGCTGAGGAGTCCATCCCACAACCATCTTTTCTGGTTGTGGGTTTTCCGGTTTTCTGCATCTCTTCCATCCCATCCCACCTCTCTGGGATCTCTCAGTTCCATGAGTTCAACCCAGTCAGCTTCTGTGGCTGCTGCTCATCCTCATCTTCCACGTGGCCACTTCCCAAATCCATCAGTGCTGGGCAGGCACGTGCCTGCCCTCCCTCCCTGCAAATTTAAGGCTGCAGAGTCTCTCCCTTCCCTTTAATTTAGTTTAAAAACCAATTGAATTTATTGGATGACAGCAGTTATCCTCACAGACATTCCCTCTGCAAACCTCACCCAAACAGATGAAAAACTAGGATGGGAAACTATTTGCAGCTCCAAAGAAGGAAAAGAATTCCCAGAGTTGGAAAGGAGCCACAGGGATAACCCAGTCCCACTACTGGTCCTGCACAGACACTCCAACAATCCCACCCCGTCCCTGAGAGCGTTGTCCAAACCCTCCTGGAGCTCTGGCAGCCTTGGGGCCGTGCCCACTGCCTTGGAGAGCCTGTTCAGTGCCCAATCACCCTCTGGGGGAAGAAAAATAGGAAGTTTTCCAGGTCCCAGACAAATCACGGAGAACATTCAGGCACTAAAAACACACAAAGTGTTCTGCTGACTGCTGAGGGATTCAGCAGCACAGGACACGATGGATCAGCACAGACAGTGATATGGGCACTGCCCAGAGACTCATCTCTGTCCTCTCTGATTCGCTAAAAAAGGGAGCAGGTACCTCACAGAAATTAATTTCTACACTGGATTTAAAAAGAAAAAGGAAAATACTCTCCAGGAAGTGACAGAGCAGGAGACTGCCTGTCCAGCCATGGACACTGCAGCAAGAGGGTCACTTGGTTTGCTCAGCCTGGAGAAGAAGAGGCTGAGAGGAGACCTCATGGTGGTCTCCATCTCCCTCAGGAGGGGCAGTGGAGGGCCAGGGGCTCATCTCTGCTCTCTGTCACCAGTGAGAGGACCTGAGGGAACAGCTGGA
>NW_021938870.1:451383-452510 GCF_001715985.3 Manacus vitellinus
CAAGTCCCTCTCCAGCTCTCCTGTAGGCTCCCTGTGTCTGTGTTAACCCAGGAGGGGTTAAATCCCATACAAATTCTTGGGATGCTCATCCCAGCCCCCAGACAGTCCATCCTCTGCTAAAGCTGCACAATTCTTTGCAGACAAGTGCTCTCTGGCACAGCCAGGAGCTGCTCTCAGAACGTGCCCCCTCCTCCTTGTGACCGAGACAACTGCACAGTTCCTCCTAAATTTGCTTTGAAAAACGTTTCTAAGGGTTCATATTCAGCCAAATCAATGACTGATTTTAGCAGAGAAACAAAGTGATGAGTGCTGACTGATCCAGGCATTTTCCTCCTCGGTGGTCCTTGATGAGAACGGATTTTCTTGGCAGTTTCATTGGTTTCAGCCTCACCAACAGATCCTTTTCCTCCATCAGGTCATGACAGTCCAGCCAGGGGTTTCCCAGGACTCTGAGGGCTCTTCAAAACCTCCTTTCAGCATAAAAATGCATATCCCAAATAGCACAACTGTCTCCAAACAAGCCCCTGGCACCATGAGAATTAAAACACCAGACAAGAGTTTCTCATTTCTTGTGATTTCCTGTGGAAAAGGGTCAGAAACCTGAATGGATTCACTCAGCTGTAGCTGCTCCAATGAATTTTTTTATCCTTTTCTTCTACTCTGGTGGGACTATTCCTTTTCCTTGATCCAATAATGTCAACATTTCTGACACAGAGGTCTAATAAATGAGGAAATCCCAAATTTCCCCTCTTCCTACAGCACAGGGTACCCCTACTGCAGCCTTCCCTACATCGGTGCATATGGAGACCTCTCCCAAAATCCAGGCAAATAAACTCTTCACGAGCCCATTTGCAAAGTGCAAATGAAACGAGGCAGCTGCTTTTCACCATTTCTGCCCCCCAAAAAGGCCACACAGTATGGATTTGTGGTGGGACAGAGTCAGCCTGAAGCACTGGGCTTCCCACAGATCATCTGCCCTCCTGTTTGTGCCACACAGGGATCTAAACTCAGAAACTCTCTAGAAATCCTTCCTCAGACACTCAGACCTACTCCCACAAGTCCAGGTTAAAATCAAGTGTCAAGATTTAGGTGGGATATTGGGAAAGAATTCTTGGCTGGGAGGGTGG
>NW_021938870.1:454100-460182 GCF_001715985.3 Manacus vitellinus
GCGGGATGACATGGGATGAACACATCACAACACAGAGCAGGGATTTGGAGCCAGGGGCTCCTCTGGAATTCAAATTTGGTGCAGAAACTAGATATTAACACCCGGGGATGAAAGCAAATCAAGGCTCATCAGGGAGCAAGTTCAGTAGCCACGAACACCTACCACGTCACCCTGTCCCGAAACGCTCGCCCACATTCCTGTTTGGATCCTCCCATTTCTCCCAGTAGCAGCTCTGAGCAGTGGGATGGGATGAACACATCACACGCGAAGGCAAAGCAGGGATCTGGAGCCAGGAGCTCCTCTGAAACCCAAATTCGGTGCAGAAACCAGATATTAACACCCATGGACGAAAGCAAATCGAGGCTCATCAGAGAGCAAGTTCGGCACCCACAAAGACCTTCCGCGTCCCAAAACGCTCTCCCACCTCCTGCACAACATGGTGCTCTCTTTCCACCTCTCTTGTAGGACCACTAGGATTTATTATTCTTCTTCCTGTGAAAAAAAAAAGTGAAAATAATTGAGACTTGCCCTGTAATTCACCCCAAACCTGGAGCAGGGCTGCCTGGCGTGGTCTCTTCTCCGGAGAGTCTTGACGGGAGTCAAGCAGAGTAAATCCCATTACAGTCGTGCTCAGGCCTTTGGGCTCAGCTCCTTCCCATAGTCATTTGTCAAGTGCTTTTCATCTGAAACATGATTCTGGGATTCAATTACTTTACAAAGTCAATATTTTAGGTCACAGCTTATGCATCAACAAAGACATCTCCTGGGATTAGAGTTTAGCCTGGTGGAGCTCTAAGTAATGTTCCCTGCGCTGCTCCAGCCAGAAAAGTCGATAAGATCCGTTTGTTTGCCCCACATTTCACTCTCAGAGGCTGCAAAATTATTGTTCACTTCTGTAAGTTTAAGCCATTGAGAAGGAGAAAATGTTTCTGGCTTCATTATTTCCAGAGAGGTAAAAACAGGATTGCTCCTCTCTTTGTTCTCGGCAATACTTTGCTCCTGCTGAGCTGACAAACAGGCACAGGTCGAGGAATTCTCTCAGGATGGGGTTTGACCACGGAAAGGGTCATCATGAGGGCTGGAGCATCATTTAACCCCCTTGCAGAGGTGGATTTTTGGGATCTGAGGCAAGATTTTGGTGCTGGAGAAGCCTCCAGTCCCTTTTCATTTTCCAAAGCTCCCAACCAGGCAATGTTCAACCTGTGTTGCTGGTACAGGCAATGTACTCCCAAACCAGTGAGAACAAATCCTGAATCCAGTGTCTAAACCCTCTGCAGTTGGATACACCACAGAAAACAGCTCATTTTGGGGGAGATCCTGCAGGTGGCTGAAAGTCTCCCAGGTCCCTCCCAGAGAGGCCAAGGACAATCCAAGGTCAGAGACCATGAAAACCCAAAGAATTTGGCTCTGCTCTGGGGGGGGTTAAAGGAGTCATCTTAAAGACCAAACCTTACAAAAGGAACCAGGACACAGGTGGGAGGCAGCTCAGGTTAAAGGTAAATGTTTTCAGAGCTGGAATGGGAGGGAGAATTCCAGCAGCCTTATAAAAAGCACTGCCCTGGAATGTTGTGCAATCCAGACCACTCATCCAAAACATCCTGGAGCACAAAGGAGGGAGGAGAAACCTCAGAGTTTGGTCCCTTTATTCTTGCAAAGGGCAGCCAGCAAAGGAAGAGGGGGGAAAACAACTATTTGGGGTCAAAGACAAGGTTAACCAGGGGAATATCTCAGGATAAACTGGTCACAAACACATCCAGGCTGCAAACTCAGAGAGTTTCTAATGATCAAAAGGGAAAAGTTTAGAAGAGCTTTCTAGGGAAGAATAGGAGAGAGGGAAAATGTCTGCCTGGTTTTTTTGGAATAGCAGATACCTGGAGCTGGAGCCTCCCACCCTCTGCTCCAATATCTCAGGTTTTTCACTAAGCAGTACAAATATAATTCTTCCGGGTTTTAATTAAAACCTTCAGGCAATCTAAGAGGGGAAAAAAAAAAAAAGGTTCATCCCTCATTTGAGATGGGGGGGGTTTCTCTCCCTCCTGATCAGGAAACGTGGCTCAATACTAAATTAAATCTTTCAAATTCTATTTTTTCCCTCGAAATCATCCAAACAGCAAATTTAGTCTTTCTTTAACAGGCTGTCTATTGATCTCTGCCAAGGCCACAGCACTTCATAAATCTCTGCTGAAGACAGAAAAGCATAAAAAAAAATAAAAAAAACCAAAACAAACAAACAAACAAACAAAAAGAGGATTAGAAGTTTATACAACTCTGATCTCTTCCCATGGAAAAACTTCCAAACCCAGAAATGTGTTTTCAGCAAAGAGAGAGCCTGCAGAAGTCAGTTCTCTCAGCAGGACCACCACGGCTCTCAGGGTGGTCCAGGAGCATCCACTGCAAATCCAGCTGCAAATCCAGGGCTGTCCCACAGAATTGCAGGGCCATTGCAAGCACTGCAACACCTCTGGCATCAAAACCAGCAGCTCAACCCCCTGCAACACCCACCATGAAAGACCTTTCCAAGCAAACAGAGCCTCGGGACTTGTTTCGAGACCTGATCCCAGGGGACTGAGATCAACCTGCCCCAAGAGCTGCTTTCATCCCATCAAACAGAGTCAGGGTCACTAAGGTTGGAAAAGCCCTCTAAGAAGGAGTCCAACCATCCCCCAGCACTGCCAGTTCCACCACTGCCCCATGTCCCCAAGTGCCACATCCACAGGGCTTTGAAATCCCTCCGGGGATGGGGACTCCACCCTGTGCCAGGGCTGGACAGCCCTTTCCATGAGGCAATTTTCCCTAATATCCAACTTAAACCTCCCCTGGAGCAACCTGAGGCCGTTCCTGGGAGATGAGACCACCCCTCATCTGTCTACAACCTCCTCTCAGGGGGTTGCAGAGCCAGAAAATCCCCCCCCGAGCCTCCTTTTCTTCAGGCTGAGCCCCCCCAGCTCCCTCAGCCACTCCAGATGCTTCCCCGTGTCTACTGGGCCAGCATTCCTGGATTTTGGCTTCCACCAGCAGCCCAGCGAGGAGGAAGAAGAGGGATGAAGGTTCCTTTATGCCTTCAACAACAGGAGGAGAAGCTACACCGGGAGAACCCACCACGTGTGTTGAATTTGGGCTCCTCGGGAAGGGAAAACAAGCCTGGCCGTTTAGCAGCTCATCGGGATAACCTGGCATTTCCTGAGATTGCCACAGCTGTAGTTAGGGCTAAACCACCTCCTGGAACTGGGAATAGCATCGCAGACTTATCCAGGCCACCCACCCAAAATCACCCCGGCCCAAAACCAGCCCCCCCTCCAGAAGAGCTGGAAAGGCTGAGCCCCTGCAGGGAGCCTTTGTGTGGGTTTTCAGAGCGGCTTTAGCAGCTCGTTATCACCAAACACTCAGGGAAGACTCTTCAATTAGCACAAGTTCCTAAAATTAAGGGATTTAACAGCAGCAGCAGCAAGGTTTAGCACCAGATAGCAGAAAACACCCCGCTTTGACACTCTTTACCCATTGATAAGGGTTGATAAAGCTCTGAGCTTCACAGGCATTTTCCGGCAAATGAGCCATAAAATAGGATAGTTTTAGTATTATCCCTAAATGGTGAAAACCTTCCAATTATGCTCGAAGAAAAATTAGTATATCCTGCTAATTATAGCATCCGTGTCTTGGATTTGTTTGAGGAGAAGCTCACTTCAGCTAAAATAAATACCAACTTGGAAGGCACGGCAGGGGGTGGAAAAAAAAAGAAAAAAGAAGAAGGAGAATGAGAAATATTTGGAAGATCTGGAGCACACGGAGTGACTGAGCAGCCCAGGTGTTGTGGGAAGCTGTGGGAGCCCCATATCTCCAGCAGCTCCTTCCAGCCAGGACCAGCCTGGTCCCAAATTACCTCCAGTGTGCACCCACATCACATCCCAGCTCCATCTGCATCCCAAAACTGGAGCCTTTCTCCAAGCTGGGATGTGCAGCCACCTCCATAGGATGCCCCGCACGTGTCAGGATCTGTCCCAATCCAAGTGACTCTTCTCCTGCTGCCGTGGGAAAGATGAGAAGCCCGGGTGGGAAGCAGAAGGAGGAGCTGGGAGTCCACAGACAGTAAATGGCTCTTGGCAGTACTGCAGGTTTAGGGGCTCCCCAGGACAAGGATGGGCTCGCTCATAAATCATGGAATATACTCATAGAATTCCCTGAGTTGGAAGGGACCCACAAGGATCATCCAGTCCAACCCCTGGACCTGCCCAGGACACCCCAACAATCCCCCCCTGTGCCCCAGAGGATCATCCAAACCCTCCTGGAGCTCTGGCAGCCTTGGGACCGTGCCCACTGCCCTGGGCAGCCTGGGCAGTGCCAACCACCCTCTGGGGGAAGAACCTTGTCCTGAGATCCAACCTAAACCTCTCCCTGACTCAGTGAGGTGATAAAGGCCTCAGGATTAAATAATAGGGTTAATTCTTATTAAAAGAAGAAACCATTTAATAATAAAATTGTTTTTTCTAAAATGTTCAATTCTGCCTTCAGGAGTTGCTCAGGAGGGAGACCCCACAGCACAGTCAGTGACCAGGACCCAGAACAGAGCCAGGCTCAAAATATGTGATAAATACCCTCAGTCATCACAGAATGTGTGTTTAAGGCCATTTCCTCCCTGACAGATCAAGGAGAGGTTTGGGAGCCACTGTCAGTTCTATTTGCAGCAATCTGGAATTAACCTCAGGACCTTCTGTGCTCTCCAGGAGGGATCACTGTGTCCAGGCAATGGATCAAAACAAACCCTGAACCAAAATCATGGAATCACAGAATGGTTTGGGTTGAAAGGGACCTTAAAGCCCATCTTGTTCCAACCCCCTGCCATGGGAAGAGGCACTTTCCACTATCCCAAGTGTCCAGATACAAGGGAATTGTCCCAACAACACGTTTAGAGTATGGATACAACCTTCAGGCAGCATCTGGACTAATAGGGCCAAAGGCTCAGTATCCACAGTAAATAGTCCCCTACTACGTCAAGGACATTTCCAGGAGCACTGGAATCCCCACTCACCCATCCCCATCCCCATTCTCATCTCCAGTGGTAACTCTCAGAGCAAATTCCTGGGAATTTTTATGTTGGCTGTGAAAACGACCCCCCCTCCCCCCCAAAAAAAATCATTTCCTACAAGAATTCTGCAGAGGGCTCTGTTTTGACTGACAACCCCGTCCCCAAATTTAGCTGCCCGAACCCAAAAGGAGCGAGGTGTGTAAGTGGAAGCAGAGAAACTGTTCCAGGGTGGAAAGGGATGAATATTCATGGCAGTGTTTGGGTTGCATCTGATCTATCTTTGTAACAGACGTTTTGCTCCCGCTCGACAGGGCTGGAGCTCTAAAGAGCGACAGCAAGGAGGAGTGTAATTAACATAAATGCCGGTAATTAAGGATGCAAATGCAGTAGGTGTCACTTGGGAATTTCAGCAGGAGGGTGGGAGAGCACGGAGGATCCCCGGGGAGCAGGGAACGTGCCCCCCTCACCCAATTACACGTAAAGATGTAGTAAGTGTTCCACTCCACACAAAGAGAAACGCAGCCCAGGCAACAACATTCCCGGAGATTTCATCCCACAGGGGAGGAGGGAAGCTGCATTTTGTGCTTCCTCTAAATTTCTGTGTCCCAGTGATGAGCAAGAGCAGCACAAACAAAGCCCTGCAAAGGTTCGTGAGACCTCTCCCAGCTCCTTTTCTGCAGGAGCAGCTGCCTGGCTCCAGCCAAAAGTGAGGGTATCCAAGTCCAGGAAAGGGGCTACAGGAGGAAAAAAGCAGGGAATGAACAGCACAAGTCAACAGACTTTGTAAAACAGAAGGCAAAAAACCCAACACAGACTAAAATTCCAAGTGGAATTCCAGGACACTGTAAAACCAGGAGGAACGTGGGAATGGGTTGGGGTTATTGGCTCTTGCAGCAAAAGAGGGAAAAGAGGGAAAGCAGGAGGAAATCACCTCTTTGGAAGGATGTGTTCTGCAGCACATATTAATATCCACGGGAATATCCACGGGAATATCCACAAGAATATCCACAGATCTATCCCAAACACATCCAGGCTAAAACAGTGCCAACGTTCCTAAACTCA
>NW_021938870.1:461926-464981 GCF_001715985.3 Manacus vitellinus
TAAATGAGCAGGGAATTTAGGACTGGGCTCATGGGACTGGGAAGGGGGAAAGAAAAACAACAGTGTTCATCCTAAGACCTGCCTTTCAGGCTGGAAATGGCAGCAATCAGCTTTGCTTCCCCAGCTCCGTGAAAGGGGTTTCCTTGGAGCATTTTGTGGTTGTTCAGTTCGGGAAAAACCGATGAGAGGCCACTGGGGTCCTACTGACGTGTGGATGTGGCACTTGGGGACATTAGTGGTGGCCTTGGCAGTGCTGGGTTAATGGCTGGACTCGATCTTAGAGGGCTTTTCCAACCTGAGTGATTGATCCAACGATTCCAGGATGCTGCAGAGCATCTCCGAGCTGTTCATCTCCCGGGGTCGTTCCCTGGGTGGAAAATTCCCTACATCAGACATAACTGCTGAGTTGGAGAGCAAATTTACCTCCAGCTTTGCCATAAATTAGCAGCAGGCAGATCAAATCCCTTGCTCCTGCCACCCAGCTTTCAAGAAACAGGATGGAAAAGCCAGCTTTTCCATGGATCAGTGAGCTCAGGGACAGTTTTTCCAAAGCCCTGTGCCACTCTCCCTGCTGACCTCCTGAGCCATCTCAGGTACCCACACAACTTTCCCCTCCTAAAAACTTCCTCACCACCTCGATTTTTGCCTTTTTTGTTGGTTTTTGGTGGGTTTTTTTACCTCCAACATGTTGCCACAGCAACCCCAGCATTTCATCAGAGCTCCGAGGAAAACTCATCTCCAATTCAGCTGCTCCATGGAAACCCATCTCCCAGCCCTTCTCCCCACCCCTGCCCAGAGCTGGACCATGGGGTTCTCACCACGTGGGTAAGGACAGGGGGGTTGGAAGTGCTGTGGAGGGACCTTCTTGTGTCCAAAAAACCCTTTGCTATCCCCAGCCCTGCAGTCAAAGCCTCTGCAGTGCAGCTGCGATGCCAAAAATGCTGAGTGTGCAGGAAAGGGGGTTCCACGTTGGCAACCAGTGCCCATTGCAGGAGAGATCCCATCGGGAACAATTCCCTGGTTTGCTGAAGTCTTAACACTTGATCCATAACCTGCTGAGGGCAGCAGGACACTTACAGCTGGTTTATGGCAAAACTGTGTCTTCCAACATCTCCCAAAACTTTTGTCCTCCACGTTGCTGCACATCTGCCAGGCATTCCACAGAAATCCCAGACTGGTTTGGGTTGGAAGGGACCTTAAAGGTCATCCAATTCCAACCCCTGCCATGGGCAGGGACACCTTCCACTAGCCCAGGTTGCTCCAAGACCCATCCAACCTGGCCTTGGACACTTCCAGGGATGGGGCAGCCACAGCTCCTCTGGGAACTTGTTCCTGTATTTAGAGCAATTCCTTTGGGGTCCAGTCCATCCACAGGGCCATTGGAATGACACAGCCAGCAGGACACGGGCAAAATGGCAAAAATTGCCTTTTCCAAGAAAATAATTGGATCCTTTAGTGGGTATTTTGCAGCACCCAAATCTTTCCGCTGTCACCGCGGTCATGATGCTTCCCAGCAAAAGCAAACCCTGTGGCTCCAAAGGGTTCTCCAGAGCTTTGGCTGGGAAAGATAATCCCAAAATAACCCAAAGAAGTGTCTAAACTGGGAAAATCTTTTCTCAAGGTGTTGTTGCCCTTTCTGATGGCAGGACAGGCATGAGGCTGGATCCCACCCCACCAGCACATCCCACCGGAGAACCCTCCACCCCTGACCCACCACAGAGTGAATCAGCCCGAGGATGAAGCGTGAATTAATCATTTAATATAAAATTAATATGCAATTAACTAATACAAAGTTATTAAATCAAAATCTCCTTCTTCAGGCACCAAAAGCCACCTGGCAGCATCCCACAGAGGTCTCTCCGTGGAAGTGCCACTCCCAGCAGTCTCAGGGTCATCCTAAGGATCTGCAGTTTCCATGGTATTTTTTTTATATATTTAAATTCAGGACACTCTGAAGAGTTCCTTGGCCAAAGTTCATTAATATTCCAAGTAAAACACCAAAGCACTTAAAAATGAGCAGGAATGAAGTGCTGTGCTGGCCTGCAGGTAATAAATATCACACAAAAAGTACAAGCAGAGTTCTGCCTCTTGGTTTTGCTCATTTTTTCCTTTGTTTCATCTGAATTTTCCCTCTCAGTTTCCCAGCTTTCTGCTTTTTTTCAAAGAAGAAATTCATTCTCTCCACAGGACCTCAGAGGAGGCAGGAGGACAAGAGAGGTACATCCTTCCCACCACCAAAACATGTTTCCCACTGTTGTTTCCCAATTATCTCTCTCATATCACAACAGCTCTTCTCTGTTTACCAATAAATTGCCAATGGATTTTCAGCCAGCTGGAATTTAAGATAAAATGTGTGTTAAGGTGTTTGCATTGAAAATTATTACTTTCAGCAGTTCATGGCTCATTTCTTTAAGATTAAAATGAGTGTTGTGGCAACTGGGGATAATTTCCCTGCGGGGAGGAGAGCACAGACCCGGGGGATGTGAGGAATAAGGCTCTGCTCCCAATGGATGTGTCCAAACTTGGGGAGTCTCATGTCTGTACCACCGAGGATGACCTTGAATGGGGTCCCCCAACCAGCTGGAGATGAAGCAGAGGTGGGGATGCCCCTCTTGGCTTTTCCTGGTTGTCCATGTTGAGTTCCCATCAGAGTAAGGTGCTGGGAGAGTGTCCTGGTCTGGACTGGCACCACTGGTGTCACATCTTCACTCTCTGCCCTTGGAACCAAGCAGATCTCTCTCTTTTGCCACTTAAACCTCACCATCCCGTTGGACTCCAGACATGGATTTGACCTCAGAGTTGCACTGGAACACTGGAAAAGTGAGATCCAGAAATTATCTGGATCTTTTCTGGCAGAAAAGGTTATAAAGCACAGGACTGGACACAGCACATGTGTGGAGCATCTCCCACCTCCTGCGCCCATCTCAGGTGTCCCAATGGGGAATCACAGAATAATTAAGGCTGGAAAAGACCTCCAAGATCATCAAGTCCAACCTTGGAATCCCACCACGCCAACCAAACCATATTGTCTACTTTGAACTCTTCCAGGGCTGTG
>NW_021938870.1:465468-466902 GCF_001715985.3 Manacus vitellinus
AGGGAATTCATTCCCACTTCCCAGGGCAGGAAGGGGCTCAGCCACCCCCAGGACAGCCGGGATCCAGCCCTTGTGGGTGACTTGGGAAGACAAACCCCATCGCTCCAAACATCTCCCAATTCCTCCTTTTTCCCCAGCTCCATGTACTGAGGATGATGCCACGTGCTCTGGGACATCCCTTGGATCAGCTGGGATCAGCTCTCCTGGATGTGTCCCCCTCCCAGTTCCTTGATCTCCCCCAACCCCTCTCTGGTGGGATGAGGAGCAGAACAGCCTCTGGCTCTGTGACAACCCCTGAATTATCAATCCTATTCCCAGCACAAACCCAAGGCACAGCCCCAGACCAGCTACCAGGGAGAAAATTAACTCTATTCCCAGTCCAAACCTTACATTCTCCACCCCTCATTCCACATTATTTATGTCATGCTCAGATCTCAAACTATCCAACACATCCTCATGAACTCCCACCCCCCCTTCCCATCCTTTGATGTAACACAGACATCATCCCCTTAGTCTATGAACCCTATAAATGTCTTTTAAATGTCCACAAAAATCCACAGAATGCCTTTTCCTGACCCAGCTCTATTGGAATTCCCTTGCAATCTCAATTAATTGACAGTAATTAAATCTGTTTTCATCCCATCAAGTGAAATGGAATATCTCTTTAATATTGTATTTCAGCCAAGGAGGTGAATAGACTTGTGATTAAAAAAGTTAACAGGCAATGGAACTGTAGAATCATGGAATGGTTTGGGTTGGAAGGGACTTTAAAGATCATCCAATTCCACCCCCTGCCATGGGCAGGGACACCTTCCACTAGCCCAGGTTGCTCCAAGCCCCATCCAGCCTGGCCTGGAACACTTCCAGGATGTTCTTTTTCAAAATCCCACTAAACTGGGGTTCTGAGGCTGTATCAAAGCCATCCAGGTTCCAATCCAGAGGTTCCCATCCAGAGTTTAATCCCACTTTCCCACACATCAGTGACATGCAGTGGGAGCTGTGGGTCCACGTCCCACCAAGGACCACCAGGACACCCTCACTCCAGATGGATTCTCCACCAAAGGGAGATCACAGCAAACACAGAGCAAGAAAATGTTCCTGTTGCAATTTTAACTCCATTTCCTAAACTTCCTTTCATTCACTTGTTAAAGTTTAATACATTCCTGGGAGATGGAGGGGGAGGGAACTGTCAGCGCTGCTTTAACTCTCCCCATGGCTCAGCTTTTTTTATTTGTGCTTCCACTCTGCACAGATAAATCTGCTTTTATCTCCCTCCTAGTTATCCAACAGCCTAAAAAATGCAAAAGCAGAAGGAAGGGGACTGACACGGGGTAGGAAACTCAGTGATGGCACATTTACTGCAAGGAGACAGAAAATCATGGAATCACAGGCTGGTTTGGGTTGGAAGGGATGTTAATGATCATTTCATTCCAA
>NW_021938870.1:468914-470831 GCF_001715985.3 Manacus vitellinus
CTCCCAGGGAGGAATTTCTTCCTCATATCTGACCTAACATACAGAAATCACCATTTTTCTTTCAGATTCCAGTTCTGCTCCTTCTGCCCCGAGGCTGCCTCCAGCAGGATGCTCCTGAGGTGCTCCATTGCCTCACCCTGCTCTCCCACCCTCGTACTTCCCACGAGTTGCTATCCCAGAATAACCATTTCAGGGTGCTCTAAAAACCATCTTTACATTAATTACCTGAAATAGCTGCCCAGACTCCCTTTCAGCAAATTGTGGGCTCCTTCTGGAACCATAACCAGCATTTGTGGGTAAGTCCATGTCTGGGGGAGAGAGGAAATTTAAAAGGAAAGAGAGAAATAAAGAAAGAAACTCTTTCTGTGCTGTGGTGGTTGAGTTAAATCCCTTTCAGTGCTGCCAAAACATGGAAACCAGCACTGAATAACCACAACAATCACAGGGTTGGGTGTTCACCAGGGGGCTGGGGTTGGAATGAGGGGGTTTTTAAGGTCCCTTCCAGCACAGACCATTCCATGGTTCTGTGGAAACTCAGTATCCCAGGCTCTTCTATAATGGACAGCAGGAGATCCGACCAGGGCTTTGCACACACTTCACCCCTTGCTGCAGAGGGATGTTCCTAAAAGGCCTCTGTCCTGTGCTCAGCCAGCTGTCCTCCAAAAATGTGGGAATTTAACACCTGTGCTGAGCTCTGCTCTTCTGTCAAATAGGGTGAGAACTCAGGAAAAACTCAGCAGTTGCATTTGTTTCATTTTCTGAGGAATCCAAGGCAAAAAACACAGTTCAACCCATCAAAAGAGAGAGCAAATGCCTGTTTTCACAGTCAGCTCCTGGGCCTGGAGAACAGGGAGACCCAAGAGGATCGTGAACCTCTGTGTGTGTGTGTGTTTTGAGCTTGAATTTTCATGTCAATAATCCATTTTTATGGAAATCACTGGTCTTCCACAACCAGCATTAAACCCACACGGCTTTAATCCACCAGCCAAAGCTCTGGCATCCACACTTTGACACCACTGGCACTAGAAAATCAAATTATCCCTGTCCTAAACCACAGAAAAGCCAGTTGTGACCACTGGCAAAGCCCCTCCTGGTCTCTGATGGTTGACAGCACAAGCCAAGAGCAAAATCCACATGAAATACACCCCCAAATTCTTAATTGTGAGGGTTCAGACCCAAAGCCAACCCCAAACCACAACGAGTGTAACTCCAGCTCACAACCACGCTTGGAAACGGCCCCGACACGTCAGCTGGGAAGGAAAGGTGTGATGGTGGGGGTTTTTTTCCCCCCTCTGCCAAAAAAACTTTGAACAGAAATAGAGGCAAATGAGTCCTCGGTGAGCACTGCAAACAGCTTTGCTTCCAGAAGCATCCAGCTCGCAGATGGAGCACCTTAAAAAAAAGAGCAGCACCGCCGAGGCGGGATGAAAAACGGCGCCGTTCCGTTCGGAATATCGTGATCCACATCTCCCTGCTGTTCCTGCCGGAGCTGGAGCGTGGCTGTGCAGGTACAGCTGTATCTGCAGCATCTCCCAACTGCTGCCTCCAGGCCAGCACTTAATCTGCTTCCCCTCTGTCGATAACATTTCTCGCTGCAGGTTCTCTCTGCTCCGACGCGATTTGCGCTCCCCGGAGCGGAGATCGGGCTGCCCGACAAGGAGAAGCCTCTTGCTGACACGCTGATGTGCTTTTCCCATCTCCCAGCCCTGCCAGAACCATCTATTAGGTCTCTAAACACGATAAATTAGATTTCTAGACACGGGCAAGTCTCGCTGCTCGTTAGGACGACTGACAGGAGGCGTTGGCAGAGCGATGGAATAATTGGAATAAAAAGCTCAGCATCTTTAGGACGCCTCAACGTGAGGCTTTAAAGTGTTGTTGGGGAATGGACTGAGTGCAGGGATGGGGATTTCAGCC
>NW_021938870.1:478646-480352 GCF_001715985.3 Manacus vitellinus
CATTTTCCACTATCCCAGCTTGCTCCAACCTGGCCTTGGACACTTCCAGGGATGAGGCAGCCACAGCTTCTCTGGGCAGTCAGAGCCATCAGAAGGTATAAATATCCAGAGGCTATTTGAGCTGGAATGATGATACAACATCATCCATTGCTCAGCAAGCTGATGCCTGGAACACCACAGAAACCCTGCTAATGGGGAAGGCATCAATTTGATTTTTAAGTTTGTTTAAAGCAGTTTGAACACTAAACAAGTAAACATTTATAACTGAATAAATAGTTTTCAGTTTAGTCAAGGAGCATTCAGTGGCTGTTGTGCATAAATATTCAGTTATGGAAATTATTTGATTGAAATAGATTTTTACATGCCATAAATAAACATTGTCTGCGAGGAACACACTCTCCCAAGAAGCGACACGAATTAGAGCCACTGATGCCTAATGCCAGCCTTTGGGAATGTTTTATTTAGAAGCACTTCTGCTCACCACACAGCCAGATCCCATCTGCACGGGGTTTCCTGGGTGTTCAGCTCGTTATTGAACACTCGGAGCAGAATCCCACAATTACTGAGGAAAAGGCCTCCGAGTCCAAAGCTGTGCCCAATCCCCACCTTGTCACCCAGCCCAGAGCACTGAGTGCCACATCCAGCCTTTCCTTGGACACTTCCAAGGATGGGAACTCCAGGCCCTTCCAACGCCTGACCACCCTTCCCATAAAAAAACTTTTCCTGGAAAATTCCCCTGCGTGGTGGGCTCTGCACCTTTTGCTTTTTGGGCTCATCCTGGCACTGGGATGGGGAAGGTTTGGCAAAGGTGTGTTAAGGGAGTAAATAAAATTATAAAGTAGGAGCTCGGGATACCTAAGCACTGGTGCAGTTACAGCCTGCTTGGTGCAGAAATCGGGGGGGGGGAGAAATCTGTAGGATTTATCCAAATCCACTGTGGTTTCACGCACACAAAGTGCTGGATCCAGTTCCTGGATGCAGGAGCAACGATTCCCTCAAGCAGGGAGCATCATCCTGGTGCTCAGCACAGCTTTTGGCCAAGTGAAGTGACACACAGATGTGAGTTAGGCTCTCCTAAAATATATTTACAAATAAAAGCCCTCAGTTCAGGAGTGTTTGTGGTGCTGGCACAGGTGGGGAGAGCTTGGCACAGGCTTGGGAAGAAGCAGAGAAGTGAAGCATGGAGAAAGTCAGGGATAACCTGAGCGGGGATGAACAGGTTGGTTTGGGTGTGGTTTTAAGCTTCCTCCCCAAAATTACAGCGTGTGCAGAACCAGAGCACAAGGGAAAGGAAAGGAAAGAGGAGAGGAAAGAGGAAAGGAAAGGGAAGGGGGAAAGGGAAAGGAATTTCACTTCCCACGTCACCCAGGACTGAGGCAGGAGCGAGAGAGGCAGAGCCGTGGGCTGTGTCCCAATCCTGCCATCCTGCAGCAAGGATACAACACACAGGGATTTCTCCAAAGAAAGCAAGGACAGAGCACCCACAGGACAAACTCCTGCCCGCTCCGGCTCAGGGAGAGGAGCCGTGGATTGCTGGAATGCCGATGGAACTGCAGGCAGAGTGTGCCATCTAGCTCCTGCTCTGGGATGCTGTACTGGGCTCGTTTGCCTCCCCCTGCCAGTTTGAAGCCATTCCCTGTGTCCTGTCCCTCCATCCCTTGTCCCCAGTCCCTCTCCAGCTCTCCTGGAGCCCCTTTAGGCCCTGC
>NW_021938870.1:480447-484277 GCF_001715985.3 Manacus vitellinus
GAACCCCCCCAGCTCTCCCAGCCTGGCTCCAGAGCAGAGGGGCTCCAGCCCTCTCCTGTTTCCTTCAGGAGAAGGTCCATATTTTCCCTGGTCTTCCTTTTACCACCAAGGCACTTTAAAAAGCCTTTTTTGTTGCCCTTGATGGCCCTGGCCAGATTTAATTCTACCAGGGTTTTAGCCTCCCTTACCTAATTCCTGCCTGCTTGGACAAATTCCCTGTATCCCCTCAGGCTGCCTGTCCCTGCTCCCACCCTCTGGAGGATCCTTTTCCCTTTCCCTCAGCTTGGCACAGGAATGATGAGCAGCTCTGAGCTCAGTTTACTCTGCTCCAAGCGTTGCCTGCAGCTGACACGCGTCGGAGCAGCCTCAGGTGGAGTTTGCTCCTTGCAGGAATTCAGGGATGCCAATACTGGGAATATCCACGTCCCTGGACAAGCTGCTTCAACCCATTTCATGGTGCAGGAAGTGTTATCCCGGTCTCACAGCTGGGGAAGTGAGACCAGATCCTGATCCAGGTGATTGGGATCCACCTGGAACTCACCTTGAAGTGCTGGAAGAAGGAAAAACCTGAGGATCATCCCCGGTCATAAATCCCACCTCAGGGAGTCCAAGGTCTCCTCTGCACCAGGAGGGTCATCACAAGATATTCCCAACACCGGCGCTGTCCCAAATTTCCTGCAGGAATTACCCTGCTTTCCCACCTGAGCACATCAGAGAGGCTCATTTTCCAGCCTAAGGAGAAGTTTAGAAGGCAGTGTTTTACCCAAAGCCTTGCAAATTCCTCCTGGAGCCTCTGGCAACCGTAGATTTCATCTGGTGCATAATCTAATGCACTTCAGTGGGTTTTTTTCAGGGATCCAAATCCCCCATAAACTCAATTTCAGCCACTGGAGGCTCATCCCTCCGAAAGCCAAGGCATCTCTACCTTTTCCTTGTGGGCAACATTATTTCCCTGCAGGAAAACCTGTATTAGTTGTTCACCATTAATGCAAAGTCCTTGAAGAGTATTTTGATTTTAGCTGCTCTTTAGGGGAACCAGCAGCTCTTTATAAATCATTTTGCATCCAAATTGAGTTCAGGCTTCACGTCTGTGAACCTTCAGAGGCTGCAACTGCCAGCTTTAGGGGGAAACAAAATGCAATTTTCATGATGAGCTCAGAAAATTCAAGGTTTTGGCACCTCTTCTTCACTGTATATTAAGCAATAAATACCTGGTTAAGGCAGCAATAAGGTAAAAGGGAATTACAGGTTGTCTTACACCACTTTCTCCCTGGAGTTAAAAAGCAGGATAAATAGAATAGGGAAAAAGCTTTTACAAAATTGCAGTGTGCCAATTCAGGCATTTGAATGTGTACAAAGTAATTTAAAAATGTGTTTTAGCCTTGCTTTTAGCAGGAAGCTGCTATGGAATTACCATCCCCAGCTATTTGGTAATGTATTTGTGTTATTTTTATTTATTTGTGTTTGGTTTGCATCATGCAGGTGATGAAAAGATGTTCTGGCATGGAGAACATCTGGGGCTCCAGCACCAAAGTGTCTTTCATGAAGTGAAACCCCCCCTGCCAAGCTCAAATGGCTCTTGTAGCTCTGAGAATTTAAATCATTCTGATCCTGCTGCCATTTCCAAAGCCTGGGAGCATCCCCCTGCCTCCAGCACGTTGGTGGGGACAGGAACACACGGATTCCCCCTGGCATTTTCCATCTTCACTCGCTGATTTTGTGTTTCTCTGCAAATTTTACACCTCAGTTAGAGCCCCTCCAAGCACAAGAAATTCATTAATTGGTTATAAAGGCAATTGGTGCTTTCTGGTTTTTCAGGATCACACCAAAGCCAAACAGAACATACCCTACAGGAGTCACCTCCCTGTGTCCATCCACAGAAACTGGGGAGAAAAAGGCCCAAACCCACCATCAGAGCAACTAAATCTCTTTATTTTTTAGTGTAGAACCTTCTAAATGAATGGTTTTCCAATAAGAACCAGGATTTAACAATTTCTCACCCAAAAAATGAGAGAGGCCCTACCATCCCCAGCTGCAGCAAGGTCAACCCTTCCCTAATCCAGCACCAAACCTGGATCAGCAGCAGGCAGAGCTCCCAGTGATGCCAAATCCCTGTGCCACACAGGGCTGGCTTTGGTGGGAAGAGCAGGAGAAGGAAGCTGCTTCCTCACCATCACCTTCCCAGCTGGGCAGCACTGCCCTGAACAGCGTTTTGGAACTGGCACCTTGATGGAATGTAGGAACCCTCCCAGGAATCTGTTCGGTCCAACAGCAGTTGCCCAAGTAAAAGGGAACGTGGAAATCCTGGGCAAGGCAGATCCATAGTCACCCTTTATTTTATAATCAGGTTTTATCTATGAATTGACCTTATTTTGTGTCTCAGGATTTTGCTGTTCCTCCCCTGTAAACTCGCTGTGGGTTTAATCCCCTGGCAGCAACTCTTGGGATGGTAACACCACCTTTTCCCAGATCATGGAATGGGTTGGAAGGGACCTTAAAGTCACCCAGTTCCACTCCCTGCCATGGGCAGGGACACCTTCCACTAGCCCAGGTTGCTCCAAGCCCCATCCAACCTGGCCTTGGACACTTCCAGGGATCCAGGGGCAGCCACAGCTTCTCTGGGCAACCTGTGCCAGGGCCTCCCCACCCTCACTGTAAAAATATTCCCTGGCTGGATGAGCTCTTGTTCATCTTTGTATCCCTTGCCAAGCTCAGCTCCAAGTGACCCTCAGCCTTCCTGACCCCAGCCATGAACTATCCCCACCCTCTTCCCAGGACATTTGTCCCCACTGCCTTTGCACTGGATGCATTAACCCAGGTAGAGCTGTTTTAACTCACATTGTCACACCTGTGTGTTACTTCCCACATTTTCCCAAGTTTCCTTAGTTTCAGAGTTCCTAAACCAGCTGCTCACAGGAGCACAGAGCTCAGGGGGAATTTATCCAGACAATCAGGGGAAAAGCAGCTCCCTGAGCTCTGTGCTGCTGCTGCCAACACCGTGTTACCCATTGTCCAGAGAAGCTGTGGCTGCCCCTGGATCCCTGGAAGTGTCCAAGGCCAGGTTGGACAGGGCTTGGAGCAACCTGGGCTAGTGGGAGGTGTCCCTGCCCATGGCAGGGGGGTAGCACTGGATGGGCTTTAAGGTCCTTTCTAACCCAAACCATCCCTGGGATCATCCCCACGGCCCTCCAGCTTTTGCCCAGGGCACAAGTGGGTTTGTTACCATTCCCTCCTCACCACCCCACCTCATTAATTTAGTAACCAGGGACACAAAATACAGGCAATCAGGGATTCCCAAAGGAAATGCAGTGCACTCAGCCATGTGCCATCCCAGGTGTGAGCAAAGCATTCCCCTGCTCAGTCACCCCACACAGAGCAGTGGGGCCTCAGCTGAGGTGCTCCCAACCCAGCCTGAACAGCAGGACAGCACCTGGACACTTTTAATCCCCCTCCCCTTTAAGGGAATTTGAAAGCCTAATTCCAGGTCTTTGTACAACCCTTTTCATTCCCATCATATTACAACTGTTATGTGCCTGGAAACCTCGGAAAACGCTGGATGAAGTGGAAGAGGTACGTGGCTACAACCATATTAATTCACTCCCTTCAGAGGAAGTGTGACTACTCTATCCCTGGAAGTGTCCAAGGCCAGGTTGGACGGGGCTTAGAGCAACCTGGGAGAGTGGAAGGTGTCCCTGCCCATGGCAGCAGGTGGGAAGAGATCAGTTTTAAGGTCCCTCCCAACCCAAGTCATTCCACAATTCCAAGACCAGCAGCCACATTCCAGCAGACTGCCTGGTCAGACACTTCCCAACCACTCCAAGCTCACCATC
>NW_021938870.1:487787-494559 GCF_001715985.3 Manacus vitellinus
CTGCTCTGTTTCAGTTTGAAGCCATTCCTCCTTCTCTGGGCTGTGTTCTCTCTTCTGCTCCTTCAGGAGCAGAAAAGTCCATTTTTGTGTTGTTCTTCACAGCTTTAGAGAGAAACTTTCTCTTTTTTTTCATCCCTCTGATACAGTGTTGCTGCTTGGCCTTAAATTCCATTAAACAGTTGTTCCTTATTGTCTTTCTAATGGGAAAAAAAAGGAGATTACTCTAATTTCACTGGACAATCAGTGCCCACTGTGGCTTTCAGAGCACACCTGGGTCAGGGCGAAGGCACCATCCCACTTAATGCCAACAGTGTATTTATTTGCAGTTCACAGGAGAAAGTGGTTTTTAATAACGTTTAAACTCACCCCAAAAATCACGTATTAACAGTAAATTTTCTTGTCGCTTCTTTCTGTGCCCGTAGCAGGAATGTTTTGTAGCCCTGTAGCAGAGGGAAGTGGGACAGGTTTTCCTAAACCTCAGAGTTCTTTTCTGAAACCTCTGAGTTAGGATGTGTGAACAAAGGCAAATAACGTTGATTGGTGGTTTAGAAAGCAGTTTGACTTTCTGTTGTTTTTCTGTGGAAAGCAGC
This sequence comes from Manacus vitellinus, assembly GCF_001715985.3. Taxonomy (NCBI): domain Eukaryota; kingdom Metazoa; phylum Chordata; class Aves; order Passeriformes; family Pipridae; genus Manacus; species Manacus vitellinus. The sequence goes on from NW_021938870.1 coordinate 488,378, forward strand.
CTAAATGTTATGAACCTGTTAAAGGGTTAAATGGAAAAGGAGGAGCCCAAATCCAAGTAATTTTTTCCCCCTCAGAAGCCAATGTGCTCTGTGTCCTGCAAAAATGAAAGCTCTTGCACGTTGCATTAGACCCAGAATATCTTTTTCTGCATCCTTTCATCTGAATTTTGCTGGAGAGTGAGAAGTCAAAAAGTTTTATCTCACAATATTCCAGATTCCTCTTGCATGCTCCATACCCAGAACCCAAATTTAAGATGTCTCATCAATGCACATTAAACTCTTTTACTCAACATCCTTTCTGTGACTGAGGCTTTTATTTTGCATATGCAGTCAAATAGGTTTGATCTTTATTGCCTTAATTTATCTCACGTGAGCATCTAGAATTATATCCAATATCCTGTGCTGGGTGTTTGTAGTACATTATGTTCACTGTGTACATTATGTACACCCTCTGGGACTTGGTCTAAACACATTTAGGAACAAAACTGTCTTTCAGGTGCAGAAGTGGTGTCACAGGGCTTGGGTGAGTCACAGCAGGGAACAGAGTGACAATCCCTGGGCTCCCAGAATTGTGCCAAAACTCCAAGTTTGTTCTTTTCTTTTATGGATACAACGTGCTTTTTATTTTAGAATTCACTTTTTGGCTTAAGAGCCTGTCAGCTGCACATCAGCTCCAATAGAAAGTTGCTGAGAAATGCAGAAGAGAAGTATTTGGTGGCCCTCCTGTTCATAAAAGTGAATTATATCAGTACAACAGATACATCAGAGCTTTCTGGATCTTCATTTAAAACACAGGTCACCTGAACCTCTGTCCTTACTGAGAGTCAGTTGAAGCTTTAATGGCTTCCCACTGCCAGAGGGCAGGCTTAGATGGGATATTGGGAAGGAATTCCTGGCTGGGAGGGTGGGGAGGCCCTGGCACAGGTTGCCCAGAGAAGCCGTGGCTCCCCCTGGATCCCTGGAAGTGTCTAAAACCAGCTTGGATGGGGCTTGGAGCAACCTGGTCTAGTGGGAGGTGCCCCTGGGGGACTGGATGGGCTTTAAGGTCCCTTCCAATCCAAACCATTCTGGGATTCTGCTGCCATTCTGTTATATCCCACCTGAAGTGTGAATTATTTGGTCAGTTATTTGGTCCATTTTCCTGCTGGCACAGCCAGAGCTGTGTGTGGCCAGAAGCACTGACTTGAACTGCCTTGAAGCTTTCCACCTTCCTTTTGATGAATTTACCCCCAGCTTCCATCCTTTTCCTTCCTAGCAAGTTCCAGAAATTGTCTCAGGTTTTAGGCCTCTGATTTTCCCTGTGTGTGTTCACAACTGTCCCTTTATCGTGTTGCATTTTAGGGAGATCCCAGGGCATTGGGGTTTTTTTTCAGTACTTTATTTTCAGCTGTGAATTCAGTGCTTTGTTCCTCTCCTGGGTGCTGCAGCACAGTTTGATCTGGATTATTCCAAGAGGTCGTGTTTGTTCTTAAATGCTGTAAATAGAGCTGTTCCCTGTCCCATTCCATCGCCCTGCTGAGTTGGTAGCTCCTGATACACGCAGGGAGGTGTCAGTAACAAACGAGCAGGAGGATAATGAGCTTTTAACTGCACAACTGTGTTTTCCTGCAGGCAAATGCCAGCGATTTAAAGACTTTCCTTTCAGCCCTGAGACTGGCTCACCAAGGCACCGACGCCGGAGTTCTCCCTCTCTCCCCTCTGGTCCCGGCAAAGAACTCGGAAGTGGAAAAACCCAAGACGAAAATGATCATAACTTCCAGGAGGGACTATCCCCTCACCAAGAGCTTCCCTTACTCCCTGGAACACCTGCAGACCTCCTACTGCAAGCTGGCCCGGGTCGACACGCGCGTGCTCTGCCTGAAGAAGCTCCGGAAGCTGGACCTGAGCCACAACCACATCAAGCAGCTGCCGGCGACCCTCGGGGACCTGGTGTGTCTGCAGGAGCTGGACCTGCACGACAACCACCTGGAGTCCTTCAGCGGGGCCCTGTGCTGCTCCAGCCTGCAGAAATCCCTGCAGTTCCTGGACCTGAGCCAGAACCGGCTCCGAGCGCTGCCCCTGGAGTTCTGTGAGCTGCGGGGGCTGGTCACTGTGAAGCTGGATGACAACGAGCTGGTGCGGCTGCCCTGCAGGGTCGGGCAGCTCAGCCGCCTGCGCTTCCTGTCGGCCGCGCGCAACAAACTGCCCTTCCTGCCCAGCGACTTCAGGAGGCTCTCCCTGGAGAACCTGGACCTCTTTGGGAATCCTTTTGAGCAGCCCAACCCGCTGGTGCCCAACATCCAGCTGAAAATCCCATTGACTTTGTTGGAGTGTGCTGCCAGAGCCACCATAAATCACAGGTAAGGGCAGCGGGAGGTGCACACCTGGCACTGCTCCTTTCCCACCTGGCACTGCTCCCTTCCCACCCGGCACTGCTCCTTTCCCACCTGGCACTGCTCCCTTCCCACCTGGCCACTCCCACCTTTCCTTACTTGGCTGTTTCTTTTCCCCTCAGTGCCTGTTGCTCATCACCTGTTAAATTCACAAGGTTCGAATTCCTTCGAATTCCACTTGTAAAATCATCAGGAAATGGGTGCCTTGGAAGCATTTAGGCAAAGCTACGGGTTGAAGTGTTTTTATCCAGCGGGGGGGGGATAAACAGAATATTTTTGGCTGGCTTTGGGGAAGGGAATCAGTTCTACAACCCTGACCCACTTCTGCTGCAGGCTTCTCCCTGCCACAGGTTTTCCTGAAGCTCCTAATTTACTTTGGGGTTGGAGTGAGGGCGTTCTGGCTTATTCAGAGAATCCCAATTCTCAATAATAATTGTGAAATTATTATTTCACCAAGTAAATATCACCCTGCCAGGCTGCTGTTTGTTGTCAGCTCCCTCCTCTTCCCTCACACCACTTCCATAGCTCCACCCGTGATCCTTGGTGTACCGGGAACCTTCAGGTACCATCTGCTGCTGCTCCCACTCTGTTCTGGGTGGAAAGGGAGCACAAAGATGGAAATTTGGCACAGAGGAGGGTGAGAGACAGGCTTGAAGTGTCCCTGATCTCCATCCTGTGCCCGCTCCTGCCTTGGGGGTGGGGAGTGCCCCACAAACTCGGGATAATTGCACAGAAATCTGCACCAAAGGCATCCACGGGCACACCCTGAAGGGAGCTGAGCCAGCACATGTTCTGGGCCAAAACACCCACTTCTGACCTTGCTGATTTTATAATTAACCCCCACGTGTCTCCTTTCCCAAGGTTATATAAATTGCAATGGGTTTGATGTAAATGTTAAGCCTTTTATAGAGGTTTTCTAGAGAATTCAATCCCTCAGTGCTGGTCAGGTTTTAGTGCTCAGTTCCTGTAAAAACCTTGAGAAAGGGACAAAACAGAAGGAGGGAAGATGCAGAATAAACGTTTGGAAATCAGTCTTCATTCTGGGAAAGTACCAGAGCTGTGATTATGCTTTTCCTGACGGGAAAAAAGGGTGTCCTGAAATTAAGGTGGTTAAAAAAAAAACCCCACAGGAGTTTTCATAATATGAGTGCTGGTATGTGGAAAGGATTGGGAAACGTGTAGGTGTAGGCAGGATGTGAGTCAGTGGGATCTGAGCCTGGAGTGCCTGCTGGGCACTGGTGATACCCACACTTCAACTGAACTTGACAAAAACACTTCAGGGGAATCATTCCTTTTGTACCCCAGACTTGACCCCGCTCTGCTGTGAATTTAGGAAGAAGCAATTCCTGCTCCTGACTCTGGATGTCATTGGTGACACGGTGGATGGAGAGAGCTGTGTATCAGGAGAACCTTAATTTAAGGCCTGCAGTGTGGTGGCACTGCTGCAAAAAGGCTCATTTTATCTCCTCTTTCCTCTGAGATGTGTTTTCATGTTGCTCCCACTTTGTGGAAGAGAGGGGGGAGTAAACTGTGAGTGCTGCATGAGGCCAGGGTGAGACACAGTGATCTCCCTGGGTGACACGAGGGAGGAACAGTATGTGCCCAGTTGTCTCATTATTCTTAATCTTCACTTAATTCCCTAATTCTCATTATGCTTAATCTTCTTTTTAATTACCTAATTGGCTGTGCCCCAGGCTGTCAGGAGTGCTGTTGTCTCCCTGTTTAGTGTCTCCAGGAGTTCAGGTCCTTGGCACTCGGGTGGGTAAAGGGGGTGCATGTTTTCACTGACTGTCTTGGCATTTAATTCCTAACCAGTCGAAAATCCCAGATTTTCCATGTCTGTGCTCTCGGAATGTCATCTCTCCCAGCTGGTGCCTGTGCCTGTCACTGTTTCTGAGGTTAATTTTGCAGTGAATTCACACTCACTCCTCTCGTTCCACAGAATCCCTTACGGTTGCCATCTCCTTCCTTCCCACCTTTGTGAGGATCTGGGAGTGGCTAAAACCTGCCAGTGTGGAAGTGCCTGCCTGAGCAGCTTCATCCAGATCACGGTGACCATGAACCTGCACCACGTGGCTCACACCGTGGTGCTCGTGGACAACATGGGAGGGACGGATGCTCCCATCCTCTGCTACTTCTGTTCCCTGCACTGCTATTCCCAGTTCCTGGACAGGCACCTCCAGAGCAACGGGTGACCACTGCTGGGTGCCAAAGCTCTGCCCAACAGAGATCAAACATCCCTCTGGCAGTGAGGGGACACATCAGCCTGACCCGGTGCCTGACTCTGCCTCCACCACCGGAATGTCCCTGTGGTCGGAATGACGAGCGATGCGGAGCTCCAACGAACCTCCCCTAGAATGTGTTTTGCTTTCCTTTTCCTGTTCCCAGGCTTTGCTCGGAGCGTCACGGCAGCTTTCCGAGTTCTGTGGAGTAAGGGGTTCCTCCTTGGGAGTTTATCCCACACTTACTCGCAGGTGATGCCCTGAGCTCTGCCCATGGACAGTGTCTGCGTTGGCTTCCTCGCTGGACTCGGCTCTTTCCAGCTGTTTCACATGGAGGAGAAATTAAGGCCCAAACCGGTTATGTAATTCCAGGTGCTTCTTTTTTTTTTTTAAAGGTTCTCTTACAACATTCCCACTTCCAGCAGGGACCAGCATTGCTGGTTTTTTACCAGAGCAAATGGTTTTTTTGGGGGGGTTTATCTCTTTGTGATACGAGAAATGTCTTTTTTTTTCTCTAAGTATGTGCCAGAAACTTTGTCTCTTAACTCTGGTGTTTTAACGATTCTTGAATTTGTTTCACTGTGTCGACTTATTAAATTTTGAAACCCTTCTACTGACGTGTGGATTGTGTTTTCTCTGAGGAGTTTTTCCTCCACTGTATTCCAGGGATTTCCCCAGTGAAGACACTGAAATAGTGGGCGTATCCACAGGCCCTTATTTCATGTCTTGTCAGCTGGTCCATGGCTCGGGTTGGAACAAAAGTCCCTTGAGAAGCCTTTAGGCATCCCTGGAACATGTGATGGCTTGGAGGGAGCACCGTGCAGTTATTTTTGAAGTGGTATTCAGTGCCTGCCAGGGGAGGTTTAGATTGGATGTTAGGGAAAATTCCTTCAGGGAAAGGGTGGTCAACATTGGATCAGGCTACCTCCATCTGGGAGGTGGTGGAGTCCCCATTCCTGGAGGGATTTAAAAGCCCTGTGGATGTGGCACCTGGGGACAGGGGTCAGTGGTGGCCTTGGCAGGGCTGGGGGAATGGTTGGAGTCAATGATCTTTGCAGTGTTTCCCAATTTTAACGATTCCATGATTCCATGAATTACACACTTGCCATCTAACCAGATGCCAACCAGAGCTAGCCCCTGATGCTGCTGTGAAAGGAGAGAGTTCTGACTGCAGCAACTTGGGAATTACTCATGTGGAAAAGCACCTTTTAGATGGAGCACGTGATTGCGAGGAGGAAGGTGGAGGAGGCACAGAAATTTGGCCTCCTGTGGGACTCCTACAGAATTTCAGATGCAGATCTGGGAGGGGGCTGTGCAGTGGCCCAGATCCTCCCAGGGAACCAGGTGTGCTGGGAGGGGAGGAACCCACCCGTGGGACCCTCCCAGGGGAGCCAGCTGTGCTGCCCTGAAGGGAATGTCATCCCCAAACAGACCTGGCTGCCCTCCCTCCTCTGAAGCCACAGCAGCTGGCACAGCGTGGAGGAGGGTGGGAGGTGCCGGAGCCCTCCCTGAACAGGTTCCTCCTCAGCCATCACAGAATCCCAGAACAGTTTGGGTTGGAAGGGACCTTAAATCCCATCTTATTCCA